>NC_047113.1:112456431-112768951 GCF_902500255.1 Thalassophryne amazonica | reverse complement strand
AACTTCAGACGAGGTAGACAAAACTTAAAAACAGATAAATAAATAAAAGACAGATAAATAAATACACCCCCCTCTCCATGCCTCTCTGGCTCCTCTCCACACAGCTAGACTGCTGCATACCACACACACACACACACACACACACACACACACACACACACACACACACACACACACACACACACACACACACACACACACAGTACTACAGTGTCAAGTCCCCTGCTGAGAACTGTGTCTTTCATTAACAATTCTGATTGCAGAGGGAACAAATGACTTGCTGAACCTGGTTGTTCTTATTTTCCTTTGTAGTAGCCTCCCCTTACCACGTTGGCTTAACTGAAATGTTATGTAAAGGGTGGGTAATGTCTGCAAGAATACTTTCAGCCTTGTGTAGTATGATGTCTTGTAACAGCTGAGCAGCTGATGTTTGATTGCACCCAATTATCCTACTAGCTGTTTTAATAATACGTTGCAATTTATCCTGATCTTGTACAGACATAAAATAACTCTAAAATGTAGGTGTCAACATTAAAACGACACAATTTTCTTAAGAAAAACATTCTTTGTTGAAGCTTCTTCACCTTAAAAGTGGCACATTTGTCAAATCTCAACTGATCATCAATTTCAACCCCTAAATATTTGTAGGTGTTAACGCTCTCTATCAATGTGTTGTTGACGACAGTGTTTGGTACTTCTTCTGCACTACGTCTAAAATCGACAACCATTTCTTTTGTTTTGCTTACGTTAACATTAAGGAAATTGTCAGAGCACCATTTTATGAAGCTCCCCACTTCCTCTTCAAAGCTGGTCATTGACAGCTCCCCTGCTTTCAAGAACCCCACCAAGGCAGTGTCATCTGCATACTTGAAGTAGGTGTGTGTAGTCGCAAGAGCACGACACTCGGTGGTGTAAAGTGTATAGAGTATGGGAGACAGCACACATCCTTGGGGAGCAATACTGATATGCTGGCAATATCACCCAAGTCATCCAGAGGCATACAGTTTTAACTTATGGTTAAAATTTTAACCAAACTAATTTCGGACAAGTTATTTAAATTAACGTCATGTCTGAAGTTTTATAAAATGAAAATATCAGATATATGTTTTAGTTTTAAAGTAATGCGCTAATTTTAAAGGTTTTAGTATGGACATGCTGTGCCCCGGTACATTATGGGTACCTTGGTACATTCACGACAGAAGAAATACATTTAAGACGCTCTGATCAGGCTCCACATGGACAAGAGCATTAAACTCTTTGTATATTGTGCCTCAAACTCTCATGAATATATTCTCTGGGTTTATAGACGTTGTTATTGCATTTGTTTTATGTAAAAATGCCAGAAGAAGCTTAGGTTGCACCCCCATTATTTTCAGTTGGAGTCACTGCATTCGATTCCTGTTTGCTATTAGAGTCATCTTTGTTCCAGAGTAATATATACTGTATATGATGTTAGATTTTCTAAATCCTCGCAGCCATATACATATAGCGAAATTCTTAGACTCCGTCTTCTGTGTGGGATTATATCCAGCAATTACACACCCAACCAGGATCATTATGAACACAATGACACTCATTGATAATATACTGAACAAACATCATTGTTGGGAATTTAACCGGTGGATTACTTATTAATGACATCGGTGATAACCTGCCGTTTTTTTTTTTGTTGTTGTTGTTTACAATTCTTTAGTTGATAAAGTTGATCATACTGACACTCCAAACCTCAAAAGAAAAATAACTAAGGAATCTATAGCCAATCTTGGAATGGATTTATTGCACCAAGATTGGTGTGCCATCTATATTGAAGACATTGACCATTCATATGAATTACACTATGTAACACAATTTTTGTTCCTGGCTTCTAAGTATTATATTTCAACTGCTTATGTCTAAAGTCTATGGAAAAATGACTACATTCAGCACAAACTTTGATTTTATTTTTTTTTAACGTTCTAGAAAGTTCTAAAAGTTTCTTGAAATTTCTTGATAATTCTGGAAACTTCTAGAAAATTCTGGACAGTTCTAGCAGTTAAAGAATATTCTAGAAGACTACTCAGTAGTAGTGAAGGTGAATTGAGAATATTCTTGAAAACAGACAAATTTCAAAATATCATTGTCCTGATCACAGAAGCAAAGTTTCTGTGGAATAACAGCTATTTTCTATTTATTTAAGGCATAACAGGTTAGGAAAACACACTGTGTACCCAGGAACAAAACAAAAATAAAAATTTGTTACATAGTGTTATTTATCTCCATTATCTCCAAGTCGTATGATAAACACTGCCCACTGATATCAGCTATTGCACACAAGCGGAATACTGACAAGCCTTGGATCACTAAGGAACTGCTGAATGCATGTAAAAAGAAAAATATTTTGTATAAGCAATTTTTAAAGCACAGAACAATTGAGGATGAGAGTAAATACAACATATAAAAAACAAATTAACATTATTGTTGTGTGGGCTGCCAGAAGAGGAGGTACTGCTGGCCCACCACCAGAGGGCGCCCTGCCTGATGTGCGGGCTTCAGGCACGAGAGGGCGCTGCCGCCACAGACACAACCGGGAGTGACAGCTGTCATACATCAACTCATGACAGCTGTCACCCATCATTTCATCACTCCATAAAAGCCGGACGTCATCTCCACCTCGCTGCTGAGATATCATCTACCTGTGAAGGTAATATTCTCTGCTGTATCTGAACTTAACACTGACTTTATATTCTGAACTTCTTTGCCGCCGTTTTCCTGTGGGTGTTGCCTTATCTGTGGGATTGGCGTTTTGGTGTGATCAGCGACGGCTTCGCTTCACACCCCAACCAGATAAGTGGTTAACAGTAGCTGCACGAATGTGTGATTAGAGGTGGAGGTGACTTTCCACCTTCTGACTGTTTTTGTTACTGGGTGCACACACACCCACATCTCACTGTTTGTGCTCCTCGCCAGCAGTACCAGATCCGACAGTCGGGGATGGTGATCACCTGGGAATTCGGGACTTGGCGGCTCCAGTATTCACCAGGTTCGGTGGCGGCGGAAATCGTGTGGTTCCGGCTCTTCTCAGGACAGACATCTTCTATCCTCGAGCCTGCCCACACGTCACCTTTGTGTATTGACTGCTATCAGATTCTGAGATTGTCTGTATATTCGTTGTGCACATTCACAACATTAAATTGTTACCTTTTGGCTCATCTATTGACCGTTCATTTGCGTCCCCTGTTGTGGGTCCGTGTAACTACACTTTCCCCAACAATTATGAGATCACGTAAGAAGCAGTACTACAGCGATTCATTAGCACATTAAAGGCGCCTGGAAGCTTTTAAATGAAATCATTAAAAACAAGACAGTTGCTAAAGATTATCCATCTTATTTTTGTACAAATTATGACACAATTGTAAAAGAAAATAAAGTTATTGCAAATTGTTTCAACAACTTTTTTTTTTTTTTTGCTTGGGACTTTGGAGAGGGCATCTCCTCCTCTCTCCTCTGTGTTTTTCTATCTCTGCTCCAACCTTCAAAAGTCCCAACTTCACCAGAATGTGAATTCCTCAAACTATATTTGGAATAACCATGGAATTGATCAGTTGGTCTCTCAATGCTATTGACACCATTTTTTTCCACAAGGAAATCAGGGCTGGGGGACTCTGCCTGCCCAGATGGAACCTATCCTGCGGACTATGTTCTTGATGCCTGGTTGAAATATGCACTGCGCTGACCTACTGGAAAATTGGAAAGACGGCTGCTACCAGAACCACAACCCCACACCTGTCCGTCATGATTAATGAGGTGGGCAAGGTGGTACAATCTCAGACTGCTTTAACTTTTGAACTCAAATGCCAGTTGAAAAACATCTCAGAGCAAATATCTGTCTTGCAAAGGAAGATGTTGGAGTATTCATAAATTGGATTTCAATGGTCAGCCTTATCAGCTACTGAAGGTCAAAATGCCCCACTTGTTTTTCCTCCAGAAGGATTTCAACGGCCTTGGTGAAGCATTCAGCTCCCCTCTTATCTGCTCTCCCCTACAGCCTGCTGTTGTCAAGGCACCTCCAGACTTTATGTACACATGGACAGAGACTGATACAAACTCATCTGCACACATGACACACGCCTCCCCCCTACCCCCCCCCCCCTTATGTTTCTGTCCCCCAGGCAGGTGTGTGGAAGGTTCTGGAAAGAGGTGTGGTTCAGTAAATAGACTGCATTTATATAACGCTTTTCCATCTGCATCAGACGCTCAAAGCGCTTTACAAATAATGCCTCACATTGACCCTGACGTGAAGTTTTGTGAAACAAAGAAGAGAGATGAAAGGCAAGAGTGAGCGGGAGGGCAAAACAAAGCAGTGCAAAGTAAGTGACAGAAAAACTAACTGTGAATAACATGACGTGTTCCAGACAAGCAATAATGCGTGAGCAAAACAAAAGGGAAACAAAACTAGGAAATAACATGACTAATCCAAATAGCGGGAAACAAGATAGATTATAATCGAAACTAGAACAGGGACTGATACAGATTAAAGTATAAAAATGACATGCAATAACCGATAAAGTGATGACAAATCAGATTACAAGCTGAGCAGAAAATAACTAACATGAAACAAAACCAGTAACCACAGAATACAACACAAGATAGGTGATAAACAGAGAATAAACAAACCCAGTGACTACAGAATAATGCAATAAATAACACAAGATTACTGATAAGCAGAAAATGCAATAAATAACAAGTGGAGCATGATATGAAAAGAAACACTGAAGGTGAATAATAACCAAAACCTGTGACTAAAGCATAATACAAGAAATGTGATAAACAGAGCTAAACTTAAAGGACCAAGAGTGAAAACAATAAACAACTACAGAATTAATGATAACCAAAGAAAGAATCAGTGACACAAAGAAAAGCAATGAATAACTGAAAGACTGCAAACTAAATGATAAGGTAAAAAATGAAACCAGTGACTAAATAGTAAACTGACTGAGGCTGTCAAGATAGACAAAAATGAACCGGTTAATAAAGTCCTGCAGGACATTATTAACCAGCGCCTGAAATGTGGCCGGTGCGTTGGTGAGGCCGAAGGGCATGACTAGATATTCGAAATGCCCTAATGGGGTGTTGAAAGCAGTTTTCCACTCGTCCTCCTCTCGAACATGCAACAGGTGATAGGCATTGCGAAGGTCCAATTTGGTGAATATAGTCGCCCCATGCAAGGAACTAAATGCCGAATCAAGAAGGGGTAATGGTACCTGTTGCAGACCGTAATGGTGTTTAGTCCCCAAAAATTGATGCATGGGCGAAGGGAACCATCCTTTCCAACAAAAAAGAAGCCTGCCCCCAAGGGGGACAAAGAGGGCTGGATCAATCCCGCCGCCAGGGAGTCCGGGATATAGGTCTCCATTGACTCACGTTCGGAATGGGAAAGGTTGTACAATCTCCCAGATGGTAGAGGAGCGCCAGGAAGCAATCAATGGCACAATCATACGGACAGTGAGGAGGCAGTGAGAGTACACGATCCTTGCTGAAAACCTCACCAAGGTCGTGATACTCTGGGGGAACTAAAGACAGATCAGGAGGTGAGGGGACCTTCTCCTTGACCTTTACGCAGGGAGGAACCGAGGAACTAAGGCACCCCTTGAGACAGGCTTCGCTCCATCGAGTGATCGCACTGGTCTGCCGATCGATTCCGGGATTGTGTCTAAAAACCCACGGGTGGCCTAGAACCAAGGGGGAAGAAGATGTGATAACATAAAACTGGATGGATTCATGGTGATTCCCTGACACCACTAGTGTAACTGGAACAGTGCGGTGAGTGACAGTAGGCAGGGGCATGCCATCAAGAGCATGCACGGACAGTGAGGAAGGTAGTGCCTCTAGTGGTATCTTAGTTTTAGACACAAAAGCGGCATCAATAAAATAGCCCCCGGCTCCTGTATCAATTAAAGCTGGGACAAAGAGCATTTCATTGTTGAAACAAAGTGTGGCTGGGATTTGGGTGCGATGTGAACCCACACCCGTGAATCTGGCTTGGCTCACCCGCAGCCCGGATCCTACGGATGAGCGGGGTCTTTTGGCTGAACCAGGGCAGGTGCTAAGGCTGTGCCCCTTAGCACTACAATAGAGACATTCCCCAGATGTCAGTCTCTGTTTACGTTCTTCTGGGGGCAATCTGGCCCTGCCAAGCTGCATAGCTTCGCCAGCAGGGGGAGCTGGCATATCTGAGGATGGCTCGATGGAGCTTGGAAGAGGCAGACCTGGTGTGTGTCAAGGGGAGGGGCAAGCAGAAAAGTCCCGGTCAGCCCGACGGCCCTTATCCCAGCGCCGCTCCCTCCCCCCTCCATTAATGAACACACTCCGGAGTGCCGCACTGTTCCAGTCAGCCTCTGCCGCCAATACGCGGAAATCCACTGCGTATTCAGTGGCACTGCGCAAAACCTGTTTCGGATTTAACAGCCATTGGGACACGGAATCCCTCCGGGCGGGATGATCAAATACTAAACGGAATTCCTTGAAAAATGCTGCGAAAGAACTGAGCAGCGGGGAGTCGTTACTCCAGAGCGCGGTCACCCACACGGGCGCGTGTCTCCACGGAGTAAATTAATGATGTACGCCACCTTACTTCTGTCGGAGCTATATTGTGATGGACGTTGTTGACGCCGTCTGGAGGAGACACACAGATGAGTGAGTACTGAGCTTAATTGGCTTTTTGTCCAGAAAATAATCACAGTCAATACGCAACAGTTGTCGTAGCTGAATCTTGTGTGTTGGAAGGAGCTGAAGCTGAAGAAAAAGGCTGTGGCAAAACACCGTTAGTGAAAAAAGTCTCTGACAGACTGCAGGTCAAAAATAGCCGAGAGCTAAACAAGAATCTTAGATTCATCCAGAAATATACTGCGTAGGAATGCACAAGAAAGGAATACCATGGAAGGTTAGCTGAGTTTCTGGCGAAGATGGAGTGCAGAGCCCAGGTTTATATACAGATGTTGATGAGATATGGAACAGGTGTGTCAATCAGCTTGCAGCGCGCCACCTGTGCAGAGCAGAGGAGAAAAGCAGCAGCAGCAGAAAACTGCAAAGCAGGCAGCCCATGACAAAAACAGCATTTGAAATGATCTGATCACAGTTGATTGAGCTCTGAGATCGATCGGTCACAGCAAAGCCTGCTGACATGTTATTCCACGTTTGTCCACCTGCACTGGACCCCAGCCAGAGAGGGCAAAGGAAATGTTGGTCATGTAATAACATGTTGTTATTTCTACACTGTACTTTTATGTAAGATTCTGCCCCTTACCAAAAACCAAATCAAATCAAATCAAATCAAATCAATTTTATTTATATAGCGCCAAATCACAACAAACAGTTGCCCCAAGGCGCTTTATATTGCAAGGCAAGGCCATACAATAATTACGGAAAAACCCCAACGGTCAAAACGACCCCCTGTGAGCAAGCACTTGGCAACAGTGGGAAGGAAAAACTCCCTTTTAACAGGAAGAAACCTCCAGCAGAACCAGGCTCAGGGAGGGGCAGTCTTCTGCTGGGACTGGTTGGGGCTGAGGGGAGAGAACCAGGAAAAAGACATGCTGTGGAAGAGAGCAGAGATCAATCACTAATGATTAAATGCAGAGTGGTGCATACAGAGCAAAAAGAGAAAGAAACACTCAGTGCATCATGGGAACCCCCCAGCAGTCTAAGTCTATAGCAGCATAACTAAGGGATGGTTCAGGGTCACCTGATCCAACCCTAACTATAAGCTTTAGCAAAAAGGAAAGTTTTAAGCCTAATCTTAAAAGTAGAGAGGGTGTCTGTCTCCCTGATCTGAATTGGGAGCTGGTTCCACAGGAGAGGAGCCTGAAAGCTGAAGGCTCTGCCTCCCAGTCTACTCTTACAAATCCTAGGAACTACAAGTAAGCCTGCAGTCTGAGAGCAAAGCGCTCTATAGGGGTGATATGGTACTATGAGGTCCCTAAGATAAGATGGGACCTGATTATTCAAAACCTTATAAGTAAGAAGAAGAATTTTAAATTCTATTCTAGAATTAACAGGAAGCCAATGAAGAGAGGCCAATATGGGTGAGATATGCTCTCTCCTTCTAGTCCCTGTCAGTACTCTAGCTGCAGCATTTTGAATTAACTGAAGGCTTTTCAGGGAACTTTTAGGACAACCTGATAATAATGAATTACAATAGTCCAGCCTAGAGGAAATAAATGCATGAATTAGTTTTTCAGCATCACTCTGAGACAAGACCTTTCTAATTTTAGAGATATTGCGCAAATGCAAAAAAGTAGTCCTACATATTTGCTTAATATGCGCATTGAAGGACATATCCTGATCAAAAATGACTCCAAGATTTCTCACAGTATTACTAGAGGTCAGGGTAATGCCATCCAGAGTAAGGATCTGGTTAGACACCATGTTTCTAAGATTTGTGGGGCCAAGTACAATAACTTCAGTTTTATCTGAGTTTAAAACCAGGAAATTAGAAGTCATCCATGTCTTTATGTCTGTAAGACAATCCTGCAGTTTAGCTCTGCCTCCCATTCTACTCTTACAAACCCTAGGAACTACAAGTAAGCCTGCAGTCTGAGAGCGAAGCGCTCTATTGGGGTGATATGGTACTACGAGGTCCCTAAGATAAGATGGGACCTGATTATTCAAAACCTTATAAGTAAGAAGAAGAATTTTAAATTCTATTCTAGAATTAACAGGAAGCCAATGAAGAGAGGTCAATATGGGTGAGATATGCTCTCTCCTTCTAGTCCCCGTCAGTACTCTAGCTGCAGCATTTTGAATTAACTGAAGGCTTTTCAGGGAACTTTTAGGACAACCTGATAATAATGAATTACAATAGTCCAGCCTAGAGGAAATAAATGCATGAATTAGTTTTTCAGCATCACTCTGAGACAAGACCTTTCTAATTTTAGAGATATTGCGCAAATGCAAAAAAGTAGTCCTACATATTTGCTTAATATGCGCATTGAATGACATATCCTGATCAAAAATGACTCCAAGATTTCTCACAGTATTACTAGAGGTCAGGGTAATGCCATCCAGAGTAAGGATCTGGTTAGACACCATGTTTCTAAGATTTGTGGGGCCAAGTACAATAACTTCAGTTTTATCTGAGTTTAAAACCAGGAAATTAGAAGTCATCCATGTCTTTATGTCTGTAAGACAATCCTGCAGTTTAGCTCTGCCTCCCATTCTACTCTTACAAACCCTAGGAACTACAAGTAAGCCTGCAGTCTGAGAGCGAAGCGCTCTATTGGGGTGATATGGTACTACGAGGTCCCTAAGATAAGATGGGACCTGATTATTCAAAACCTTATAAGTAAGAAGAAGAATTTTAAATTCTATTCTAGAATTAACAGGAAGCCAATGAAGAGAGGCCAATATGGGTGAGATATGCTCTCTCCTTCCAAACCATTGTATTCCTCATTTTGAGGTTATTCAAGGTCGCTTTAGAAACCAGGCCTGGGACCGTCACAGACAGTGTCCATCTTGTGAAAGGCCCCTAAAATGAGTCATACAACACTTTTTATACCTTGTGGGTTAGGGTTAGGGTTAGGATTGCACATATTGCACATATACTTATGGTGTTTTTCACTCTCCCACAACAGCCAGTCCACCCAAACAGCCAAGCGCCGGATCCCCCGATCATTCCCAGGTCATATCTCTATTACCCCTCCCAACAAAGGCAAACCCCAAGGTCACCGCCCCTCAAGCATCCCAAGAAGAAGAACCCCATGTCTCCCCAAGTCTTTTCTCCTCTCCCCCCAATGTCACCCCCCCTCAAGAGTCGCAGGTAGAAGAACCCCATTGCACATATACTTATGGTGTTTTTCACTCTCCCAAAACAGCCACTCCACCCAAACAGCCAAGCGTTGGATCCCCCGATCATTCCCAGGTCATATCTCTATTACCCCTCCCAACAAAGGCAAACCCCAAGGTCACCGCCCCTCAAGCATCCAAAGAAGAAGAACCCCATGTCTCCCCAAGTCTTTTCTCCTCTCCCCCAATGTCACCGCCCTGATAGAGTCCCAGGAAGAAGAGCCCGATGTCTCCCCCAGTCTTTTCTCCCCTCCCCCCAATGTCACCCCCCCTCAAGAGTCGCAGGTAGAAGAAACCTCCCCTCCCCCCAACGCCACCCCCCTGAGAGTCCCAGGAAGAACAGCCCAATGTCTCCTCCAGTCTTTTCTCCCCTCCTGCCAACGTCACCACCCCGTCCCAGAAAGGATGTAAATATTTTTTGTAGAAGGATGTTAATATTTTAGTTTTATTTATAATTATTTTTATTTATTTATTTATTTATTTATTTTTTTTTGAGAGGATTTGTTCATTTATTTGCATTTGGTGAAGAATGATGTACAACCAATTATTACTATTCTGAATACCAAGTCTTTTGTTGCACACAGGAGAAATTGGATGAAAGATTTCTGTGTATCACCACCCCACAATACCTCTGTGTCCTCTGAGTCTGTCATTGTCACTTCATAGGCAGACAGACGTGGGTCCCATGATAATTTGCCAGTCTGATGTTATGAAACAGTTTTATAATTCTTGTATTGATATATTATGTTGGTGTGATGTGCTTTTACAAGTTATAGTTTTTATGTTTTTACGTTTTAAGTAAGTTTTTACAAGTTGCAAGTACAATGTTCTTAATGTTATTAAAAGTGTTTAATGTGTTCTTAATGTTATTAAAGTTATTGAAAGTGTTCTTAATGTTATTAAAGTTATTGAATTGTAATCAAATGTAATTGGTGTTTATTGTGTAGGGTTTAGACTTGGTACCTAACCCTAACCCTCTCACCAACAGGGGGAGCTCTTCCTGTGTCTGAAACTTGGATACAATGAAGTAAAACTTAACATATTTCTCAGAACTTCCAAACAAATAACACAAATAGTTGATAGCTAACATAAAATAAAGAATTAGCACAGATATTGTTGTGTGGGCCGCCAGAAGAGGAGGTACTGCTGGCCCACCACCAGAGGGCACCCTGCCTGAAGCGCGGGCTTCAGGCACGAGAGAGCGCTGCCGCCACGGACACAACCGGGAGTGACAGCTGTCACCCATCATTTCATCACTCCATAAAAGCCGGATGTCATCTCCACCTCGCTGCCGAGATATCATCTACCTGTGAAGGTAATTTCTCTGCTGACTTAAACTTAAATAATAGTCTGAACTCTTTTGCAGCCGTTTTCCTGTGGTGTGCCTTATCAGCTGGATTGGCGTTTGGTGTGAACAGCGACGGCTACGCTTCACACCCAATCCAGATAAGTGGTTTAACAGGAGCTGCACGAGTGTGTGATTAGAGGTGGAGGTGACTTTCCACCTTCTGACTGTTTTTGTTACTGGGTGTGCACACACCCACATCTCACTGTTTGTGCTCCTCGCCAGCAGTACCAGATCCGACAGTCGGGGACGGTGATCACCTGGGAATTCAGGACTTGGCGGCTCCAGTATTCTCCGGGTTCTGTGGCGGTGGAAATCGTGTGGTTCCGGCTCTTATCAGGACAGACGTATTCTATCCTCGAGCCTGCCCACACGTCACCTTGGTGTATTGACTGCTGTCAGATTCTGTGATTGTCTGTATCATCGTTGTGCACATTCACAACTTTAAATTGTTACCTTTTGGCTCATCTATTGACCGTTCATTTGCACCCCCTGTTGTGGGTCCGTGTCACTACACTTTCCCCAACAGATATTATCCAACAATGTATATGCACTGAAAAAACAAACTTGTAAGATTTACTTGATTAAATCCTCGTAACAATTTGCACTAACAGTTTTTAAGTAAATTTTACTTCTGTAATATCAAGTTCAACTAACTTGGCACTATCAAGTAAAATGTACTTACTAAAGAAGTTAAAGTTCATGAAGAAATTAAGTAAATGTTATGTTGTTCTACATAATTTAGATGTTGTATTTATGCAAACAAATCAAGTAAAATGAAATGACTTTTTTCCATAGGCAGGAAAATCAAGGGCTGGGCAACGTTAACGCACTAACGTTGCGTTAATTATTGAGGTCATTATCGCTGACAATTTTGTTCCTCCCCTTAACGCTGCGTTTTTTTTTTTTGTTTGTTTGTTTTTTAGCCTTTTATGACTGTTGCTCGGTGAACACAGCTTTTCGGTGGTTTTCATGTCAACCTATAGTCCATAAATTATACGGATTTTTCCGAGTTTCAGAGTCATACGGACGTACAAATAAAGTCGGATATTCAGGGTTTGGTCTGTAATAAACCATTTCTGCAGTGCGGCTCCACTTTGAAACCATGAACCATTGAAGCAATGCTTCGATCCAGTAGCTCGTTGGTTCACTGCTCTTCAGAAACGACAAGCCGCTTCTTAATCCCTCGCAAAGCCATTAAAATATCGTCAGGCACTTTTGTGTGGATTAAAGTCACTAACTGGGACTCTTGTCTTGTTGCTGTCAAGAAACGAGAATCGTCCTCCGTTCCGTTCACACAGCTCGAAACGCTGCGCGGCTGAGACACAGTGTCCGGTCGGAATTAATAACTTCAAAATGAATCGCCGCTTTAAATACAATGACACCTCTTTCCAAATTTAATACAGACAAGAAACTACAATCGACTAAAACGTTTTTTTTTTCCTCCCAAAATGAAACGTGCTGTATTTTCTTTTCAAATTACATCCTGAAGTGAAGCACAGCAGCTCTAAGCTCAGCTCAGATATATGGAAACACATTCATGCCAATGTCTGAAAGGAAATGCTTTTGACAAAAACTACAGATTTTGTTTATTCCTATTTATGTCCAGAGATCAAGGATCCACCATGTAGAGTTCATTATGTACAAAGTTTAAGGATCCAGTGACCAAAATCATATTTATTTACTTTAAGACTCAATAAAATGTTCAATTTCAATTCAATTTAATCGGCTTATAAAGTGCCAAATCACAACAAAATCTAAATATACTAAAACAAATACATCACAATTGTACACATATCAAATTGTGGTATGTGTACAACTGTGATGTATTTGTTTTAGTACATTTAGTCATGGACATGAATATTGCTATTTTGATATGAAACAGGATAACAAATGACCTGCCAGTGGTTTTATATTTGATTTCATTAGTGTGTTTCAGTTGAAATTTACATTTTCAAATTTATGCAATGTTCATTTACATTTTCAAATAAAACTGTGCTTTTAAGCGGCTTTTGAATTCATTTTTGGGTTTCACATATACCATGCGATTAATCATGATTGAGTTAATGCGATTAAGATTTTTTATGTTTACCCACCCCTAATGAAAATATTAAGTAAATCTAATATATTTGTAATAGTTACTGTTATGAAAAATATAAGTAGACCTTAATCTTTCTACCATTTAAAATTAAATCAATTGTATCAGGTTTTATTACTCATTATAATTATGTAAATAATGCTTATTTTATTTTGATAAATGTGACCAGATAATATACTTTTATCACAAATCACAACTTGAATACAGAAGAATAAACAATTATTTACAAAAGTTCACAGCTGAACAGGTCATTTTTAAAACATGTTTTGAACAAACTGTGAGCTACTGTACATATATGTGCAATGGAAAATGTCAGCTTTTCAAAATAGAACAGTGTTTTTCTTAAAATACAGGGTGAACACAAAAACACGCATTTGTTTCAATTATTTATAATATCAAAAAGTTACATAAATAATTTCACAATTTTGGTATCTAGTTATAGAAACTCATGTTTTTTTTTTCCTCTATTGCAGATTCTTCTTCAAAATTGTAAAAAATATTCATGTAACTTTTGATATAAATATTTGAAACCAAGGAGTGTTTTTTGTGTTCACCCTGTATTATAATGGCACTTTTCTTTAAATATTGTAACAGTGCTTTTAATAAAATATAATGGCACTTTTCTTCAAATATTCTAACAGTGCATTTTTTCCAAATATAACTGTTTTTCTTCAAATATTATAACGGCACTTTTCAAACACTGAGCTTTTCAAATACTATAACAGCATTTTCCAAACACTGAGCTTTTCAAATATTATAACAGAACTTTTCTTCAAATTTAACAGTCAATCAATCAATCAATCAATCAATTTTTTTTTTATATAGCGCCAAATCACAACAAACAGTTGCCCCAAGGCGCTTTATATTGTAAGGCAAGGCCATACAATAATTATGTAAAACCCCAACGGTCAAAACGACCCCCTGTGAGCAAGCACTTGGCTACAGTGGGAAGGAAAAACTCCCTTTTAACAGGAAGAAACCTCCAGCAGAACCAGGCTCAGGGAGGGGCAGTCTTCTGCTGGGACTGGTTGGGGCTGAGGGAGAGAACCAGGAAAAAGACATGCTGTGGAGGGGAGCAGAGATCGATCACTAATGATTAAATGCAGAGTGGTGCATATAGAGCAAAAAGAGAAAGAAACAGTGCATCATGGGAACTCCCCAGCAGTCTACGTCTATAGCAGCATAACTAAGGGATGGTTCAGGGTCACCTGATCCAGCCCTAACTATAAGCTTTAGCAAAAAGGAAAGTTTTAAGCCTAATCTTAAAAGTAGAGAGGGTGTCTGTCTCCCTGATCTGAATTGGGAGCTGGTTCCACAGGAGAGGAGCCTGAAAGCTGAAGGCTCTGCCTCCCATTCTACTCTTACAAACCCTAGGAACTACAAGTAAGCCTGCAGTCTGAGAGCGAAGCGCTCTATTGGGGTGATATGGTACTACAAGGTCCCTAAGATAAGATGGGACCTGATTATTCAAAACCTTATAAGTAAGAAGAAGAATTTTAAATTCTATTCTAGAATTAACGGGAAGCCAATGAAGAGAGGCCAATATGGGTGAGATATGCTCTCTCCTTCTAGTCCCCGTCAGTACTCTAGCTGCAGCATTTTGAATTAACTGAAGGCTTTTTAGGGAACTTTTAGGACAACCTGATAATAATGAATTACAATAGTCCAGCCTAGAGGAAATAAATGCATGAATTAGTTTTTCAGCATCACTCTGAGACAAGACCTTTCTGATTTTAGAGATATTGCGTAAATGCAAAAAAGCAGTCCTACATATTTGTTTAATATGCGCTTTGAATGACATATCCTGATCAAAAATGACTCCAAGATTTCTCACAGTATTACTAGAGGTCAGGGTAATGCCATCCACAGTAAGGATCTGGTTAGACACCATGTTTCTAAGATTTGTGGGGCCAAGTACAATAACTTCAGTTTTATCTGAGTTTAAAAGCAGGAAATTAGAGGTCATCCATGTCTTTATGTCTGTAAGACAATCCTGCAGTTTAGCTAATTGGTGTGTGTCCTCTGGCTTCATGGATAGATAAAGCTGGGTATCATCTGCGTAACAATGAAAATTTAAGCAATACCGTCTAATAATACTGCCTAAGGGAAGCATGTATAAAGTGAATAAAATTGGTCCTAGCACAGAACCTTGTGGAACTCCATAATTAACTTTAGTCTGTGAAGAAGATTCCCCATTTACATGAACAAATTGTAATCTATTAGACAAATATGATTCAAACCACCGCAGCGCAGTGCCTTTAATACCTATGGCATGCTCTAATCTCTGTAATAAAATTTTATGGTCAACAGTATCAAAAGCAGCACTGAGGTCTAACAGAACAAGCACAGAGATGAGTCCACTGTCCGAGGCCATAAGAAGATCATTTGTAACCTTCACTAATGCTGTTTCTGTACTATGATGAATTCTAAAACCTGACTGAAACTCTTCAAATAGACCATTCCTCTGCAGATGATCAGTTAGCTGTTTTACAACTACCCTTTCAAGAATTTTTGAGAGAAAAGGAAGGTTGGAGATTGGTCTATAATTAGCTAAGATAGCTGGGTCAAGTGATGGCTTTTTAAGTAATGGTTTAATTACTGCCACCTTAAAAGCCTGTGGTACATAGCCAACTAACAAAGATAGATTGATCATATTTAAGATCGAAGCATTAAATAATGGTAGGGCTTCCTTGAGCAGCCTGGTAGGAATGGGGTCTAATAGACATGTTGATGGTTTGGAGGAAGTAACTAATGAAAATAACTCAGACAGAACAATCGGAGAGAAAGAGTCTAACCAAATACCGGCATCACTGAAAGCAGCCAAAGATAACGATACGTCTTTGGGATGGTTATGAGTAATTTTTTCTCTAATAGTTAAAATTTTGTTAGCAAAGAAAGTCATGAAGTCATTACTAGTTAAAGTTAATGGAATACTCAGCTCAATAGAGCTCTGACTCTTTGTCAGCCTGGCTACAGTGCTGAAAAGAAACCTGGGGTTGTTCTTATTTTCCAACAGCAACATTCAAAATAGCACGATGGCATTGTACTTTAAACCAGGGGTATCAAATGTATGGCCCGGGGGCCAAAACCGGTTGTCCATAACATCCAGCCAGCAGGCTGAAGTCCTCAAAATGTAGGGAAAGTGAAGCGCACAAACAAAAACAAGCTGCCGTCTGAACAGAGGGTCCAAGAAAGCTGCTACAGTCTTTTCAGTCTTTTGTAAGATGGAGAAGCATGGGGAACACTGGCAGCTAAGATTATATACCAGGGGTGGGCAATCGTGTCATGAAGGGGTGAGACGCTGCAGGTTTTCCTTACTACCAATCACCTCAGCAGGTGATTTCATTGACGATCAGGTGTCTCAGCAGGTGACTTCATTGACAATCAGGTGTTTATGCTGAGGGGATTAGCTCATCAGCAACCCGCCTGCTGAGGTGATTGGTTGCAAGGAAAACCTGCAGTGTCTCAGCCCTCAATGCCCACCCCTGTTATATACTCTTTTCCTTGGCTACAAAATTTAAGACAACAATTTCAACTTTAAAGCTTGCATTTTTTGGGGATAACTTAATCCCATCCAGTTCCAAGAAAAGTTTCTGAAAGACCTCACAGGTGTAGCGCAGTGGTGAGGGGTATGCAAGGTTGAGGGCATAAATCAGTCCCATTAGCAGTGCACAAGATTTCGCAGCATTGCAGCATCCTGGCAACATCTCCTGGCCTTCAAGAAGGATAGATACATTCACTGGATCTTCTCCATCCACCACATGGACAACAAGAATCTTTAGGATGTGCTGAGTGGCATCACCGCGGTTGTCCTCCTGCATAAAATGACAGTACAATTAATTAAGAAATAAAAATAAATAAATAAATAAAACTGAATCATTTGAATCAATTAAGTGATTTGAATATTCTAGATTGCCCTAAAAACAACCATTATTAAACATTACTCTGATCAGTGGTTGCACATTTTAAGCCCCTTTCACACTGGCATATTCGTAGAGCTGCTCATTGTGGTGTATCGTCTATGCTGAGATGAGCAGCTCTACGTTGAGTTTTTTCCTCCCAACGCAGCAGTATGTTGAAGGCTACATGCGTAGGATGGAAGAAATTAAACGTTTAATTTTCTTCGGCGTAGAGGGCTGGACACAGTTTTAAGCAGGTCTGCGCAGCACAGTGTTACTGCATGCCATTCTGTGCAATACTGCGCTTCTGTACAAAACCAAAAACTGAGTGCGTGAATCCAGAGGAATCAGCTGGAGAACATGATCACACAGCCCACAGTACCTGTGTGTGCGTGCTCAGAACAGGGAATCGAACCTCAACTCAGAAATACAGAAACACAACAGAAACAGCAGGTCGGTCGCTCTCTCTCTCTGTCTGTCTCTGTGTGTCCCTGATCAAACCTGTGACTTTAAAATAAAAGCCTCGTCGCTGCATGTCGGTTTGTTCATCAAATGCCCTGATCGATCAGGTCTGATCAAATCAGCCCACCTGATCAGAGCAACCGGAGTTTTAAAAGTTTAACGAGTCACAGCGCTTCATTCACAGCAGCCTTTACCACAGCCAGACTCAGCAGCATCTGGACACAATGAAAATGATCCACCAAGACAAATAACAATAATAATAATGTTAAATGACTGTTTCTGTCATGCACCACACCGTGCACTAGAGAACAGAGCACACTTCCACAGAGGCAGACACTAGCAGCTTTGGCTACATACGTGGCAGTAATGAAACTGTAAGAAACCTCATGATACAGTCCACTGTTTTCCAAGTGCAGTGATGTGTTCTGCACAGCCGGCAGGAGTGAATTGGGTTTAAATAGCGGCAAGATACATGCGCCTGTGTGCACACATTAAAAAGCGAACATGCGCAGATGCAAGCAGATCTACAAACATGGAAAAAGGCTGAGTACGCACGCATTTTGGGCATATTGAAATCAAACAATGCTGCAATACGCAGGTCTATGAATACACCGATGTGAAAGGGGCTTTAGGAAAATAGAGGTTAGCATGTTTCCAAACATCCCCTCCTGAAATCATATTCATTTAACTTTATTTCAAACAGATTCTCCCCTCATCTGCAGTGAAGCATTGGTCAAAGTTTTGGTTATATATTGGGGCATTTTAAAACACCCAAAACCAGCTAGACTATCTATGCAGTTTAACGCCTTAAAAATCCTGATCAATTTTTCCATCAACACAATGTATATGAACTTGATATTGGCACTGTGGTGGGTGTATATTTAATAAGTAAGGTTGAAAAAAAAAAAACAGCTGGAAAAAGATGATGGCTATGTGCTCAGGACTAACAAGGGGTTGCTGATCAGAACAAAGGGATTTAAATTAATCAGTAAAGTTGTCTGCTGGCAAGTGCATTGTAAAGTTGTAAAGGTTACAGTTTTGAATAAACACTACAGAAAGTTCAAAATGACAGTCACAGCTGTGGTCATGTCTCATGCCATCTGCAGCTATTATTACAGGTAATATACAGTTGTTTGCAAAAGTTTGGGCACCCCTGATAATTTTCATGATTTTCCTTTATAAATCCTTGGTTGTCTGGATCAGAAATTTCAGTTAAATGTATCATATAGCAGACGAACACAGTGATATTTGAGAAGTGAAATGAAGTTTCTAGTATTTGCAGAAAGTGTGAAATAATAATTTAAACAAAATTAGGCAGGTGCATAAATTTGGGCACCCTTGTCATTTTGTTGATTTGAATACATTTAGCACTAATTATTGGAACATAAAATTGGTTTGGTAAGCTCATTGACCCTTGACATCCTTACACAGGTGAATCCAATCATGAGAAAGGGCATTTAAGGTGGCCATAGCCTCTAAACAACTCTCAAATGACTGGAAAACAAAGACTGTTCAACATCATGGTTTAGGGGAAGGATACAAAAAGCTATCTCAGAGATTTCAGCTGTCAGTTTCCACTGTGAGGAACATAGTGAGGAAATGGAGACTGCAGGCACAGTACCAGTTAAGGCCCAAAGTGGCAGGCCAAGAAAAATACCAGATAAGCTTAAGTAAAGGATGGTGAAAACAGTCATAGTCAACCCACAGACCTACAACATGATCTTGCTGCAGATAGTGTCGTATACAGTGCACTTTGCACAAAGAGATGCTGTAATGCAGAGGAAGCCTGTTCTGCATACACGCCGCAGTCTCTTGAGGTATGCTAAAGCACCTATGGACAAGCCAGCTTCATTTTGGAATAAGATGCTGTGGACTGATGAAACTAAAACTGAGTTATTTGGACATAACAAGGGGTGGTATACATGTCTGAAAAAGAACACAGCATTCCAAGAAAAACACTTGCTACCTACAGTAAAATTTGGAGGTGGTTCCATCATGCTGTGTGGCCAGTGCAGGTACTGGGAATCTTGTTAAAGCTGAGGGTCACATGGATTCCAGTCAATATCAGTAGATTCTTGAGAACAATGTTCATGAATCAGTGACAAAGGTGAAGTTGCGCCGGGACTGGATCTTTCAACAAGACAACGACCCTAAACACTGCTCAAAATCTACTAAGGAATTCATGCAGAGGAACAAGTACAACGTTCTGGAATGGCCATCTCAGTCCCCAGACCTGAATATTATTGAAAATCTGTGGTGTGATTTTAAGTGGCTGTCCATGCTCAGAAACCAACAATTCTGAGATGTTTTGAAAAGAATGGTCCAAAATACATTCAACCAGAATCCAGACTCTCATTTGAAGTTATAGGAAATGTTTAAATGCTGTTATTTCTGATAAAGGATTATCTACTAAATATTGCTGTATTTTTTTTTTCTGTTGGGGTGCCCAAATTTATGAAGAATTATTGCACACTTTCTGTAAATCCTATAAACTTCATTTCACTTCTCAAATATCACTGTGTTCATCTGCGATATGATATATTTAACTGAAATTGCTGATCCAAACAACCAATGATTTATAAAGGAATACAATGTGTATCATCAGGGGTGCCCAAACTTTTACATACCACTGTATAATCTGGGCTGTGTAATGAAAATTGTGAAATCAGAGGAAAATTTGCAAGAGCTGGGGTATATGGCTTGTGGGGCCCCAGAAACCAAATTAATTTTGTATCTAATGATACACTTTCAGCATCTCCTGGAAGTAAAAAGAAAATTCTCAAAAAAAGTGCAACTTTCATTTGAACTGTCAATGATAATGTTGAAATAACAGAGTATGACATGGAAGTAGGATCTGGAATGATTTTCCTTTTAATTGTAAACCAAATTATGCATTAACTCAGAACAATTAAACTACATTAAATTCATGAAGACTGAATTGAAGCATTTCAAAAACCACAGCTAAAACTTGTAGAATATTTTGAAAATTATGGTAAAATATCAATAACATACCTTATGGTAAAAAAGTCACTTATAGTGCCTTGCAAAAGTATTCATACCCTTGGTATTTCACAAATTTTAATTTGTTTACGCCATTTCGATTACAAAAAATAAAAATTTCTAAAGTTATCTTCCTTAGACTCAAACTGAAAGCAAATCTCAACAACTTGATATAAATTAATAAAAAATATAAAGCCAAGATGATGGGTTGCATAATTAATGGGCCCCTTTGGTATAATACCTGTAAATAATCAGTTTGATTGCAAATTTTCTTCAGATAAATCAGAGGATGGATACATGAACATTTCCAAGTCCCTGAATATGTCTTGGACTTTATTCCCATTAGTTATGAAGAAATACAAACAGTTTGGCACTCTATGGTAAATCTGTGTTGAGTAGACAGTTCTGAAAAACTGAAGAAGCGTGAGGAAAGTCAAGACACCCAGACAAACAAGGAGGGGTTATAGGCTTCTGTGGCTGTGACTGGAGAAATTGTGCACAGTGCAAGTTTTGCCTTTTGTATCCCCAGTTATACAGCTTCATGATGAAGTGGTATAGAGGAGGATTTTCTTTCACCAAAACATTAAATCTAGGCTTGCATCTCAGATGTACCTTCTGGCAAATTGCATCTGAACTTTCAGGTCTTCTTTTTTAATAAAACCCTCCTCTGTATCACGTCATCGTGAAGCTATATAACTGGGGATACAGTATGCAAAACATGCACTGTGAACAATTTCTCCAGTCACAGACACAGAAGCCTGCAACTTCTTCTGGGTGTCTTGGTGGCTTTCCTCACTCTTCTTCTTGTACAGTCACTCAGTTTTTGATAACCATCTACTCCACAGATTTACCATAGCATGTCATACTGTATTTCTTCATAACTGATGTAAATAAACTTCAAAACATATTCAGTAACTTGGAAATGTTCATGTATCCATCCCGAGTTGTCTGAAGAAAACTGTCAATAAAATTCATTTACAGATATTATACTAAAGGGGCCCATTAATTATGCAACCCATCATCTTGGCTTTTATATTTTTAATTAATTTATATCAAGCTGTGGAGATTTGCTTTCAGTTTGAGTCTAAGGAAGATCATTTTAGAAATTTTTATTTTTTGTAGTTTTTTTTTCTATTTGAAATGGGATAAACAAATTAAAATTTGTGAAATACCAAGGGTATGAATACTTTTGCCAGCCACTGTATATCCTTGCGTAAATTCCTGTAAATCCATTCAAAGCCACAATGTCTTTTTCCAATGAAAGTCTACATCAATTAAAAAAATAAACTCACATAATCTTGTCTGAAATCCTGTTTAAACAGCACAATATTTATTTTCCAGAGGAAAAAAAAATTCTTACCATGTTTCCTGAGGGCACTCAGGAAACTCAGTGAGAACTCAGGTTCACTTTTCCCGTTTCTTTTATATGTTCATGACGATGAACTTTAAATTCAATCCAGTGCCAATTCCACAGATTCTTGTCCTTATTAAACTTTTTCACACCATGTTTCTCACCATTGTCCCTCTCTCTGACATCACTCCATGACACAGACATGGCGCAAAATTTGCCTTTTAAAAACTTGATGGCTCTTAAAGTATGCAATGTCTACATGGTATGCTTAGCTTAAAGAACAGCGTCACGGAGCAGCCACACAGCATCGCCGTAGCAACCAACCAACCTCACTTTACGACAACTATCGCAACAGCTAGGCTTTGAGAGTCATTTTTCTCCACTGACTTCCTCAGATCCGAGGACACAGATTTGTATCTGTAACACACAGATCAGTGTCCGCGGACTTATAAAACCTGCACAATGTTATAAAAAAAGAACGCTTTGCGATAGGCATTTTCATAACTCAGTGATGATCACAGAGTAGAACACTAACCCCCCCCCATGAAATCCGCAGAATTCTTCGGATCCCCTGAGTTTTCATAGCCCTGATAATAATTTTTGTATTTCCATTTTAGACCATTTTTACACTGTGTAACCAAAATAGTTACTTTGTTAACATTAAGGAACAAAAGTGTCTTCAAAAACACTATAAATATGTCATATGTCAATATAATTTTCCATTTCTTTGTATAATTATTTGAATTATACAAAATAATGCCCCCAAGAACCACTTTGCATTCAGTATATTGAAAATATTAATGTGTTTTTTTTTATAAGAATTTGTGATGATGTCACAAACACTAGCATTTAAAGAGTTAAAATTCTGAAATGAATTGAATATTTAATATTCATGATTAAGGCTAAAGTTGATTAAAATAATGTTTAAAAGTGAAAAACATTAACATATGACATATTCATAGTGTTTTTAAAAAGGACACTGTTCCTTAATAGTAACAACACAACTATTTCAAAACAGGGTATGAGGGTTAAATGTTTGTGGTGTTTTAAGAAACCATGCTTTACCAGGCAATCTTCAAATAGTTCCTCTTCTTTCTCTCCAAGGTAGACTATGAGGCCACGGAACACAGTTTCACGTCTCATCTCAATGCCTTGGTTCTGTCAAACAATTGAAATTGTGTGAATACTGAGCTATGAATCATACACAATGAACTAACAAAATGCAAAAGCATAGTTCAAGGAACATACTTTGTGCCACACATCTGCAAATCTTTGAATTGACCAGTCAGTTATGTTCTGACAAAAATCTGGGTCATGTACAGCTCTACACACCTGACTTAGTTTGTCGAGTAATGGCCTCAGCTTGGTCCCCAGGACACCTCCCTTAATTTTCATTAAGGCAATCAGTTTAGGTGTATAGTTGTCCAGTTTGGACATGAAGGTATGTTCCAAAGAGATTGTCGTAATTCTCTTAAATTCTTCCTTGATCTGAAATGACAAGATTCTCAAGCACCCCGTGGTTAATAGCAACAATGGAAAACCAATGCATTTTGTGTATGTTTTGTTGCAATAGCTTCACCTACCTGAGCTTCGCAAAACAAAGCAGACCATCTTTCTTTAAAATCAGCAACGGCCGGACTACCACTCACAACCTTAAGCCTTCGACGGGAGAACGTTCTGGCCATCTTTTCCTGAATCAACTTTGTGTTGTTCTTCTTTTTAACCTCTAGAAGAAGCTCCCGTCTCTCAATCTCGAGACTGTCGCTAGTTTCTCCAGGTGGATCTGGAGGTAGGTAGTTGACCTCTGCCCTCTTTGGTCTCTTGCAATTTTTTGAAGGATTTTCTCACCAGGGGATTTCCTTTTCAAGGAGTTGATGTCGAGCTCAGAACAAAGTATATCACGTCTTCTCATTTTTGTACGGTAATTAGCCATCTTGTATTTAAGACGCTGCTGCCATCCATACATGCCTGAAAATGAGGTTGTAGGTTCCCTGAGACAAGGATGCTTTCGAATTAAAGCCTCTACAACTGCCAGTATTTGAAGACCAGTTGGGTAGGCAGTGAAGTTGAATATGGCTTCAGCAAGTCTCTCAAGTATATTAGAGTTCATGCTTGGATTCTGAAGGAGTGAGCCATCACTCTCATAAGCATTATTTCCTGCTTGAATGAGAATCTCAACATCATATGAGAAACTGGGAATCACAAAATTAGTGGGCCAAGGTTCTGATCGATGCTCTGGGTGTTTAGGTAGAATTATGGTGTCAGATGAACCAGAAAAAAAAGATGAACCAGAAAACTATAACGTGCAATAAACAATTATTTGCACTTTAACAAGAATATACGAGGTCTATTAGATAATAAACCGACCCTTTTATTTTTTTTTAACTATATGGATTTGAATGACATGCGATTACACCAATCATGCTTGAACCCTCGTGCGCATGCGTGAGTTTTTTCACGTGTGTCGGTGACGTCATTTCCCTGTGGGCAGGTCTTGAGTGAGATGTGGTCCCACCCTCTCGGCTGAATTCCTTTGTTTCACACGCTGCTGGAGACGGCGCGCGTTGCTTTATCAAAATTTTTTCTGGACCTGTGAGGAATATCCAAGTGGACACTATTCGAGAAATTAAGATGGTTTTTGGTGAAAAGTTTAACGGCTGATGAGAGATTATGGGGTGTTTCTGTCGGTGTAAGGACTTCCCACGGAGGGGATCTCCTGCAGCGCTTCCAGGCGCCGTTGTCGGCCTGTTTTGACCTGAAAACATCCTAATTTAAGGCTTAATTCACCCAGGACGTCGTGAGAGAACAGAGAAGATTCAGAAGAGGCCAGCATGAGGACTTTATCCGGACATTCCACCGTTTAAGGACATTTTTTAATGAAAGACGTGCACGCAAATTCGCCGAGTCGTTTCCGTGACGACTCGGCAAATCTGTGTGCGCCGCGACAGGAAAAACACCTCCGTGTTGAAAACCATTTGTAGAATTCAGGCGGCTTTTGATGGCTTTCAACAAGTGAGTAACTGAGAAATTGTTTAACAGCTTGGGCATGTTCCAACTTGCCTGTTAAGGTTTCCAACGGAGGTGTTTTTCCTGTCGCGACCCCCCGCGGTCGGGTCCAGCCCGACATGCGACTCTGCCCGCACGTTCTTTCATTACAAAATGTCCGTTAACAATGGAATGTCCGAATAAACTCCTCATGCCGACTTCTTCTGAACGTTCTCTGTTCTCTGACTACTTCCTGGGTCAACAGAGCCTGAAATGTGGAAGTTTTCAACTTGAAACGGCGAGACGCTGCCGCCTCGTAGCGCAGATCGCCGTCAGGTGCCGTGGGCCGTCCTTACGGCGACACTACCAGACCAAAATCTCTCATCAGCCGTTAAAATTTTTACCAAAAAACAGCTGAATTTATCGAATGGTGTCCACTCAGTTGTGCCTTACAGTTTTGAAAAAAAAATTTGATCAAACAAAGCAGCAGTCTCTGAGCCATTCATAAACAATGAAAAAATCGACGAGAGGGTGGGCGACTCCTCACTCAAAGACTGCCCACAGGCGAATGACGTAACCGACAGGCGTGAAAAAACTCTCGCATGCCCACGAGGGTTCAAGCATGTCTGATGTAATCACACGTGATTCAAATCCATATGATTTTTGAAAAAAATAATAAGGTCGGATACTTTTCTAATAGACCTCGTATATCAAAAGTGCATTTGTAAACTAAAGACTTTAACAGCTCATACTAAGCCAAGTTTTAAGCACAAGTCCATAACCAGGGCTAAACAGGGATTTCAAAAGATCTGTTCACCCTGTGCCTAATGTACAAATTAGAGCAATCTCATAAGTAAAACATATAATATATACCAAAAGTTGTTTACAATTGACAATATTTACATTCATGTGAAATTTTGTAATTCAAGTTGATATGTTATGAAAGCCTACAAAATGTTCCAGATGAGTTTGAAATCAGCTTTTTTGGGGGCCTCTGACCTCCGTGTTTGAGTGGGAGAGCGATGATCCTTCAACCAGGTTGTGACATACTTCCTTGGTTCAAAAAGGCGTACAGGAGGTCCATTGATGTTTATCATCATCAGGTTGCTAACACTGGAAATCAAAAGGGAAGATCTTTTGTCTATGCAGACAGTATTCATTACACTAAACCCTCTTTCACATTCAGCTGTACTGCAGGGGATGGTCTCCATACATCGTCTGAGGTGCTGCAGATCTTCTGGGTCCCTTTGAGGGTTGTCAACAAAATCCCTCATACCATTTATAGCCTTCTTTTCACAAATGTTGAATTGCTGGCAAAGGCGCTTCACATGTGACTCAACATAACGTACACTAGGGGTTGGGGGCCAGTTTTTTGTGTCCAGAATGCTTAGATCCTGCAGCATTTCATCTTGAAATGAGAGACGCTTCTCCAAGTTGTTAATCAGGCTTTGCAGTAACTGTTTATCATCGATTGGTTTGAGCTTGCCGTTTGACACAACCGAGACAGATTTTAAAACAGCCAGTTGCTTGTGCTGTTTTGCTTCTGAAGACTTTTCTCCAGGGCTTTCTTTGAATGACCTCAACACTCTGATGGTTCGCTTAATGAGGTGTTCTGCCTTCATAAGTGTAACTGAATGTGCCTGGAGTTGTTCAGACAGATTGGAAAGTTCACAGAGGGCACCATACATAAGTCCAAGGTCACCGATAAACTCTTTACTTCGTAAACGCATCCCAAGACCTCTGTATGTCTGCCTTTCTTTAGGACTTCGGGCTGGGTCTTCCGCAGCTCTTTCAAAATGTCTGTTCAGGGCCTCATATGACCTCCACACTGCCTTTATGGCACGAAAACTACTGGCCACCCATCTGGTATTTAAAACTCTGCCTATTTTCTGGACTTGCGATCCTAACTCCTGTGCCGCTTCTAAGAGTTCACGTGCATTTTTAGTGGACTGGCTGTATAAGCTGTAAATTTTTTCCATAAATGCTTTGAAATGGTTAACTGAAGCAACTTCATGAACAGCATCAGAAACAGCCAGCTCCAAGCGATGGTTCATGCAATGCCACGTAAAGAGTTTTGGGTATCTGCTGTCAGGTGCGTTGCTTCACCCAGAGTTCTTGCCCAGCATCATGCTAGCTCCATCTGATACTAACCCAATCCACTTGTTTTGCAGCCATTCATGACTGAACCCCGCAGTGTTCAAACAGGTCAGTAAAGCTTTTTCTATGTGTTCTGTTCCTTGATTCTCTAATTCAACAAGCTCCAAAAACATAAATTCCGGAACAGATTCATTTACAGAGGCCTTTACATAAACAATCATAGCAGATTTGTGGCTAACAGAGGTTGCCTCATCAATAAGAACGGACAATTTGTTTGAGGATGAAGTTATGGTTTTGACAATTTTTGCGCACATTTGCTTGGCCATATGTTCCACAATTTTAGTACAACTGTATCTTGAGTGCAAGTTTGTTCCCAGGTTAACTTCATTTTTTTGTTGAAGTTCAATCAGGTCATCATGATCTGTAAAAGGTCTGTTCATTTTAGCAACAAAATATGCAGTTCTAAATCCAAGTCCGTCTCTGCAAGCACTGCTTCTGATGCAGTCCTCATCAAATTGCCCATTACATTTCTCTCACTCTCTTCTCTGTGTTCCAAAGCGATCTCATGAGCCCTGGACATCTCATGTCGCCAGATTTTTTTTCTCAGGGAGGCCAAAGCAGTGTCCCGCTTTTCAGTGTTTCCCTGTTGCTTGTATCTTGAACGAAGCCCACTCCTCTGAAATAGACACTCCCTTCTCTTTCAGAACACCAGTTGCCTTTACCACTGTACATGCAGCACAACCTGAAAGCAAATTTAAACATGGTTAGCCTTGTATATTATTTTTTCCAAAGTAACTTTGCCCTTATGTTTGTGCTTTAAAATCTAAGCCTAATAACAATACATTTTGCAAGCAATGCTTAAAGTTGCTCTCAACCGCAATTTATTAGATTAGACTTTAATAATAATATTCAAAGTAAAGAGAATATGCTGCACTTTCTTTTCTCCACAACAGTCATTTGATGGCCCCCATGTTGACTGGTAGTTACCTAACTTCCTGTCCTTCCATTCTAACCAAGGATGCCTGTTTTTAAACTCCCTAGCCTGACCCTCAGTCCATGGTGCTGGCCAGGAACCAACATCTAGAGAGAAAAATAATACAGATACAGAGAGCAAAAGCCTTTATATTCATATCCCCCCCACACCCACACTAACAGTGGTGGAAAGTAAAAAAGTACAATTTCTAGTACTAGTTAACTTAACCATTATTCATAATTCTTACTTACGAAAAAGTAATAAGGAATTTTAAAAAAGAATGTATGAGAAATGCCTGTTGTGTGCTGGGGTGTTTGGCTGGCTTGGTTTTGTTTTCTGTTTCTCCCACCAGGTGGTATGCATTCAGGACTGAGTGGCTGAGCATTAGGACCTCACCCTGAACACCTGAGGCTTGTTTTCATGTGCAGGTCATCAGGACTCACAGCTGTGGTGTATTTAGTCTTGATCAGAGATTGCTGCATTTAAACCTTGAATGCACAGTGTGTGATTGCCAGAGACTCGACCTTGTGAGCAGACATTGTGAGATCGATGTCAGGAGAACAATCTCACCATCACGGACGCAGAGACCGCTCCAGGTTTGACGCCACAGTCTGTGAAGGAGGATTGGGTGAGGTCTCACGCTCTTCAGCACACTTCCTGAGGTAATTTGTTTTGGTGACTTTATGAAGTAATGACAGTGGATTTGGTGTCCCTCACACCTTGTGTTAGTGAGCTGTCACGTTATGCTAATTGTCTAATCAGCTTCTGCTGCAGTGGAGATTTGAACTGAGTTGTTCCGTGCCTGCAGGGTGAGAAGCTGATGTATAGATTTAAGCCAGGAAGTGTTTGCTGATTGCGTGCACCTTTGAGTTGTGTCTCTCTGTGTGGAGTTGGACTCACCTCATGTTTTCTTTCTTCACAGACCGGTTTGTCGCGGCCACCTGGGGGTTGTCGGCGGGGTCCCTGGGTCCGAACTGCTGTGGCTCCGGACCGTTTGCGCTGTTGAGAGCGTGCCGTGTTTTCACCTCACCAGACCACGGACTTTTTAGTTGTTTAGCATGTCACTCACTGTTATGTTTATTAAATTCTGTTATCCTTTGAACCGTGCTCTGCTTATTTTATGCTGGGTCCTTTCAAAACGCTGGGTCGGTGCTCCGACCGCGTCCGAAACATAACAATGCCTATGAAAACGTTATGAGGAAAACTTCAAGCTTCACTTTGTTTTAGAGCAAGTCACTACTTGTTGTATGATACTTTATAATTAGATTGATAGTAAGCAATTATTCTGTATAAAATATAAGCAATTCAAAACGATCTCAATGTCTATTGAATGTAGTTAATACTATTAGTTACAATTAAATAAAAAAAAATAAAAAAACATGGAGTTTTATTTACTACTTCCACCACTGCCTGATTTGATACAGAAAAAAAAAAATGTTGAATGCACATTTTATGATCCACATGAGTTAAGGGCCTTTCACATTGAATACTTCAGGCCAATCCGTCAACGCTTCCCAATCCGTCGGATGCGTTTCCAACGTGTCTGATGCATCCAACGCATGACGTCAGACGCGTCACTTCAGAAGCAGCAAGGGGGTGGAGATTGCTACGTCACACTCTTGCTGTTTCCACAACCTGAAAAAAGTTCAGCGATCGCTATCTTGAATTTGGGTCACCTGAACCACAAAAAAGCTTTAAAAAACAGCAGCTTCTCCCATCACCCTGCTGGGAGAAGCTTTTTTTCAGCTATTTTTCAGAGTGACACCGACCGAGGGAGGACTGACGACTTGGTGGGATATCGATCGAACCGCGACAGCGGGCCGACCCGCATGGAGAATCCGACCTTCAGGCATCATCACTGGGCTGAGCGAGTTAGGCAGCGGGGTGATGGAGCAAACCCACTCAGTCAGAAATCTCCCACTTTTTGGATATATGCGAAGTTCCAGTTTGCCCAACGGAGTTTACTTCTGCAGCTTTATTGAGGTGAGAATAATGTAAAAATAAAACGTGACGTTTACTGAACCTCTGATCGGCTAATGTTAGCTTAGCCTTTTAGCACAGTTGATCTGAGTGAACACTTTAATTTGTAAATGGTTCAGTCTTTTTTTATTTTTACCAAATAAAGCTACAGCTTTTTTCAGGCACCACAAAAGCTCAACTTTAAATAACTTATTTTTTCGGGCGTTTTTTTTCCATCGTTTTATCCCGTTTTTTTTTTTCCCTTTTTTATATATAAACTGTTTAGTGTTTCTTTATATTTAAAGAATATTTTTATTTGTCCCAATCAGGAACATTTGCTGTGCAGACAACCAACTTCCTTGATGAGCTGAACACCACGAAGTCCAGTCGAAAGAAAACATCTCTGCTCTTCAAAATAGGACAAAGTGTCTTCAGCAACACCACCAGAGGTCAAAGCTGCAGAAGAGACCTTCATCTGGTCCAGAGAATCCAGCGAACACAAGGAGAATCACACATATTCAGCTCTGCCTTCTGTCTTTTTGTTAGTGCCACCGTCTCTAAACTGTACAACATAGCTGGTCTCACTACTGTCTGGTAGACTTTCACTCTTGCAGATATTCTTTGGTCACAAATCACTTCTGCCACCTTTCTCCACCCATTCCACCCTGCGTGAACTCTCTTCTTCACCTCTTACCACACTCTCCATTACCTTGGACAGTTGACCCCAGGTATTTAAACTCATCTATTCACCACTTCTCATTCACACTCATGTACTCAGTCTTGCTTCTGCTGACTTTCATTCCCCTGCTGCCCAGAACATTGCTCCACATTTCTAGGATAGACTCAACCCTCTCTGTACTCTCATTATTTACATTTTTCAATTTATTTATAGCACTAAATCACAACAAAAGGCTTTTCACACAAGTAAGGTCTAACCTTACCAACCCAAGAGCAAGAACACAGGTGACAGAAGTAAGAAAAAACTCCCTCTGATGATTTGAGGAAGAACCTCAAGCAGACCAGACTCAAATGGCTGACCACGTGCTTGGGCCATGCTACCGACACAATTTACAAAATGAATATACAGGAAATTTTGCTGGTGCACAGGACGGGGGTTACAGAAGTAGACACCACACTCACCTCTGGATGGAGCCGCACTTCAAACAGAGAGACAAAACAAAATCAGGCATCAGAAACACAACAAATACAGTATAATTTGTCAGCATTAAGCAACAAGAAAAACAAAAGAAATACTAAGGTGATCGCTGGCCACCAGCGCTAAGCTTCACTACAGATCACATTGTCATCTGCAAACATTATAGACTTCATGGAGACTCCTGTCTGATCTCATCCATCAACATGTCCATCACCAGTGCAAACAAGAAAGACTCAGAGCTGATCCTTGGTGTAATCCCACCTCCACCTTCACCTATCAGTTCCACTGTGCATCTCACCGCTGTCACACCATCCTTGTATAGTTGTGCTTAAAAGTTGACATAATAAAATTTTTGGTTTCTTGGCCATTTCTCAGAGAATATGAATAACAATGCAATAACTTTTTTTCACTCATGGGTAGTGGTTGAGTGAAGACATTTATTGTCAAACAACTGTTTGCCCTTTTTAAATCATAATGACAACAGAAACTACCCATATGACTCTGATCAAAGTTTACATACCCCTGTTCTTAATACTGTGTGTTGCCCCCTTTAATCCCCTACCACCCACCTCATTTGGCTTGTCAGTATCTCACAAATAAAAAGTGAAATTTCCCATCAATGGGATAAACAGGCTTAGAAGGGGTTAACATAAATTCCAGCTTGTAGTCTTTTGTGGTTTTTGTGGTCGAGGCTCTCTGATGGTGAAGCTGCCACTGAATATGTCTTGGATTTTATTTACATCAGTTATGAAGAAACACAAACAGTATGGCAATCTGTGGTAAACCTGGAGTAGAGTAGACAGTTCCCAAAACTGAGTGACTGTACAAAAAGGAGAAGAGGGAGGAGGAAAGCCACCAAGGCACCCAGACAACCCAGAAGAAGTTATAGGCTCACCTTCTTCTTCTTCACCAAGCAGTAGCCCATTTCTGCCGGCACCCTGTTGGGCAATGGCAAAGGTGGTGGTGTGCCAGTGTGTGCATGCACACATGGGCGTGAACGAAACCATTACCATGGGATCGTTCATGCCTGTCCAACTGTATGTCCCTCCAACAGTGGGTGGAACTTTTTTGCAGTTGGCCAGTTGTTTGTTTTTTGTTTTTTTGTCTTGTTTTGTTTTTTTTTTTTTTTTTACTGTTTTTTTGCCTGGTTTCTACATCTTCACCAACATTGTGGCATGTGTGAAGGGGCCATTAACAATTACCAAGAAATGGTGGCAAGAAATGGTGTTGAGGTCATTTGAAAGGAAGAGATTTTATGAGAGTGTTGGAGGTTAATCGAGTATCTGACTGGTTGAGTGTGAAGTCAGACAGGTGAGACAGGCACTGGATGGAATGGAAGCAATTTTGGGCAACTGGAAATGGACTGCCAGTGTGGTGAGGGACACAGACAGGAAGGTACTGGGTGCTCCAATTAGTTCTGCTGCCCGTAAACCCGAAGCTCCAACGTTGCCCGAACACTTGGCAGTGTTGGTTCTCCGGAACCATCGACTCTGTCCCCAGTTCCGGAACCGGCCACTGAGCCATCGGGAATCTCCATTTCGCTGCCGCAAAACGCAGCACGCGAGCTCAGGGACTCAATAGTGGCACCTGTAGAGCCGGCAGTTAGACTCTCACCGACCATTCAGACAGCCCAGTTCTCTTCCATACCACCGACCAAAGTTTCTGTGGGTACCACGACGGCGAGCACGGTCCTCGGTACCACAACAGCGCACGCAACAGTGGAGGCATCAGCTGAGCAGGCTTCACGGAGTTCCACAGCTACTATGACATCATCAGAACTGCTAGCTCAGCTCTCCTTAAAGCTCTCACCTCTAACCACACCCACGATGCCTGCACCGCTCTCAATGAAGCTGAGTCAGCTGAATCAACAGCGTCAGTCAGCTCCACCTCCTCACGCTCTGCAATGGACATACCAGCGGCCCCCGCCCACTCAGTACTGCTATCCCAGGGTTTCGGCTGCCTGCTCCAGTGTCCATCCTGCATCCATCTCCAGAAGACTGTGTTTGTGGGTCAGTTTATTACATTATCATTTTTTTCCTGGTTAATGCAAATCCGTCTTCTTGCCTGTGGTGCTGTGAAAACACTGTTATAGGTGCCACCATCATTTCACTTAAAATGGTTTTCCTGCGAGTCATTTGAAAATCTGTTAAAGATGCCACGAATGAGCCTAAGAAGGTTTTCTTGTGATAATGTTGGAAATCTGTTAAATGCACCGTATCTGTACTTCAGAAGTATCTCTTACAAGCATCTTGTGTCACTACTGATTTCTGTGTGCTTAATGGGGAGCTACAGAGTTTTGTCCTCCTCAGGGATTAACTGTTGTTGGAGGGGAGTTAATAGCACGTTGGCTGTAGTAGAGCTCTTATAATGGCTCCAAGACTGGCTTACTTGCTTTGATAGTGTACTAGGGCGAATTCTTCATCTATTACATTCCCTAATCGAAGAGATCCCTTTTAATGGTGGGATCTCAGTTCATGGGCTACGGACCACGTCATGTGAAGGAGTGCTGAAGGGTTTGCGGTGGTGGATCAGACACATATATGCTTCATGTCTGCTCAACTGTAATGTGTGCTATAATACTTTCAATAACCTTTTGCTTGCCCCCCAAGTACTTTTGAGTTCAGGGGTCTGTATCACTATGATGGATTTGGGTGTTTAACTCTTTGTATTGTTGGATTAAGCACCTCGGTGCCTCATGTCACATCACTTTTTGTGCTCTCCTAGCCCCTTAGTTAGATTAATAAGTTACATCTTTCCACAGTAGCTAACTGGTTTCAGGATTCCTTGGAGAAGGATATTATCTGGGATTGGGGCTCGGTGAATGGGTGTATGTTTTCATCTCATTGGGTTTATGGAATATGAAGGTCTCTTCTGCAGCTTTGAACTCTGGTGGTGTTGCTTTTGTCCTATTTTGAAGAGCAGAGATGTTTTCTTTCGACTGGACTTCATGGTGTTCAGCTCATCAATGGACGTTTGGTTGTCTGACAGGCAATGTTCCTGACTCGGACAAATACAAATATTTCTTTAAATATAAAGGAACACTGAACAGTTTATATTCCAATGAAGTCCCAACTTCATTGGAATTGGGTTTGTATATTTGGTAGCTGACTGTCTTCACGCTCTGTGATTGGGCAGTCACACACAGCGCCCGCACCTCCCTATACAGACCCATCTCTCTACAGCCTCTCGCACAGACACAGACAGGGACTGATCTCTCTCTCTCAAATCAATTCAAATTTATTCATTTATATAGCGCCAATTTGCGATGAGATTGCCTCAAAGCACTTCACACAGCATAATAAAAAACACAGAAAACTGAATTCAGAATTTTAAACATAATAAACAGGCAAGACCAAAAAAAAAAAAAAAAAAAAACAAGAAGAAAAACACATCATAACACAATAAAACTAATGATAAAATGCAGGGCCCAAGCTGGCACATAGGGCCTTACCTGGTCAGGCCAGATAGGGAGGGCGCGAGTCCATGAACAATTCATAAGCTAACAACAGTACCTAAAATCCGATCTTGCAGTGACTAGAAGCCAGTGTAGGGATGCCAAAATGGCTGTAATGTGGTCAAACGTTCTGCTTTGTGTCAAAAGTCTGGCAGCAACATTTTGAACCAGTTAAAGACCCCTAATGTTGGACTGCGGCAAACCAGAAAATAGAGCATTACAGTAGTCCAGTTGAACAGAGACAAATGCATGAATCAAAGTCTCAGCATCAGCCATAGAAAAGATGGGATGAATCTTTGCTATATTTCACAATGGAAGAAAGCAGTCCTCGTAATATCTCTAATGTGGAGCACAACCTCTCTGTGCTTGGCTTGACTCACAGTTACCTCACATTGCTCTCTCAAGTACTCCTTAGGTTTTCTTCAGTTTGCCTCAGTTTTGGTTTGTATGGTATTAAAGTTACTTGGTGAACTTGTTTCATAACATACGTGGTGCATTTGACAAGAGAGAGCTGAAAATGGCTTGTGTTTTGTCGGCCACTGCCTCCACTCTGGTCAGGTTTTTTTAATCATTTGTTTGCTCTTAGTCAGTCAAGTCAGTTGGAAAAATTTGCTCCTACTGAACGCCGTGCTTTTGAGAAGAATACAGTGAACAAGGCTGACATGTTATTTCCCTGTTTGCCATCACTGGATGTTTGCATGAATCACCAAGTTCACACAGATCAGTAAAAAAATAAACGTCTTAGAACAACCTCTCTCTTCCCTCTCACTCAGTCACACACACAGTACACCTTAATCAACATTGTTTAACTTTGTGTGGAAAAAAAATGCCAAGAACGTTAGGTAGTAAAAATAATAAATAATTGAAAAAAAAAATAAATCACAGTTTGATCATAAATTAAACAAAAAACAATAATAAAAAAAAGAAAGTTGTGTTGAGTATGTCTCTTGTTCATGCATACACACTTACACTTACGCATACCTTAAGAATATTCATATTCTGAGTTCATAAAAAACTTGTTAAATGGACTGCATTTAATATAGCCACTTTTCCATCTGCATTAGACGCTCAAAGTGCTTTACAAATAATGCCTCCCATTCACCCCAATGTGAGGGTGCTGGCCATACAAGGCGCTCACTACATACTGGGAGCAGTGGCGGCTTAAAGACCTTGTTCTGTAAATAATTCTCTTACATTTGTGATCAAAATCATTGATTTGAATCTCAATTTGAGGCTGTTCTGTAAATAGTTTTCAAATAAACAATAAATATACAACTTCTGATCAATCCATACTGTATCAATTTCAGACTTAAAATAATGTACGGATTTAAGCCCCACCCATTTCTGGTTAAACCACTCCCACTTCTGATTTCAGCCCCTCCCACTCAGGTACAGATACACATAATTTAGATAGTTGTACAGATACAGATAGCGGTGTACTCGCTCATCCCTAATTGCCAGCTCCCTTTGTGCAGACTGACCCAAAAAATCATTAAAAGTATTTGTGTCCTTCCAGAAGTTTAAGCTGCTTTATGTTTTCAGTGGACAAGTTCCTTGTACAGGGCAGAATTTGTTGAACATCTGTGTGTCTTTTGCAAGCAGAGTTGGTGTGCACGGCTCAGCAGCAGATCTCACAGTGTATGTCTAATTCATTGCCCCCATTCTGTCATGTCTGGGTTCTTTATCATGGACATTTATTACACGCTGTTTGTTTCCAGTTAGTCTTAATCACATTCAATTAAAGTCAACTCCTCTTTCACAGATTCAGGATTATAGCAATGACAATGTGTCGCGGGGGCACACTTAAAGCTGCACTGACACAGTGACATGCCACCAGCACTTACCCAAATGTCTTCACGCATTCAAGAGGACATCCTTTTCTAAAAAAAAACAAAAAAAAAACAATTAACATATCTTTAACAAAATCCTGATTTTTAGCTTTCCAATTATTTATGGCCTTCAACAACTGAGAAACTGTGTATAAAAAGTCAAAAAAAAAAACTATAGAGTGTTACTTTATTCTCCATTGTTGTGGTATACAGAGGCAACCTGACTAAACTGACTAAAGTTTCTTAAAATCCCCAGATCATTAATTTCATTAGTAATTCTAATGTTACTTACAGTAATTATATATTGTTACTGTAAAGTTAAGTAATGTATTCTTTTTCTTACAAACATTTTAAAGTATCTTTTTTTGTTCTACAGGGGACTCACACCTTGGTGTTTCTCAAACCATTTCAGCTGTACAGGATTTATGATACAATACGTGAAATGTATTAAATAATCTCAAACATATATAAAATTACTGTCTTCCTCACATGTGACACAGGAGTAAAATATTTTGGCAGATTTACTTCCATTTTCTACATTGCTTAAAAAAAAAAAAAAAAAAAAAATCTTATATCCTTGTCACACGACAGGCTGAACGAGCCTGGATGGTGTCCGAATGGAAATTTGTCCCACATTTTGGAAGTGTTGAGGTGCATTCCAAACAGTTGGGCACAGTCGTGCGGCCAGCCGGCATGTTGAGCACATGCACCCAACTCTCAAGGTGAGTTTGAGGTGGAAACAAATGGCAGTATAGGCGGGCTCTAACTGCACTCTGACCATGTTCTAAATATTCTCACGACATCAAAACAACATTTGAAAGAGTCTGATCACGTTGGAGGGAAATTCACCATGGACAAGCACGTCAATTCCTACCGCCATGTCCCGGTTGGGGCAGGATGAGCTGGTCTTTGCCCAGGTGCATCCTGTTTGGGGTGTGCCAGGAAGTAAAGTCTGTGGTACGCAATCATTACCAGATGTGAACATTACACAGTCACACCGAAAACACTGTGCATCACTGTGAGTAAAAGCATCTCAAAGCCGCGGAGCTGTGTGTGTGTGTGGCTGAAAGGGCTGTAACATCCAGAATAAGCATGATATTACAGATACATTGACATCCTCTCTTATGGGTTAGATAACGTATCTGTAATAGTATGTTCCACATGGCTGTAACACCCAGTCAAATGCGCTGCACTGCAGGTATTGTCACACAGCCGCGCTGTGAGCTGTCATGTCAGCTGAATGATGGGCCATGCCGTGCGTGAGGACCAAACACCTGATGGCTTTGCTGCACGTGCATGAGGCTGGATCAATGAAAGCTCAGCTGTGTGTGTGTGTGTGTGTGTGTGTGGGGGGGGGCTCACATTATCTGATCGCTTTGGTGCATTGGCATATGGCTTGCTTTTGGTGTGCATCCGTGACAGCAAAGCATCCAGCTGTCCATTAAACAGCTGATGTCCTGGAAAAAGAGAGAGAGAGAGAGAGAGCATGTGATGGATTTAGTCCTATCTTACATATATGGATCTGAACACAGGATACTTATATTCCTCAAAATACAAATTGTGTCACCTGCTTATATATGTAAGAGCCCCTTCATACATAACACGATTGAAGCCGGGAAGCACATTGTTATGGCCCGGCTCACAGGCCGCAACAAAAAACTGAGGCCCACACGGAAGCGCAGTCTTTTTAAAACCCTTACTGGAACTTTATTATAAAATAAAAAGATAAAATAAAAGAAAAGAATGAACGGATGTGGTGGGACGAACCCAGACCAGCACCAGAACCAGGACAAAGACCAGGATCAGGATCAAACGCACGCTCCCCAAACTGCAATCCAGGAGAGAGAGAAAGAGGAGGAGCCAGAAGGAGAGAGAGAGAGAAGGCAGAAACTCCCTCCTTTTATAGCTCCCCTAACAGGAAGTCTAATCAGCACCTCCCAGGTTGCCGAGACCTCAAGACACACAACAGGCACATTAAACAACACACAAATACATTAAGACGGCACGGGCCGTCACACACATGAAGGAGGAATTGCATGCCATTCGTGAACAACTGGAGTCACCTCAGATGCCTTGTACACCTGTCACCACAACTTTTGCACACACAAGTAGCCTGCGTGTGCTCATTCAATCCCCTGTCAGCAGGTGTCGGTCAAATTCCAGGTGTCACACACAACCATCTAACACATATCACTGCACACTTTGATCAGGTGGGGCTATTAATGCACCTGATACAATACCAGACAGCAGGCGATCACATTCGACCTTTTTGTGAAAACTGTCAAAGTGCCACATGAAAGTGACGGAACCTAGCAACACACATGGGTGTAACTGTGCTGACCCCCCACCCCCAACCCACACACACACACACAAATGGTTTTGGAGTATGTGCCCCCGCTGCCGCCGCACCATCACCACCAACACACACACACACTAACTCCACGTGTGTTTGATCACAGCCCACTCACCCCATGTGGGTGTGATTCTGTGTGCGCTTTTTCTTTGGGAAGCATGTGGGAAACTGGTGAGAAGCATGTGTGGTTAGAGTTTTGTTGTTTGGGTTGTTTTGTAAAAATGAGGCGTTTTATGAATGTGGAGCAAGCACATCAGTTATTTTTTGAACTGGAGGAGCATATGTAGCTTGTTATCAGAGTCTGAAACAGACAGTGAGGATTCTGGTCATGAAACAGAGGATCCCTCTTCTGTTCTGGAGGAGCAACCAAAGCAGGTGGATCCACCAACATGTGCACGGCAAGGGTCAGAGCTTGCGCTTCTGTTTCCAGATCCGGATCTCTGCTCGGATGCAACTCAGCCACATGGGGTGTGCAGCGAGTACATTCTGAGTGCCGGTCCCAAGCCTGGATAAATGAGAAGGGTTGCACCAGGAAGGGCATCCGGCATAAAACAAGCCAACCCAACTATGCAGACTAAGAATCGAATTTCCATACCGGATTGGTCGAGGCCCGGGTAAACAATGTCCGCCACCGGTGCTGTAGCCCAACAGGGTGCCAGTGGAAATTGGGCTACTGCTGGGCGAAGATGATGAATAAGAGGAGGAGAACATTTCCACAAACAGCGGGAGAAGAAGAAAACTAGAAGGGTGGAAATGAAAGTGGGGACCTTGAATGTTGGTAGTATGACTGGTATAGGGAAAGAGCTGGCTGATATGATGGAGAGAGAAAGGTAGACATTTTGTGTGTGCAAGAGACCAACTGGAAGGGAAGTACAGCAGGAGCATCGGCGGTGGGTACAAGTTGTTGTACCGTGGTGAGGACAGGAAGAGAAATGTTGTTGGGGTCATTTTAAAGGAAGAGTATGTTAAAAGTGTGTTGGAGGTTAAGCGCGTGTCTGACAGGGTGATGATGTGAAGTTGAAAATTGAAGGGGTGATGATGAAATCATCAGTGCATATGCCCCACAGGTAGGTTGTGAGATGGAGAAAGAAGATTTCTGGAGTGTGTTAGATGAGGTGATGGAGAGTGTGTCCAAGCATGAAAGAGTGGTGATAGGAGCGGACTTCAATGGCCATGTTGGTGAAGGGAACAGAGGTAATGAGTAATGGGTAGATATGGTATCAAGGATAGGAATGGGGAAGGACAGATGGTAGATTTTGCAAAAAGGATGGAAATAGGTGTGATGAATACCTACTTTAAGAAAGGGAGGACCACAGGGTAACATATAAGAGGGGAGGAAGGTGCACACAGGTGGACTACATTCTTTATAGGAGATGCAAGCTAAAAAAATCAGAGACTGTAATGTGGTGGCAGGAGAGAGTGTCGTTAGACAGCATAGGATGGTTGTTTGTAGGATGACTTTAGAGACTGAAAGCTCAACAAAGGATCAGATGGTGGAAGTTGAAGGAGGAAGACTGTTGTGTGAAATTTAGCGAGCAGGTGAGAGAAGCACTGGTTGGAGGGGAAGAAATTTTGGACAACTAGAAAAGTACTGCAGATGTGGTGAGGGAGACAGCTAGGACAGTACTGGGTATGACATTTGGACAGTGGAAGGAAGACAAGGAGACTTGGTGGTGGAACGACGAGGTCCAGGAAAGCATAAGGAGAAAGGGGTTGGTGAAAAAGTTTCGGGATAGTCAGAGAGATGAAGAAAGTAGACAGGACTACAAAGCGACGCGGTATAAGTCGAAAAGAGAAGTGGCAAAAGCAAAGGAAAAGGCATATTGCGAGTTGTACAAGAAAGTTGAATAGCAAGCAAGGAGAAAAGGCCTTGTACCGATTGGCCAGACAAAGGGACAAAGCTGGAAAGGATGTGCAGCAGGTTAGGGTGGTAAAAATACACATGGTAATGTGCTGACAAGTGAAGAGTGTGTGAATGAAGAAAATGAGTGAGAGAAAAGGCTGGATGATGTGGTGAGAGTAGTCAGGAAGTACAAGAGATTAGTAAGGAAGAACCTGAGGGCTGCTATGAAGAGGATGAAGAGTGGAAAGTGTCAGATCCCGCTTTTTAGATACACGGCACACACTCACCCTCCGATGATGTGTTTGTGTAAAACCAGCTCTCCGTCTCTGGGGTCCGACCTTCGTGTCTCCACGGGTATTACCCGGCAGGGCTGCACAAAGGTTGTTCAAGCTGGTGGTGAGGAGATTCGTCTAGCTGCTCACTGCCTCCATCCGGACATCCACCCCGCTGAAGCTGATCTCGCACCCCGGGCGAATAGCCTTCTCAGGAATCAGGATACGAACCGGCCACGCCCGTTAACGGCAGCTCTCCTCTTATGGATCAGGGCTCTTGGAATGTTGCTAGATTTTAAATTTAGTGACTCGTACAGTGAGTCCCCAGGATGTGTTATTTTCATTAAAAAAACAGACTAACCTTTTAGAGCCTTTTGATGTTGTACACCTAATAAACTTGACTTTTACACCTTAAGAAGCATCAATAATCCAATGTCCGAGCCTTAACACTTTAACTGCATGCTTGGAATTTTATTGCAGGTTTTGCAAGTGCCGATAACATAATCAAAATAGGTTATATGGTGATAATTTCACAACAGTAATTCAAGTATAATTAGAATAATGATTGGCAGAGATTTTTGTTTTTAATTCAATAATTCTGACTGATTTTACTTTGACTGGGACTGGATTGATTTCTTAACAAATTTTCCTAGGAGTGAGGGAGGAAGGCTTTCGAGGTTAAGGTCCCCAGCTCGATGAACTTGATTTCCTCTTCATCAGCTATTAGTCGTTAGCTGACCACGATCCTTGTGTGATATTGTAATCCTTCAGGAAGTTAATCCACATAAGAATTTATTCCATCTTCAATCAACCAAAAGTTGATCTAATCCATTCTGGTATGCTGTGATATTCCTTGAGAGAGAATCGTTGAACATTCCCCACTCAGACTTAAGGCCAGTGGTTATCCTCCATCGTTCTGCTACTCCTGCTGGACGGCCTGAGTGGGAGTTGAAATCTCTCTCAAATGATCTTTTATGGCTCCAATCCTCTCACTCCACGATTCCAATTGATGCTCACAAGATGGTCAAGTCTTGTGATCTCCTCGTAGCAGGGGAGTAGTGCCAACAGCACCTCTCCCTGGAAGAATAACCCCGTTTTCTGGTGATTCAACAAGTTATATATGTTCTTGACTCCAGTCGTCCTTAGATGATCTTGGTTACCATGGGGACACTGTTGACTCAAAACCTCCTCCCTTCTCCTTCTGCTTTACTGGAAATCTCCGCAGCCTCTACCAGTAACTTATTTCTCAAGTTCCTCTTTTCTGTTAACACTTCAGCTTTTCTGAGAATTCATTCTTTTAAATAATTTCTTTAGAATCACATCAATCATATTCAATCATTTCATTACAACTCTCTTTCACATAAAAACAATTCATATGATCATATACAAACATTCTCATTCCTTATTATTCATTAAAAGAAAATAAAGTTATTGCAAATTGTTCAACAACTTTTTTTTTTTTTTGCTTGGGACTTTGGAGAGGGCATCTCCTCCTCTCTCCTCTGTGTTTTTCTATCTCTGCTCCAACCTTCAAAAGTCCCAACTTCACCAGAATGTGAATTCCTCAAACTATATTTGGAATAACCATGGAATTGATCAGTTGGTCTCTCAATGCTATTGACACCATTTTTTTCCACAAGGAAATCAGGGCTGGGGGACTCTGCCTGCCCAGATGGAACCTATCCTGCGGACTATGTTCTTGATGCCTGGTTGAAATATGCACTGCGCTGACCTACTGGAAAATTGGAAAGACGGCTGCTACCAGAACCACAACCCCACACCTGTCCGTCATGATTAATGAGGTGGGCAAGGTGGTACAATCTCAGACTGCTTTAACTTTTGAACTCAAATGCCAGTTGAAAAACATCTCAGAGCAAATATCTGTCTTGCAAAGGAAGATGTTGGAGTATTCATAAATTGGATTTCAATGGTCAGCCTTATCAGCTACTGAAGGTCAAAATGCCCCACTTGTTTTTCCTCCAGAAGGATTTCAACGGCCTTGGTGAAGCATTCAGCTCCCCTCTTATCTGCTCTCCCCTACAGCCTGCTGTTGTCAAGGCACCTCCAGACTTTATGTACACATGGACAGAGACTGATACAAACTCATCTGCACACATGACACACGCCTCCCCCCTACCCCCCCCCCTTATGTTTCTGTCCCCCAGGCAGGTGTGTGGAAGGTTCTGGAAAGAGGTGTGGTTCAGTAAATAGACTGCATTTATATAACGCTTTTCCATCTGCATCAGACGCTCAAAGCGCTTTACAAATAATGCCTCACATTGACCCTGACGTGAAGTTTTGTGAAACAAAGAAGAGAGATGAAAGGCAAGAGTGAGCGGGAGGGCAAAACAAAGCAGTGCAAAGTAAGTGACAGAAAAACTAACTGTGAATAACATGACGTGTTCCAGACAAGCAATAATGCGTGAGCAAAACAAAAGGGAAACAAAACTAGGAAATAACATGACTAATCCAAATAGCGGGAAACAAGATAGATTATAATCGAAACTAGAACAGGGACTGATACAGATTAAAGTATAAAAATGACATGCAATAACCGATAAAGTGATGACAAATCAGATTACAAGCTGAGCAGAAAATAACTAACATGAAACAAAACCAGTAACCACAGAATACAACACAAGATAGGTGATAAACAGAGAATAAACAAACCCAGTGACTACAGAATAATGCAATAAATAACACAAGATTACTGAGCAGAAAATGCAATAAATAACAAGTGGAGCATGATATGAAAAGAAACACTGAAGGTGAATAATAACCAAAACCTGTGACTAAAGCATAATACAAGAAATGTGATAAACAGAGCTAAACTTAAAGGACCAAGAGTGAAAACAATAAACAACTACAGAATTAATGATAACCAAAGAAAGAATCAGTGACACAAAGAAAAGCAATGAATAACTGAAAGACTGCAAACTAAATGATAAGGTAAAAAATGAAACCAGTGACTAAATAGTAAACTGACTGAGGCTGTCAAGATAGACAAAAATGAACCGGTTAATAAAGTCCTGCAGGACATTATTAACCAGCGCCTGAAATGTGGCCGGTGCGTTGGTGAGGCCGAAGGGCATGACTAGATATTCGAAATGCCCTAATGGGGTGTTGAAAGCAGTTTTCCACTCGTCCTCCTCTCGAACATGCAACAGGTGATAGGCATTGCGAAGGTCCAATTTGGTGAATATAGTCGCCCCATGCAAGGAACTAAATGCCGAATCAAGAAGGGGTAATGGTACCTGTTGCAGACCGTAATGGTGTTTAGTCCCCAAAAATTGATGCATGGGCGAAGGGAACCATCCTTTCCAACAAAAAAGAAGCCTGCCCCCAAGGGGGACAAAGAGGGCTGGATCAATCCCGCCGCCAGGGAGTCCGGGATATAGGTCTCCATTGACTCACGTTCGGAATGGGAAAGGTTGTACAATCTCCCAGATGGTAGAGGAGCGCCAGGAAGCAATCAATGGCACAATCATACGGACAGTGAGGAGGCAGTGAGAGTACACGATCCTTGCTGAAAACCTCACCAAGGTCGTGATACTCTGGGGGAACTAAAGACAGATCAGGAGGTGAGGGGACCTTCTCCTTGACCTTTACGCAGGGAGGAACCGAGGAACTAAGGCACCCCTTGAGACAGGCTTCGCTCCATCGAGTGATCGCACTGGTCTGCCGATCGATTCCGGGATTGTGTCTAAAAACCCACGGGTGGCCTAGAACCAAGGGGGAAGAAGATGTGATAACATAAAACTGGATGGATTCATGGTGATTCCCTGACACCACTAGTGTAACTGGAACAGTGCGGTGAGTGACAGTAGGCAGGGGCATGCCATCAAGAGCATGCACGGGCAGTGAGGAAGGTAGTGCCTCTAGTGGTATCTTAGTTTTAGACACAAAAGCGGCATCAATAAAATAGCCCCCGGCTCCTGTATCAATTAAAGCTGGGACAAAGAGCATTTCATTGTTGAAACAAAGTGTGGCTGGGATTTGGGTGCGATGTGAACCCACACCCGTGAATCTGGCTTGGCTCACCCGCAGCCCGGATCCTACGGATGAGCGGGGTCTTTTGGCTGAACCAGGGCAGGTGCTAAGGCTGTGCCCCTTAGCACTACAATAGAGACATTCCCCAGATGTCAGTCTCTGTTTACGTTCTTCTGGGGCAATCTGGCCCTGCCAAGCTGCATAGCTTCGCCAGCAGGGGGAGCTGGCATATCTGAGGATGGCTCGATGGAGCTTGGAAGAGGCAGACCTGGTGTGTGTCAAGGGGAGGGGCAAGCAGAAAAGTCCCGGTCAGCCCGACGGCCCTTATCCCAGCGCCGCTCCCTCCCCCCTCCATTAATGAACACACTCCGGAGTGCCGCACTGTTCCAGTCAGCCTCTGCCGCCAATACGCGGAAATCCACTGCGTATTCAGTGGCATGCGCAAAACCTGTTCGGATTTAACAGCCATTGGGACACGGAATCCTCCGGGCGGGCTGATCAAATACTAAACGGAATTCCTTGAAAAATGCTGCGGAAAGAATCTGAGCAGCGGGGAGTCGTTTACTCCAGAGCGCGGTCACCCACACGGGCGCGTGTCTCCACGGAAGTAAATTTAATGATGTACGCCACCTTACTTCTGTCGGAGCTATATGTGATGGACGTTGTTGACCGCCGTCTGGAGGAGACACCCAGATGAGTGAGTACTGAGCTTAATTGGCTTTTTTGTCCAGAAATAATCACAGTCAATACGCAACAGTCTGTCGTAGCTGAATCTGTGTGTTGGAAGGAGCTGAAGCTTAAGAAAAAGGCATGTGGCAAAACACCGTTAGTGAAAAAAGTCTCTGAAGATGCAGGTTCAAAAATAGCCGAGAGCTAAACAAGAATCTTAGATTCATCCAGAAATATACTGCGTAGGAATGCAAAGAAAGGAATACCATGAAGGTTAGCTGAGTTTCTGGCGAAGATGGAGTGCAGAGCCCAGGTTTATATACAGATGTTGATGAGATATGGACAGGTTGTGTCAATCAGCTTGCAGCGCGCCACCTGTGCAGAGCAGAGGAGAAAAGCAGCAGCAGCAGAAAACTGCAAAGCAGGCAGCCCATGACAAAAAACAGCATTTGAAATGATCTGATCACAGTTGATTGAGCTCTGAGATCGATCGGTCACAGCAAAGCTGCTGACATGTTATTCCACGTTTGTCCACCTGCACTGGACCCCAGCCAGAGAGGGCAAAGGAAATGTTGGTCATGTAATAACATGTTGTTATTTCTACACTGTACTTTATGTAGATTCTGCCCCTTACCAAAAACCAAATCAAATTAAATCAAATCAAATCAATTTTATTTATATAGCGCCAAATCACAACAAACAGTTGCCCCAAGGCGCTTTATATTGCAAGGCAAGGCCATACAATAATTACGGAAAAACCCCAACGGTCAAAATGACCCCCCTGTGAGCAAGCACTTGGCAACAGTGGGAAGGAAAACTCCCTTTTAACAGGAAGAAACCTCCAGCAGAACCAGGCTCAGGGAGGGGCAGTCTTCTGCTGGGACTGGTTGGGGCTGAGGGAGAGAACCAGGAAAAAGACATGCTGTGGAAGAGAGCAGAGATCAATCACTAATGATAATGCAGAGTGGTGCATACAGAGCAAAAAGAGAACGAAACACTCAGTGCATCATGGGAACCCCACCAGCAGTCTAGTCTATAGCAGCAATAACTAAGGGATTGGTTCAGGGTCACCTGATCCAACCCTAACTATAAGCTTTAGCAAAAGGAAAGTTTTAAGCCTAATCTTAAAAGTAGAGAGGGTGTCTGTCTCCCTGATCTGAATTGGTGAGCTGGTTCCACAGGAGAGGAGCCTGAAAGCTGAAGGCTCTGCCTCCCAGTCTACTCTTACAAATTCCTAGGAACTACAGGAAGCCTGCAGTCTGAGAGCAAAAGCGCTCTATAGGGGTGATATGGTACTATGAGGTCCCTAAGATAAGATGGGACTGATTATTCAAAACCTTATAAGTAAGAAGAAGAATTTTAAATTCTATTCTAGATTAACAGGAAGCCAATGAAGAGAGGCCAATATTGGGTGAGATATGCTCTCTCCTTCTAGTCCCTGTCAGTACTCTAGCTGCAGCATTTGAATTAACTGAAGGCTTTTCAGGGACTTTTAGGACAACCTGATAATAATGAATTACAATAGTCCAGCCCTAGAGGAAATAAATGCATGAATTAGTTTTTCAGCATCACTCTGAGACAAGACCTTCTATTTTAGAGATATTGCGCAAATGCAAAAAAGTAGTCCTACTATTTGCTTAATATGCGCATTGAAGGACATATCCTGATCAAAAATGACTCCAAGATTTCTCACAGTATTACTAGAGGTCAGGGTAATGCCATCCAGAGTAAGGATCTGGTTAGACACCATGTTTCTAAGATTTGTGGGGCCAAGTACATAACTTCAGTTTTATCTGAGTTTAAAACCAAGGAAATTAGAAGTCATCCATGTCTTTATGTCTGTAAGACCATCCTGCAGTTTAGCTCTGCCTCCATTCTACTCTTACAAACCCTAGGAACTACAAGTAAGCCTGCAGTCTGAGAGCGAAGGCTCTATTGGGGGATATGTACTACGAGGTCCCTAAGATAAGAGCGGACCTGATTATTCAAACCCTTATAAGTAAGAAGACGAATTGTAAATTCTATTCTGAATTAACAGGAAGCCATGACGAGATGGTCAATACTGGTGAGCATGCTCTCTCCTTCTAGTCCCGTCAGTAACTCTAGCTGCAGCATTTGAATAACTGAAGGCTTTCAGGGACCTTTTAGGACAACCTGATAATAATGAATTACAATAGTCAGCCTAGAGGAATAAATGCATGAATTAGTTTTTCAGCATCACTCTGAGACAAGACCTTTCTAATTTAGAGATATTGCGCAAATGCAAAAAAGTAGTCCTACATATTTGCTTAATATGCGCATTGAATGACATATCCTGATCAAAAATGACTCCAAGATTCTCACAGTATTACTAGAGGTCAGGGTAATGCCATCCAGAGTAAGGATCTGTTAGACACCATGTTTCTAAGATTTGTGGGGCCAAGTACAATAACTTCAGTTTTATCTGAGTTTAAACCAGGAAATTAGAAGTCATCCATGTCTTTATGTCTGTAAGACAATCTGCAGTTTAGCTCTGCCTCCCATTCTACTCTTACAACCCTAGGAACTACAAGTAAGCCTGCAGTCTGAGAGCGAAGCGCTCTATTGGGGTGATATGGTACTACGAGGTCCCTAAGATAAGATGGGACCTGATTATTCAAAACCTTATAAGTAAGAAGAAGAATTTTAAATTCTATTCTAGAATTAACAGGAAGCCAATGAAGAGAGGCCAATATGGGTGAGATATGCTCTCTCCTTCCAAACCATTGTATTCCTCATTTTGAGGTTATTCAAGGTCGCTTTAGAAACCAGGCCTGGGACCGTCACAGACAGTGTCCATCTTGTGAAAGGCCCCTAAAATGAGTCATACAACACTTTTATACCTTGTGGGTTAGGGTTAGGGTTAGGATTGCACATATTGCACATATACTTATGGTGTTTTTCACTCTCCCCACAACAGCCAGTCCACCCAAACAGCCAAGCGCCGGATACCCCGATCATTCCCAGGTCATATCTCTATTACCCCCTCCCAACAAAGGCAAACCCCAAGGTCACCGCCCTCAAGCATCCCAAGAAGAAGAACCCCATGTCTCCCCAAGTCTTTTCTCCTCTCCCCCCAATGTCACCCCCCCTCAAGAGTCGCAGGTAGAAGAACCCCATTGCACATATACTTATGGTGTTTTCACTCTCCCAAAACAGCCACTCCACCCAAACAGCCAAGCGTTGGATCCCCCCGATCATTCCCAGGTCATATCTCTATTACCCCCTCCCAACAAAGGCAAACCCAAGGTCACCGCCCCTCAAGCATCAAAGACGAAGAAACCCCAGTCTCCCCTAAGCTTTTCTCCTCTTCCCCCAATGTCACCGCCCCTGATAGAGTCCCAGGAAGGAAAGAGCCCGATGTCTCCCCCAGTCTTTTCTCCCCTCCCCCCAATTGTCACCCCCCCCTCAAGAGTCGCAGGTTAGAAGAAACCTCCCCCTCCCCCCAACGCCACCCCCCTGAGAGTCCCAGGAAGAACAGCCCAATGTCTCTCCAGTCTTTTCTCCCCTCCTGCCAACGTCAACACCCCGTCCCAGAAAGGATTGTAATATTTTTTGTAGAAGGATGTTAATATTTTAGTTTTATTTATAATATTTTTATTTATTTATTTATTTATTTATTTTTTTTTGAGAGGATTTGTTCATTTATTTGCATTTGGTGAAGAATGATGTAAACCAATTATTACTATTCTGAATACCAAGTCTTTGTTGCACACAGGAGAAATTGGATGAAAGATTTCTGTGTATCACCACCCACAATACCTCTGTGTCCTCTGAGTCTGTCATTGTCACTTCATAGGCAGACAGACGTGGGTCCCCATGATAATTTGCCAGTCTGATGTTATGAAACAGTTTTATAATTCTTGTATTGATATATTATGTTGGTGTGATGTGCTTTTACAAGTTATAGTTTTTATGTTTTTACGTTTTTAAGTAAGTTTTACAAGTTGCAAGTACAATGTTCTTAATGTTATTAAAAGTGTTTAATGTGTTCTTAATGTTATTAAAGTTATTGAAAGTGTTCTTAATGTTATTAAAGTTATTGAATTGTAATCAAATGTAATTGGTGTTTATTGTGTAGGGTTTAGACTTGGTACCTAACCCTAACCCTCTCACCAACAGGGGAGCTCTTCCTGTGTCTGAAACTTGGATACAATGAAGTAAAACTTAACATATTTCTCAGAACTTCCAAACAAATAACACAAATAGTTGATAGCTAACATAAAATAAAGAATTAGCACAGATATTGTTGTGTGGGCCGCCAGAAGAGGAGGTACTGCTGGCCCACCACCAGAGGGCACCCTGCCTGAAGCGCGGGCTTCAGGCACGAGAGGAGCGCTGCCGCCACGGACACAACCGGGAGTGACAGCTGTCACCCATCATTTCATCACTCCATAAAAGCCGGATGTCATCTCCACCTCGCTGCCGAGATATCATCTACCTGTGAAGGTAATTTCTCTGCTGACTTAAACTTAAATAATAGTCTGAACTCTTTTGCAGCGTTTTTCCTGTGGTGTGCCTTATCAGCTGGATTGGCGTTTGGTGTGAACAGCGACGGCTACGCTTCACACCCAATCCAGATAAGTGGTTTAACAGGAGCTGCACGAGTGTGTGATTAGAGGTGGAGGTGACTTTCCACCTTCTGACTGTTTTTGTTACTGGGTGTGCACACACCCACATCTCACTGTTTGTGCTCCTCGCCAAGCAGTACCAGATCCGACAGTCGGGGACGGTGATCACCTGGGAATTCAGGACTTGCGGCCTCCAGTATTCTCCGGGTTCTGTGGCGGTGGAAATCGTGTGGTTCCGGCTCTTATCAGGACAGACGTATTCTATCCTCGAGCCTGCCCACACGTCACCTTGTGTTATTGACTGCTGTCAGATTCTGTGATTGTCTGTATCATCGTTGTGCACATTCACAACTTTAAATTGTTACCTTTGGCTCATCTAATTGAACGTTCATTTGCACCCCTGTTGTGGGTCCGTGTCACTACACTTTCCCCAACAGATATTATCCAACAATGTATATGCACTGAAAAAAACAAACTTGTAAGATTTACTTGATTAATCCTCGTAACAATTTGCAACTAACAGTTTTTAAGTAAATTTTACTTCTGTAATATCAAGTTCAACTAACTTGGACTATCAAGTAAATGTACTTACTAAAGAAGTTAAAGTTCATGAAGAAATTAAGTAAATGTTATGTTGTTCTACATAATTTAGATGTTGTATTATGCAAACAAATCAAGTAAAATGAAATGACTTTTTTCCATAGGCAGGAAAATCAAGGGCTGGGCAACGTTAACGCACTAACGTTGCGTTAATTATTGAGGTCATTATCGCTGACAATTTTGTTCCTCCCCTTAACGCTGCGTTTTTTTTTTTTGTTTGTTTGTTTTTTTAGCCTTTTATGACTGTTGCTCGGTGAACACAGCTTTTCGGTGGTTTTCATGTCAACCTATAGTCCATAAATTATACTGATTTTTCCGAGTTTCAGAGTCATACGGACGTACAAATAAAGTCGGATATTCAGGGTTTGGTCTGTAATAAACCATTTCTGCAGTGCGGCTCCACTTTGAAACCATGAACCATTGAAGCAATGCTTCGATCCAGTAGCTCGTTGGTTCACTGCTCTTCAGAACGACAAGCCGCTTCTTATCCCCTCGCAAAGCCATTAAAATATCGTCAGGCACTTTTGTGTGGATTAAAGTCACTAACTGGGACTCTTGTCTTGTTGCTGTCAAGAAACGAGAATCGGTCCTCCGTTCCGTTCACACAGCTCGAAAACGCTGCGCGGGCTGAGGACACAGTGTCCGGTCGGAATTAATAACTTCAAAATGAATCGCCGCTTTAAATACAATGACACCTCTTTCCAAATTTAATACAGACAAGAAACTACAATCGACCTAAAACGTTTTTTTTTTTCCTCCCAAAATGAAACGTGCTGTATTTTCTTTTCAAATACATCCTGAAGTGAAGCACAGCAGCTCTAAGCTCAGCTCAGATATATGGAAACACATTCATGCCAATGTCTGAAAGGAAATGCTTTTGACAAAAACTACAGATTTTGTTTATTCCTATTTATGTCCAGAGATCAAGGATCCACCATGTAGAGTTCATTATGTACAAAGTTTAAGGATCCAGTGACAAAATCATATTTATTTACTTTAAGACTCAATAAAATGTTCAATTTCAATTCAATTTAATCGGCTTATAAGTGCCAAATCACAACAAAATCTAAATATACTAAAACAAATACATCACAATTGTACACATATCAAATTGTGGTATGTGTACAACTGTGATGTCTTTGTTTTAGTACATTTAGTCATGGACATGAATATGCTATTTTGATATGAAACAGGATACCAAATGACCTGCCAGGGTTTTATATTTGATTTCATTAGTGTGTTTCAGTTGAAATTTACATTTTCAAATTTATGCAATGTTTCATTTACATTTCAAATAAAACTGTGCTTTTAAGCGGCTTTTGAATTCATTTTTGGGTTTCACATATACCATGCGATTAATCATGATTGAGTTAATGCGATTAAGATTTTTTTATGTTTACCCACCCCTAATGAAAATATTAAGTAAATCTAATATATTTGTAATAGTTACTGTTATGAAAATATAAGTAGACCTTAATCTTTCTACCATTTAAAATTAAATCAATTGTATCAGGTTTTATTACTCATTATAATTATGTAATAATGCTTATTTTATTTTGATAAATGTGACCAGATTAAATACTTTTATCACAAATCACAACTTGAATACAGAAGAATAAACAATTATTTACAAAAGTTCCCAGCTGAACCAGGTCATTTTTAAAACATGTTTTGAACAAACTGTGAGTACTGTCATATAGTGCAATGGAAAATGTCCGCTTTTCAAAATAGAACAGTGTTTTCTTAAAATACAGGGTGAACACAAAAACACGCATTTGTTTCAATTATTTATAATATCAAAAGTTACATAAATAATTCACAACTTTGGTATCTAGTTTAGAAACTCATGTTTTTTTTTTTCCTCTATGCAGATTTTCTTCAAAATTGTATAAAAAATATTCATGTAACTTTTGATTAAATATTTGAAACCAAGGAGTGTTTTTTGTGTTCACCCTGATATAATGGCACTTTTCTTTAAATATGTAACAGTGCTTTTTAATAAAATATAATGGCACTTTTCTTCAAATATTTAACAGTGCATTTTTTCCAAATATAACTGTTTTTCTTCAAATATATAACGGCACTTTTCAAACACTGAGCTTTTCAAATACGATAAACAGCATTTTCCAAACACTGAGCTTTTCAAATATTATAACAGAACTTTTCTTCAATTTAACAGTCAATCAATCAATCAATCAATCAATTTTTTTTTTATATAGCGCCAAATCACACAAACAGTTGCCCCAAGGCGCTTATATTGTAAGGCAAGGCCATACAATAATTATGTAAAACCCAACGGTCAAACGACCCCCTGTGAGCAAGCACTTGGCTACAGTGGGAAGGAAAAACTCCCTTTTAACAGGAAAGAACCTCCAGCAGAAACCAGGCTCAGGGAGGGGCAGTCTTCTGCTGGGACTGGTTGGGGCTTGAGGGAGAGAACCAGGAAAAAGACATGCTGTGGAGGGGAGCAGAGATCGATCACTAATGATTAAATGCAGAGTGGTGCATATAGAGCAAAAAGAGAAAGAAACAGTGCATTCATGGGAACTCCCCAGCAGTCTACGTCTATAGCAGCATAACTAAGGGATGGTTCAGGGTCACCTGATCCAGCCCTAACTATAAGCTTTAGCAAAAAGGAAAGTTTTAAGCCTAATCTTAAAAGTAGAGAGGGGTCTGTCTCCCTGATCTGAATTGGGAGCTGGTTCCCACAGGAGAGGAGCCTGAAAGCTGAAGGCTCTGCCTACCATTCTACTCTTACAAACCCTAGGAACTACAAGTAAGCTGCAGTCTGAGAGCGAGCGCTCTATTGGGGTGATATGGTACTACAAGGTCCCTAAGATAAGATGGGACTCGATTATCAAAACCTTATAAGTAGAAGAAGAATTTTAAATTCTATTCTAGAATTAACGGGAAGCCAATGAAGAGAGGCCAATATGGGTGAGATATGCTCTCTCCTTCTAGTCCCCGTCAGTACTCTAGCTGCAGCATTTTGAATTAACTGAAGGCTTTTTAGGGAACTTTTAGGACAACCTGATAATAATGAATTACAATAGTCCAGCCTAGAGGAAATAAATGCATGAATTAGTTTTTCAGCATCACTCTGAGACAAGACCTTTCTGATTTTAGAGATATTGCGTAAATGCAAAAAAGCAGTCCTACATATTTGTTTAATATGCGCTTTGAATGACATATCCTGATCAAAATGACTCCAAGATTTCTCACAGTATTACTAGAGGTCAGGGTAATGCCATCCACAGTAAGGATCTGGTTAGACACCATGTTTCTAAGATTTGTGGGGCCAAGTACAATAACTTCAGTTTTATCTGAGTTTAAAAGCAGGAAATTAGAGGTCATCCATGTCTTTATGTCTGTAAGACAATCCTGCAGTTTAGCTAATTGGTGTGTGTCCTCTGGCTTCATGGATAGATAAAGCTGGGTATCATCTGCGTAACAATGAAAATTTAAGCAATACCGTCTAATAATACTGCCTAAGGGAAGCATGTATAAAGTGAATAAAATTGGTCCTAGCACAGAACCTTGTGGAACTCCATAATTAACTTTAGTCTGTGAAGAAGATTCCCCATTTACATGAACAAATTGTAATCTATTAGACAAATATGATTCAAACCACCGCAGCGCAGTGCCTTTAATACCTATGGCATGCTCTAATCTCTGTAATAAAATTTTATGGTCAACAGTATCAAAAGCAGCACTGAGGTCTAACAGAACAAGCACAGAGATGAGTCCACTGTCCGAGGCCATAAGAAGATCATTTGTAACCTTCACTAATGCTGTTTCTGTACTATGATGAATTCTAAAACCTGACTGAAACTCTTCAAATAGACCATTCCTCTGCAGATGATCAGTTAGCTGTTTTACAACTACCCTTTCAAGAATTTTTGAGAGAAAAGGAAGGTTGGAGATTGGTCTATAATTAGCTAAGATAGCTGGGTCAAGTGATGGCTTTTTAAGTAATGGTTAATTACTGCCACCTTAAAAGCCTGTGGTACATAGCCAACTAACAAAGATAGATTGATCATATTTAAGATCGAAGCATTAAATAATGGTAGGGCTTCCTTGAGCAGCCTGGTAGGAATGGGGTCTAATAGACATGTTGATGGTTTGGAGGAAGTAACTAATGAAAATAACTCAGACAGAACAATCGGAGAGAAAGAGTCTAACCAAATACCGGCATCACTGAAAGCAGCCAAAGATAACGATACGTCTTTGGGATGGTTATGAGTAATTTTTTCTCTAATAGTTAAAATTTTGTTAGCAAAGAAAGTCATGAAGTCATTACTAGTTAAAGTTAATGGAATACTCAGCTCAATAGAGCTCTGACTCTTTGTCAGCCTGGCTACAGTGCTGAAAAGAAACCTGGGGTTGTTCTTATTTTCCAACAGCAACATTCAAAATAGCACGATGGCATTGTACTTTAAACCAGGGGTATCAAATGTATGGCCCGGGGGCCAAAACCGGTTGTCCATAACATCCAGCCAGCAGGCTGAAGTCCTCAAAATGTAGGGAAAGTGAAGCGCACAAACAAAAACAAGCTGCCGTCTGAACAGAGGGTCCAAGAAAGCTGCTACAGTCTTTTCAGTCTTTTGTAAGATGGAGAAGCATGGGGAACACTGGCAGCTAAGATTATATACCAGGGGTGGGCAATCGTGTCATGAAGGGGTGAGACGCTGCAGGTTTTCCTTACTACCAATCACCTCAGCAGGTGATTTCATTGACGATCAGGTGTCATGCAGAGGTGACTTCATTGACAATCAGGTGTTTATGCTGAGGGGATTAGCTCATCAGCAACCCGCCTGCTGAGGTGATTGGTTGCAAGGAAAACCTGCAGTGTCTCCAGCCCTCAATGCCCACCCCTGTTATATACTCTTTCCTTGGCTACAAAATTTAAGACAACAATTTCAACTTTAAAGCTTGCATTTTTGGGGATAACTTAATCCCATCCAGTTCCAAGAAAAGTTTCTGAAAGACCTCACAGGTGTAGCGCAGTGGTGAGGGGTATGCAGGTTGAGGGCATAAATCAGTCCCATTAGCAGTGCACAAGATTTCGCAGCATTGCAGCATCCTGGCAACATCAGCCTGGCCTTCAAGAAGGATAGATACATTCACTGGATCTTCTCCATCCACACATGGACAACAAGAATCTTTAGGATGTGCTGAGTGGCATCACCGCGGTTGTCCTCCTGTCATAAAATGACAGTACAAGTAATTAAGAAATAAAAATAAATAAATAAATAAAACTGAATCATTTGAATCAATTAAGTATTTTGAATATTCTAGATTGCCCTAAAAACAACATGATTAACATTACTCTGATCATGGTTGCACATTTTAAGCCCCTTCACACTGGCATATTCGTAGAGCTGCTCATTGTGGTGTATCGTCTATGCTGAGATGAGCAGCTCTACGTTGAGTTTTTTCCTCCCAACGCAGCAGTATGTTGAAGGCTACATGCGTAGGATGGAAGAAATTAAACGTTTAATTTTCTTCGGCGTAGAGGGCTGGACACAGTTTTAAGCAGGTCTGCGCAGCACAGTGTTACTGCATGCCATTCTGTGCAATACTGCGCTTCTGTACAAAACCAAAAACTGAGTGCGTGAATCCAGAGGAATCAGCTGGAGAACATGATCACACAGCCCACAGTACCTGTGTGTGCGTGCTCAGAACAGGGAATCGAACCTCAACTCAGAAATACGAAACACAACAGAAACAGCAGGTCGGTTCGCTCTCTCTCTCTGTCTGTCTCTGTGTGTCCCTGATCAAACCTGTGACTTTAAAATAAAAGCCTCGTCGCTGCATGTCGGTTTGTTCATCAAATGCCCTGATCGATCAGGTCTGATCAAATCAGCCCACCGATCAGAGCAACCGGAGTGTTTAAAAGTTTAACGAGTCACAGCGCTTCATTCACAGCAGCCTTTACCACAGCCAGACTCAGCAGCATCTGGACACAATGAAATGATCCACCAAGACAAATAACAATAATAATGTTAAATGACTGTTTCTGTCATGCACCACACCGTGCACTAGAGAACAGAGCACACTTCCACAGAGGCAGACACTAGCAGCTTTGGCTACATACGTGGCAGTAATGAAACTGTAAGAAACCTCATGATACAGTCCACTGTTTTCCAAGTGCAGTGATGTGTTCTGCACAGCCGGCAGGAGTGAATTGGGTTTAAATAGCGGCAAGATACATGCGCCTGTGTGCACACATTAAAAAGCGAACATGCGCAGATGCAAGCAGATCTACAAACATGGAAAAAGGCTGAGTACGCACGCATTTTGGGCATATTGAAATCAAACAATGCTGCAATACGCAGGTCTATGAATACACCGATGTGAAAGGGGCTTTAGGAAAATAGGTTAGCATGTTTCCAAACATCCCCTCCTGAAATCATATTCATTTAACTTTATTTCAAACAGATTCTCCCCATCTGCAGTGAAGCATTGGTCAAAGTTTTGGTTATATATTGGGGCATTTTAAAACACCCAAAACCAGCTAGACTATCTATGCAGTTTAACGCCTTAAAAATCCTGATCAATTTTTCCATCAACACAATGTATATGAACTTGATATTGGCACTGTGGTGGGTGTATATTTAATAAGTAAGGTTGAAAAAAAAAAAACAGCTGGAAAAAGATGATGGCTATGTGCTCAGGACTAACAAGGGGTTGCTGATCAGAACAAAGGGATTTAAATTAATCAGTAAAGTTGTCTGCTGGCAAGTGCATTGTAAAGTTGTAAAGGTTACAGTTTTGAATAAACACTACAGAAAGTTCAAAATGACAGTCACAGCTGTGGTCATGTCTCATGCCATCTGCAGCTATTATTACAGGTAATATACAGTTGTTTGCAAAAGTTTGGGCACCCCTGATAATTTTCATGATTTTCCTTTATAAATCCTTGGTTGTCTGGATCAGAAATTTCAGTTAAATGTATCATATAGCAGACGAACACAGTGATATTTGAGAAGTGAAATGAAGTTTCTAGTATTTGCAGAAAGTGTGAAATAATAATTTAAACAAAATTAGGCAGGTGCATAAATTTGGGCACCCTTGTCATTTTGTTGATTTGAATACATTTAGCACTAATTATTGGAACATAAAATTGGTTTGGTAAGCTCATTGACCCTTGACATCCTTACACAGGTGAATCCAATCATGAGAAAGGGCATTTAAGGTGGCCATAGCCTCTAAACAACTCTCAAATGACTGGAAAACAAAGACTGTTCAACATCATGGTTTAGGGGAAGGATACAAAAAGCTATCTCAGATTTCAGCTGTCAGTTTCCACTGTGAGGAACATAGTGAGGAAATGGAGACTGCAGGCACAGTACCAGTTAAGGCCCAAAGTGGCAGGCCAAGAAAAATACCAGATAAGCTTAAGTAAAGGATGGTGAAAACAGTCATAGTCAACCCACAGACCTACAACATGATCTTGCTGCAGATAGTGTCGTATACAGTGCACTTTGCACAAAGAGATGCTGTAATGCAGAGGAAGCCTGTTCTGCATACACGCCGCAGTCTCTTGAGGTATGCTAAAGCACCTATGGACAAGCCAGCTTCATTTTGGAATAAGATGCTGTGGACTGATGAAACTAAAACTGAGTTATTTGGACATAACAAGGGGTGGTATACATGTCTGAAAAAGAACACAGCATTCCAAGAAAAACACTTGCTACCTACAGTAAATTTGGAGGTGGTTCCATCATGCTGTGTGGCCAGTGCAGGTACTGGGAATCTTGTTAAAGCTGAGGGTCACATGGATTCCAGTCAATATCAGTAGATTCTTGAGAACAATGTTCATGAATCAGTGACAAAGTGAAGTTGCGCCGGGACTGGATCTTTCAACAAGACAACGACCCTAAACACTGCTCAAAATCTACTAATTTCATGCAGAGGAACAAGTACAACGTTCTGGAATGGCCATCTCAGTCCCCAGACCTGAATATTATTGAAAATCTGTGGTGTGATTTTAAGTGGCTGTCCATGCTCAGAAACCAACAATTCTGAGATGTTTTGAAAAGAATGGTCCAAAATACCTTCAACCAGAATCCAGACTCTCATTTGAAGTATAGGAAATGTTTAAATGCTGTTATTTCTGATAAAGGATTATCTACTAAATATTGCTGTATTTTTTTTTTCTGTTGGGGTGCCCAAATTTATGAAGAATTATTGCACACTTTCTGTAAATCCTATAAACTTCATTTCACTTCTCAAATATCACTGTGTTCATTGCGATATGATATATTTAACTGAAATTGCTGATCCAAACAACCAATATTTATAAAGTACAATGTGATCATCAGGGGTGCCCAAACTTTTACATACCACTGTATAATCTGGGCTGTGTAATAAAATTGTGAAATCAGAGGAAAATTTGCAAGAGCTGGGGTATGGCTTGTGGGGCCCCAGAAACCAAATTAATTTTGTATCTAATGATACATTTCAGCATCTCCTGGAAGAAAAAAAAATTCTCAAAAAAGTGCAACTTTCATTTGAACTGTCAATGATAATGTTGAAATAACAGTATGACATGGAAGTAGGACTGGAATGATTTTCCTTTTAATTGTAAACCAAATTATGCATAACTCAGAACAATTAAACTACATTAAATTCATGAAGACTGAATTAAAGCATTTCAAAAACCACAGCTAAAACTTGTAGAATATTTTGAAAATTATGGTAAATATCAATAACATACCTTATGGTAAAAAAGTCACTTATAGTGCCTTGCAAAAGTATTCATACCCTTGGTATTTCACAAATTTTAATTGTTACGCCATTTCGATTACAAAAATAAAAATTTCTAAGTTATCTTCCTTAGACTCAAACTGAAAGCAAATCTCAACAACTTGATATAAATTAATAAAAATATAAAGCCAAGATGATGGGTTTGCATAATTAATGGGCCCCTTTGGTATAATACCTGTAAAGTAATCAGTTTGATTGCAAATTTTCTTCAGATAAATTCAGAGGATGGATACATGAACATTTCCAAGTCCCTGAATATGTCTTGGACTTTATTCCCATTTAGTTATGAAGAAATACAAACAGTTTGGCACTCTATGGTAAATCTGTGTTGAGTAGACAGTTCTGAAAAACTGAAGAAGCGTGAGGAAAGTCAAGACACCCAGACAAACAAGGAGGGGTTATAGGCTTCTGTGGCTGTGACTGGAGAAATTGTGCACAGTGCAAGTTTTGCCTTTTTGTATCCCCAGTTATACAGCTTCATGATGAAGTGGTATAGAGGAGGATTTTCTTTCACCAAAACATTAAATCTAGGCTTGCATCTCAGATGTACCTTCTGGCAAATTGCATCTGAACTTTCAGGTCTTCTTTTTTAATAAAACCCTCCTCTGTATCACGTCATCGTGAAGCTATATAACTGGGGATACAGTATGCAAAAACATGCACTGTGAACAATTTCTCCAGTCACAGACACAGAAGCCTGCAGCTTCTTCTGGGTGTCTTGGTGGCTTTCCTCACTCTTCTTCTTGTACAGTCACTCAGTTTTTGATAACCATCTACTCCACAGATTTACCATAGCATGTCATACTGTATTTCTTCATAACTGATGTAAATAAACTTCAAAACATATTCAGTAACTTGGAAATGTTCATGTATCCATCCCGAGTTGTCTGAAGAAAACTGTCAATAAAATTCATTTACAGATATTATACTAAAGGGGCCCATTAATTATGCAACCCATCATCTTGGCTTTTATATTTTTAATTAATTTATATCAAGCTGTGGAGATTTGCTTTCAGTTTGAGTCTAAGGAAGATCATTTTAGAAATTTTTATTTTTTGTAGTTTTTTTTCTATTTGAAATGGGATAACAAATTAAAATTTGTGAAATACCAAGGGTATGAATACTTTTGCCAGCCACTGTATATCCTTGCGTAAATTCCTGTAAATCCATTCAAAGCCACAATGTCTTTTTCCAATGAAAGTCTACATCAATTAAAAAAATAAACTCACATAATCTTGTCTGAAATCCTGTTTAAACAGCACAATATTTATTTTCCAGAGGAAAAAAAAATTCTTACCATGTTTCCTGAGGGCACTCAGGAAACTCAGTGAGAACTCAGGTTCACTTTTCCCGTTTCTTTTATATGTTCATGACGATGAACTTTAAATTCAATCCAGTGCCAATTCCACAGATTCTTGTCCTTATTAAACTTTTCACACCATGTTTCTCACCATTGTCCCTCTCTCTGACATCACTCCATGACACAGACATGGCGCAAAATTTGCCTTTTAAAAACTTGATGGCTCTTAAAGTATGCAATGTCTACATGGTATGCTTAGCTTAAAGAACAGCGTCACGGAGCAGCCACACAGCATCGCCGTAGCAACCAACCAACCTCACTTTACGACAACTATCGCAACAGCTAGGCTTTGAGAGTCATTTTTCTCCACTGACTTCCTCAGATCCGAGGACACAGATTTGTATCTGTAACACACAGATCAGTGTCCGCGGACTTATAAAACCTGCACAATGTTATAAAAAAAGAACGCTTTGCGATAGGCATTTTCATAACTCAGTGATGATCACAGAGTAGAACACTAACCCCCCCCCATGAAATCCGCAGAATTCTTCGGATCCCCTGAGTTTTCATAGCCCTGATAATAATTTTTGTATTTCCATTTTAGACCATTTTTACACTGTGTAACCAAAATAGTTACTTTGTTAACATTAAGGAACAAAAGTGTCTTCAAAAACACTATAAATATGTCATATGTCAATATAATTTTCCATTTCTTTGTATAATTATTTGAATTATACAAAATAATGCCCCCAAGAACCACTTTGCATTCAGTATATTGAAAATATTAATGTGTTTTTTTTTATAAGAATTTGTGATGATGTCACAAACACTAGCATTTAAAGAGTTAAAATTCTGAAATGAATTGAATATTTAATATTCATGATTAAGGCTAAAGTTGATTAAAATAATGTTTAAAAGTGAAAAACATTAACATATGACATATTCATAGTGTTTTTAAAAAGGACACTGTTCCTTAATAGTAACAACACAACTATTTCAAAACAGGGTATGAGGGTTAAATGTTTGTGGTGTTTTAAGAAACCATGCTTTACCAGGCAATCTTCAAATAGTTCCTCTTCTTTCTCTCCAAGGTAGACTATGAGGCCACGGAACACAGTTTCACGTCTCATCTCAATGCCTTGGTTCTGTCAAACAATTGAAATTGTGTGAATACTGAGCTATGAATCATACACAATGAACTAACAAAATGCAAAAGCATAGTTCAAGGAACATACTTTGTGCCACACATCTGCAAATCTTTGAATTGACCAGTCAGTTATGTTCTGACAAAAATCTGGGTCATGTACAGCTCTACACACCTGACTTAGTTTGTCGAGTAATGGCCTCAGCTTGGTCCCCAGGACACCTCCCTTAATTTTCATTAAGGCAATCAGTTTAGGTGTATAGTTGTCCAGTTTGGACATGAAGGTATGTTCCAAAGAGATTGTCGTAATTCTCTTAAATTCTTCCTTGATCTGAAATGACAAGATTCTCAAGCACCCCGTGGTTAATAGCAACAATGGAAAACCAATGCATTTTGTGTATGTTTTGTTGCAATAGCTTCACCTACCTGAGCTTCGCAAAACAAGCAGACCATCTTTCTTTAAAATCAGCAACGGCCGGACTACCACTCACAACCTTAAGCCTTCGACGGGAGAACGTTCTGGCCATCTTTTCCTGAATCAACTTTGTGTTGTTCTTCTTTTTAACCTCTAGAAGAAGCTCCCGTCTCTCAATCTCGAGACTGTCGCTAGTTTCTCCAGGTGGATCTGGAGGTAGGTAGTTGACCTCTGCCCTCTTTGGTCTCTTGCAATTTTTTGAAGGATTTTTCTCACCAGGGGATTTCCTTTTCAAGGAGTTGATGTCGAGCTCAGAACAAAGTATATCACGTCTTCTCATTTTTGTACGGTAATTAGCCATCTTGTATTTAAGACGCTGCTGCCATCCATACATGCCTGAAAATGAGGTTGTAGGTTCCCTGAGACAAGGATGCTTTCGAATTAAAGCCTCTACAACTGCCAGTATTTGAAGACCAGTTGGGTAGGCAGTGAAGTTGAATATGGCTTCAGCAAGTCTCTCAAGTATATTAGAGTTCATGCTTGGATTCTGAAGGAGTGAGCCATCACTCTCATAAGCATTATTTCCTGCTTGAATGAGAATCTCAACATCATATGAGAAACTGGGAATCACAAAATTAGTGGGCCAAGGTTCTGATCGATGCTCTGGGTGTTTAGGTAGAATTATGGTGTCAGATGAACCAGAAAAAAAAGATGAACCAGAAAACTATAACGTGCAATAAACAATTATTTGCACTTTAACAAGAATATACGAGGTCTATTAGATAATAAACCGACCCTTTTATTTTTTTTTAACTATATGGATTTGAATGACATGCGATTACACCAATCATGCTTGAACCCTCGTGCGCATGCGTGAGTTTTTTCACGTGTGTCGGTGACGTCATTTCCCTGTGGGCAGGTCTTGAGTGAGATGTGGTCCCACCCTCTCGCTGAATTCCTTTGTTTCACACGCTGCTGGAGACGGCGCGCGTTGCTTTATCAAAATTTTTCTGGACCTGTGAGGAATATCCAAGTGGACACTATTCGAGAAATTAAGATGGTTTTTGGTGAAAAGTTTAACGGCTGATGAGAGATTATGGGGTGTTTCTGTCGGTGTAAGGACTTCCCACGGAGGGGATCTCCTGCAGCGCTTCCAGGCGCCGTTGTCGGCCTGTTTTGACCTGAAAACATCCTAATTTAAGGCTTAATTCACCCAGGACGTCGTGAGAGAACAGAGAAGATTCAGAAGAGGCCAGCATGAGGACTTTATCCGGACATTCCACCGTTTAAGGACATTTTTTAATGAAAGACGTGCACGCAAATTCGCCGAGTCGTTTCCGTGACGACTCGGCAAATCTGTGTGCGCCGCGACAGGAAAAACACCTCCGTGTTGAAAACCATTTGTAGAATTCAGGCGGCTTTTGATGGCTTTCAACAAGTGAGTAACTGAGAAATTGTTTAACAGCTTGGGCATGTTCCAACTTGCCTGTTAAGGTTTCCAACGGAGGTGTTTTTCCTGTCGCGACCCCCCGCGGTCGGGTCCAGCCCGACATGCGACTCTGCCCGCACGTTCTTTCATTACAAAATGTCCGTTAACAATGGAATGTCCGAATAAACTCCTCATGCCGACTTCTTCTGAACGTTCTCTGTTCTCTGACTACTTCCTGGGTCAACAGAGCCTGAAATGTGGAAGTTTTCAACTTGAAACGGCGAGACGCTGCCGCCTCGTAGCGCAGATCGCCGTCAGGTGCCGTGGGCCGTCCTTACGGCGACACTACCAGACCAAAATCTCTCATCAGCCGTTAAAATTTTTACCAAAAAACAGCTGAATTTATCGAATGGTGTCCACTCAGTTGTGCCTTACAGTTTTGAAAAAAAATTTGATCAAACAAAGCAGCAGTCTCTGAGCCATTCATAAACAATGAAAAAATCGACGAGAGGGTGGGCGACTCCTCACTCAAAGACTGCCCACAGGCGAATGACGTAACCGACAGGCGTGAAAAAACTCTCGCATGCCCACGAGGGTTCAAGCATGTCTGATGTAATCACACGTGATTCAAATCCATATGATTTTTGAAAAAAATAATAAGGTCGGATACTTTTCTAATAGACCTCGTATATCAAAAAGTGCATTTGTAAACTAAAGACTTTAACAGCTCATACTAAGCCAAGTTTTAAGCACAAGTCCATAACCAGGCTAAACAGGGATTTCAAAAGATCTGTTCACCCTGTGCCTAATGTACAAATTAGAGCAATCTCATAAGTAAAACATATAATATATAACCAAAAAGTTGTTACAATTGACAATATTTACATTCATGTGAAATTTTGTAATTCAAGTTGATATGTTATGAAAGCCTACAAAATGTTCCAGATGAGTTTGAAATCAGCTTTTTTGGGGGCCTCTGACCTCCGTGTTTGAGTGGGAGAGCGATGATCCTTCAACCAGGTTGTGACATACTTCCTTGGTTCAAAAAGGCGTACAGGAGGTCCATTGATGTTTATCATCATCAGGTTGCTAACACTGGAAATCAAAAGGGAAGATCTTTTGTCTATGCAGACAGTATTCATTACACTAAACCCTCTTTCACATTCAGCTGTACTGCAGGGGATGGTCTCCATACATCGTCTGAGGTGCTGCAGATCTTCTGGGTCCCTTTGAGGGTTGTCAACAAAATCCCTCATACCATTTATAGCCTTCTTTTCACAAATGTTGAATTGCTGGCAAAGGCGCTTCACATGTGACTCAACATAACGTACACTAGGGGTTGGGGGCCAGTTTTTTGTGTCCAGAATGCTTAGATCCTGCAGCATTTCATCTTGAAATGAGAGACGCTTCTCCAAGTTGTTAATCAGGCTTTGCAGTAACTGTTTATCATCGATTGGTTTGAGCTTGCCGTTTGACACAACCGAGACAGATTTAAAACAGCCAGTTGCTTGTGCTGTTTTTGCTTCTGAAGACTTTTCTCCAGGGCTTTCTTTGAATGACCTCAACACTCTGATGGTTCGCTTAATGAGGTGTTCTGCCTTCATAAGTGTAACTGAATGTGCCTGGAGTTGTTCAGACAGATTGGAAAGTTCACAGAGGGCACCATACATAAGTCCAAGGTCACCGATAAACTCTTTACTTCGTAAACGCATCCCAAGACCTCTGTATGTCTGCCTTTCTTTAGGACTTCGGGCTGGGTCTTCCGCAGCTCTTTCAAAATGTCTGTTCAGGGCCTCATATGACCTCCACACTGCCTTTATGGCACGAAAACTACTGGCCACCCATCTGGTATTTAAAACTCTGCCTATTTTCTGGACTTGCGATCCTAACTCCTGTGCCGCTTCTAAGAGTTCACATGCATTTTTAGTGGACTGGCTGTATAAGCTGTAAATTTTTTCCATAAATGCTTTGAAATGGTTAACTGAAGCAACTTCATGAACAGCATCAGAAACAGCCAGCTCCAAGCGATGGTTCATGCAATGCCACGTAAAGAGTTTTGGGTATCTGGCTGTCAGGTGCGTTGCTTCACCAGAGTTCTTGCCCAGCATCATGCTAGCTCCATCTGATACTAACCCAATCCACTTGTTTTGCAGCCATTCATGACTGAACCCCGCAGTGTTCAAACAGGTCAGTAAAGCTTTTTCTATGTGTTCTGTTCCTTGATTCTCTAATTCAACAAGCTCCAAAAACATAAATTCCGGAACAGATTCATTTACAGAGGCCTTTACATAAACAATCATAGCAGATTTGTGGCTAACAGAGGTTGCCTCATCAATAAGAACGGACAATTTGTTTGAGGATGAAGTTATGGTTTTGACAATTTTTGCGCACATTTGCTTGGCCATATGTTCCACAATTTTAGTACAACTGTATCTTGAGTGCAAGTTTGTTCCCAGGTTAACTTCATTTTTTTTGTTGAAGTTCAATCAGGTCATCATGATCTGTAAAAGGTCTGTTCATTTTAGCAACAAAATATGCAGTTCTAAATCCAAAGTCCGTCTCTGCAAGCACTGCTTCTGATGCAGTCCTCATCAAATTGCCCATTACATTTCTCTCACTCTCTTCTCTGTGTTCCAAAGCGATCTCATGAGCCCTGGACATCTCATGTCGCCAGATTTTTTTTCTCAGGGAGGCCAAAGCAGTGTCCCGCTTTTCAGTGTTCCCTGTTGCTTGTATCTTGAACGAAGCCCACTCCTCTGAAATAGACACTCCCTTCTCTTTCAGAACACCAGTTGCCTTTACCACTGTACATGCAGCACAACCTGAAAGCAAATTTAAACATGGTTAGCCTTGTATATTATTTTTTCCAAAGTAACTTTGCCCTTATGTTTGTGCTTTAAAATCTAAGCCTAATAACAATACATTTTGCAAGCAATGCTTAAAGTTGCTCTCAACCGCAATTTATTAGATTAGACTTTAATAATAATATTCAAAGTAAAGAGAATATGCTGCACTTTCTTTTCTCCACAACAGTCATTTGATGGCCCCCATGTTGACTGGTAGTTACCTAACTTCCTGTCCTTCCATTCTAACCAAGGATGCCTGTTTTTAAACTCCCTAGCCTGACCCTCAGTCCATGGTGCTGGCCAGGAACCAACATCTAGAGAGAAAAATAATACAGATACAGAGAGCAAAAGCCTTTATATTCATATCCCCCCCACACCCACACTAACAGTGGTGGAAAGTAAAAAAGTACCAATTTCTAGTACTAGTTAACTTAACCATTATTCATAATTCTTACTTACGAAAAAGTAATAAGGAATTTTAAAAAGAATGTATGAGAAATGCCTGTTGTGTGCTGGGGTGTTTGGCTGGCTTGGTTTTTGTTTTCTGTTTCTCCCACCAGGTGGTATGCATTCAGGACTGAGTGGCTGAGCATTAGGACCTCACCCTGAACACCTGAGGCTTGTTTTCATGTGCAGGTCATCAGGACTCACAGCTGTGGTGTATTTAGTCTTGATCAGAGATTGCTGCATTTAAACCTTGAATGCACAGTGTGTGATTGCCAGAGACTCGACCTTGTGAGCAGACATTGTGAGATCGATGTCAGGAGAACAATCTCACCATCACGGACGCAGAGACCGCTCCAGGTTTGACGCCACAGTCTGTGAAGGAGGATTGGGTGAGGTCTCACGCTCTTCAGCACACTTCCTGAGGTAATTTGGTTTTGGTGACTTTTATGAAGTAATGACAGTGGATTTGGTGTCCCTCACACCTTGTGTTAGTGAGCTGTCACGTTATGCTAATTGTCTAATCAGCTTCTGCTGCAGTGGAGATTTGAACTGTGTTGTTCCGTGCCTGCAGGGTGAGAAGCTGATGTATAGATTTAAGCCAGGAAGTGTTTGCTGATTGCGTGCACCTTTGAGTTGTGTCTCTCTGTGTGGAGTTGGACTCACCTCATGTTTTCTTTCTTCACAGACTCGGTTTGTCGCGGCCACCTGGGGGGTTGTCGGCGGGGTCCCTGGGTCCGAACTGCTGTGGCTCCGGACCGTTTGCGCTGTTGAGAGCGTGCCGTGTTTTCACCTCACCAGACCACGGACTTTTTAGTTGTTTAGCATGTCACTCACTGTTATGTTTATTAAATTCTGTTATCCTTTGAACCGTGCTCTGCTTATTTTATGCTGGGTCCTTTCAAACGCTGGGTCGGTGCTCCGACCGCGTCCGAAACATAACAATGCCTATGAAAACGTTATGAGGAAAACTTCAAGCTTCACTTTGTTTTAGAGCAAGTCACTACTTTGTTGTATGATACTTTATAATTAGATTGATAGTAAGCAATTATTCTGTATAAAATATAAGCAATTCAAAACGATCTCAATGTCTATTGAATGTAGTTAATACTATTAGTTACAATTAAATAAAAAAAAATAAAAAAACATGGAGTTTTATTTACTACTTCCACCACTGCCTGATTTGATACAGAAAAAAAAAAATGTTGAATGCACATTTTATGATCCACATGAGTTAAGGGCCTTTCACATTGAATACTTCAGGCCAATCCGTCAACGCTTCCCAATCCGTCGGATGCGTTTCCAACGTGTCTGATGCATCCAACGCATGACGTCAGACGCGTCACTTCAGAAGCAGCAAGGGGGTGGAGATTGCTACGTCACACTCTTGCTGTTTCCACAACCTGAAAAAAGTTCAGCGATCGCTATCTTGAATTTGGGTCACCTGAACCACAAAAAAGCTTTAAAAAACAGCAGCTTCTCCCATCACCCTGCTGGGAGAAGCTTTTTTTCAGCTATTTTTCAGAGTGACACCGACCGAGGGAGGACTGACGACTTGGTGGGATATCGATCGAACCGCGACAGCGGGCCGACCCGCATGGAGAAGCCGACCTTCAGGCATCATCACTGGGCTGAGCGAGTTAGGCAGCCGGGGTGATGGAGCAAACCCACTCAGTCAGAAATCTCCCACTTTTTGGATATATGCGAAGTTCCAGTTTGCCCAACGGAGTTTACTTCTGCAGCTTTATTGAGGTGAGAATAATGTAAAAATAAAACGTGACGTTTACTGAACCTCTGATCGGCTAATGTTAGCATAGCCTTTTAGCACAGTTGATCTGAGTGAACACTTTAATTTGTAAATGGTTCAGTCTTTTTTTATTTTTACCAAATAAAGCTACAGCTTTTTTCAGGCACCACAAAAGCTCAACTTTAAATAACTTATTTTTTCGGGCGTTTTTTTCCATCGTTTTTATCCCGTTTTTTTTTTCCCTTTTTTATATATAAACTGTTTAGTGTTTCTTTATATTTAAAGAAATATTTTTATTTGTCCCAATCAGGAACATTTGCTGTGCAGACAACCAAACTTCCATTGATGAGCTGAACACCACGAAGTCCAGTCGAAAGAAAACATCTCTGCTCTTCAAAATAGGACAAAAGTGTCTTCAGCAACACCACCAGAGGTCAAAGCTGCAGAAGAGACCTTCATCTGGTCCAGAGAATCCAGCAGAACACAAGGAGAATCACAACATATTCAGCTCTGCCTTCTGTCTTTTTGTTAGTGCCACCGTCTCTAAACTGTACAACATAGCTGGTCTCACTACTGTCTGGTAGACTTTCACTCTTGCAGATATTCTTTGGTCACAAATCACTTCTGCCACCTTTCTCCACCCATTCCACCCTGCGTGAACTCTCTTCTTCACCTCTTTACCACACTCTCCATTACCTTGGACAGTTGACCCCAGGTATTTAAACTCATCTATTCACCACTTCTCATTCACACTCATGTACTCAGTCTTGCTTCTGCTGACTTTCATTCCCCTGCTGCCCAGAACATTGCTCCACATTTCTAGGATAGACTCAACCCTCTCTGTACTCTCATTATTTACATTTTTCAATTTATTTATAGCACTAAATCACAACAAAAGGCTTTTCACACAAGTAAGGTCTAACCTTACCAACCCCAAGAGCAAGAACACAGGTGACAGTGGTAAGAAAAAACTCCCTCTGATGATTTGAGGAAGAAACCTCAAGCAGACCAGACTCAAATGGCTGACCACGTGCTTGGGCCATGCTACCGACACAATTTACAAAATGAATATACAGGAAATTTTGCTGGTGCACAGGACAGGGGGTTACAGAAGTAGACACCACACTCACCTCTGGATGGAGCCGCACTTCAAACAGAGAGACAAAACAAAATCAGGCATCAGAAACACAACAAATACAGTATAATTTGTCAGCATTAAGCAACAAGAAAAACAAAAGAAATACTAAGGTGATCGCTGGCCACCAGCGCTAAGCTTCACTACAGATCACATTGTCATCTGCAAACATTATAGACTTCATGGAGACTCCTGTCTGATCTCATCCATCAACATGTCCATCACCAGTGCAAACAAGAAAGGACTCAGAGCTGATCCTTGGTGTAATCCCACCTCCACCTTCACCTATCAGTTCCACTGTGCATCTCACCGCTGTCACACCATCCTTGTATAGTTGTGCTTAAAAGTTGACATAATAAAATTTTTGGTTTCTTGGCCATTTCTCAGAGAATATGAATAACAATGCAATAACTTTTTTTCACTCATGGGTAGTGGTTGAGTGAAGACATTTATTGTCAAACAACTGTTTGCCCTTTTTAAATCATAATGACAACAGAAACTACCCATATGACTCTGATCAAAAGTTTACATACCCCTGTTCTTAATACTGTGTGTTGCCCCCTTTAATCCCCTACCACCCACCTCATTTTGGCTTGTCAGTATCTCACAAATAAAAAGTGAAATTTCCCATCAATGGGATAAACAGGCTTAGAAGGGGTTAACATAAATTCCAGCTTGTAGTCTTTTGTGGTTTTTGTGGTCGAGGCTCTCTGATGGTGAAGCTGCCACTGAATATGTCTTGGATTTTATTTACATCAGTTATGAAGAAACACAAACAGTATGGCAATCTGTGGTAAACCTGGAGTAGAGTAGACAGTTCCCAAAAACTGAGTGACTGTACAAAAAGGAGAAGAGGGAGGAGGAAAGCCACCAAGGCACCCAGACAACCCAGAAGAAGTTATAGGCTCACCTTCTTCTTCTTCACCAAGCAGTAGCCCAATTTCTGCCGGCACCCTGTTGGGCAATGGCAAAGGTGGTGGTGTGCCAGTGTGTGCATGCACACATGGGCGTGAACGAAACCATTACCATGGGATCGTTCATGCCTGTCCAACTGTATGTCCCTCCCAACAGTGGGTGGAACTTTTTTGCAGTTGGCCAGTTTGTTTGTTTTTTGTTTTTTTGTCTTGTTTTGTTTTGTTTTTTTTTTTGCTGTTTTTTGCCTGGTTTCTACATCTTTCACCCAACATTGTGGCATGTGTGAAGGGGCCATTAACAATTACCAAGAAATGGTGGCAAGAAATGGTGTTGAGGTCATTTGAAAGGAAGAGATTTTATGAGAGTGTTGGAGGTTAATCGAGTATCTGACTGGTTGAGTGTGAAGTCAGACAGGTGAGACAGGCACTGGATGGAATGGAAGCAATTTTGGGCAACTGGAAATGGACTGCCAGTGTGGTGAGGGACACAGACAGGAAGGTACTGGGTGCTCCAATTAGTTCTGCTGCCCGTAAACCCGAAGCTCCAACGTTGCCCGAACACTTGGCAGTGTTGGGTTCTCCGGAACCATCGACTCTGTCCCCAGTTCCGGAACCGGCCACTGAGCCATCGGGAATCTCCATTTCGCTGCCGCAAAACGCAGCACGCGAGCTCAGGGACTCAATAGTGGCACCTGTAGAGCCGGCAGTTAGACTCTCACCGACCATTCAGACAGCCCAGTTCTCTTCCATACCACCGACCAAAGTTTCTGTGGGTACCACGACGGCGAGCACGGTCGTCGGTACCACAACAGCGCACGCAACAGTGGAGGCATCAGCTGAGCAGGCTTCACGGAGTTCCACAGCTACTATGACATCATCAGAACTGCTAGCTCAGCTCTCCTTAAAGCTCTCACCTCTAACCACACCCACGATGCCTGCACCGCTCTCAATGAAGCTTGAGTCAGCTGAATCAACAGCGTCAGTCAGCTCCACCTCCTCACGCTCTGCAATGGACATACCAGCGGCCCCCGCCCACTCAGTACTGCTATCCCAGGGTTTCGGCTGCCTGCTCCAGTGTCCATCCTGCATCCATCTCCAGAAGACTGTGTTTGTGGGTCAGTTTATTACATTATCATTTTTTTCCTGGTTAATGCAAATCCGTCTTCTTGCCTGTGGTGCTGTGAAAACACTGTTATAGGTGCCACCATCATTTCACTTAAAATGGTTTTCCTGCGAGTCATTTGAAAATCTGTTAAAGATGCCACGAATGAGCCTAAGAAGGTTTTCTTGTGATAATGTTGGAAATCTGTTAAATGCACCGTATCTGTACTTCAGAAGTATCTCTTACAAGCATCTTGTGTCACTACTGATTTCTGTGTGCTTAATGGGGAGCTACAGAGTTTTGTCCTCCTCAGGGATTAACTGTTGTTGGAGGGGAGTTAATAGCACGTTGGCTGTAGTAGAGCTCTTATAATGGCTCCAAGACTGGCTTACTTGCTTTGATAGTGTACTAGGGCGAATTCTTCATCTATTACATTCCCTAATCGAAGAGATCCCTTTTAATGGTGGGATCTCAGTTCATGGGCTACGGACCACGTCATGTGAAGGAGTGCTGAAGGGTTTGCGGTGGTGGATCAGACACATATATGCTTCATGTCTGCTCAACTGTAATGTGTGCTATAATACTTTCAATAACCTTTTGCTTTGCCCCCCAAGTACTTTTGAGTTCAGGGGTCTGTATCACTATGAATGGATTTGGGTGTTTAACTCTTTGTATTGTTGGATTAAGCACCTCGGTGCCTCATGTCACATCACTTTTTGTGCTCTCCTTAGCCCCTTAGTTAGATTAATAAAGTTACATCTTTCCACAGTAGCTAACTGGTTTCAGGATTCCTTGGAGAAGGATATTATCTGGGATTGGGGCTCGGTGAATGGGTGTATGTTTTCATCTCATTGGGTTTATGGAATATTGAAGGTCTCTTCTGCAGCTTTGAACTCTGGTGGTGTTGCTTTTGTCCTATTTTGAAGAGCAGAGATGTTTTCTTTCGACTGGACTTCATGGTGTTCAGCTCATCAATGGACGTTTGGTTGTCTGACAGGCAATGTTCCTGACTCGGACAAATAACAAATATTTCTTTAAATATAAAGGAACACTGAACAGTTTATATTCCAATGAAGTCCCAACTTCATTGGAATTGGGTTTGTATATTGGGTAGCTGACTGTCTTCACGCTCTGTGATTGGGCAGTCACACACAGCGCCCGCACCTCCCTATACAGACACATCTCTCTACAGCCTCTCGCACAGACACAGACAGGGACTGATCTCTCTCTCTCAAATCAAATTCAAATTTATTCATTTATATAGCGCCAATTTGCGATGAGATTGCCTCAAAGCACTTCACACAGCATAATAAAAACACAGAAAACTGAATTCAGAATTTTAAACATAATAAACAGGCAAGACCAAAAAAAAAAAAAAAAAAAAAACAAGAAGAAAAACACATCATAACACAATAAAACTAATGATAAAATGCAGGGCCCAAGCTGGCACATAGGGCCTTACCTGGTCAGCCAGATAGGGAGGCGCGAGTCCATGAACAATTTCATAAGCTAACAACAGTACCTTAAAATCCGATCTTGCAGTGACTAGAAGCCAGTGTAGGGATGCCAAAATGGCTGTAATGTGGTCAAACGTTCTGCTTTGTGTCAAAAGTCTGGCAGCAACATTTTGAACCAGTTAAAGACCCCTAATGTTGGACTGCGGCAAACCAGAAAATAGAGCATTACAGTAGTCCAGTTGAACAGAGACAAATGCATGAATCAAAGTCTCAGCATCAGCCATAGAAAAGATGGGATGAATCTTTGCTATATTTCACAAATGGAAGAAAGCAGTCCTCGTAATATCTCTAATGTGGAGCACAACCTCTCTGTGCTTGGCTTGACTCACATTTACCTCACATTGCTCTCTCAAGTACTCCTTAGGTTTTCTTCAGTTTGCCTCAGTTTTGGTTTGTATGGTATTTAAAGTTACTTGGTGAACTTGTTTCATAACATACGTGGTGCATTTGACAAGAGAGAGCTGAAAATGGCTTGTGTTTTGTCGGCCACTGCCTCCACTCTGGTCAGGTTTTTTTAATCATTTGTTTGCTCTTAGTCAGTCAAGTCAGTTGGAAAAATTTGCTCCTACTGAACGCCGTGCTTTTGAGAAGAATACAGTGAACAAGGCTGACATGTTATTTCCCTGTTTGCCATCACTGGATGTTTGCATGAATCACCAAGTTCACACAGATCAGTAAAAAAATAAACAGTCTTAGAACAACCTCTCTCTTCCCTCTCACTCAGTCACACACACAGACACCTTAATCAACATTGTTTAACTTTGTGTGGAAAAAAAAATGCCAAGAACGTTAGGTAGTAAAAATAAATAAATAATTGAAAAAAAAAATAAATCACAGTTTGATCATAAAATTAAACAAAAACAATAATAATAAAAAAGAAAGTTGTGTTGAGTATGTCTCTTGTTCATGCATACACACTTACACTTACGCATACACTTAAGAATATTCATATTCTGAGTTCATAAAAAACTTGTTAAATGGACTGCATTTATATAGCACTTTTCCATCTGCATTAGACGCTCAAAGTGCTTTACAAATAATGCCTCCCATTCACCCCAATGTGAGGGTGCTGCCATACAAGGCGCTCACTACATACTGGGAGCAATGGCGGCTTAAAGACCTTGTTCTGTAAATAATTCTCTTACATTTGTGATCAAAATCATTGATTTGAATCTCAATTTTGAGGCTGTTCTGTAAATAGTTTTCAAATAAACAATAAATATAGCAACTTCTGATCAATCCATACTGTATCAATTTCAGACTTAAAATAATGTACGGATTTAAGCCCCACCCATTTCTGGTTAAACCACTCCCACTTCTGATTTCAGCCCCTCCCACTCAGGTACAGATACACATAATTTAGATAGTTGTACAGATACAGATAGCGGTGTACTCGCTCATCCCTAATTGCCAGCTCCCTTTGTGCAGACTGACCCAAAAAATCATTAAAAGTATTTGTGTCCTTCCAGAAGTTTAAGCTGCTTTATGTTTTCAGTGGACAAGTTCCTTGTACAGGGCAGAATTTGTTGAACATCTGTGTGTCTTTTGCAAGCAGAGTTGGTGTGCACGGCTCAGCAGGCAGCAGATCTCACAGTGTATGTCTAATTCATTGCCCCCATTCTGTCATGTATGCTGGGTTCTTTATCATGGACATTTATTACACGCTGTTTGTTTCCAGTTAGTCTTAATCACATTCAATTAAAGTCAACTCCTCTTTCACAGATTCAGGATTATAGCAATGACAAATGTGTCGCGGGGGCACACTTAAAGCTGCACTGACACAGTGACATGCCACCAGCACTTACCCAAATGTCTTCACGCATTCAAGAGGACATCCTTTTCTAAAAAAAAACCAAAAAAAAACCAATTAACATATCTTTAACAAAATCCTGATTTTTAGCTTTCCAATTATTTATGGCCTTCAACAACTGAGAAACTGTGTATAAAAAGTCAAAAAACAAAAACTATATAGAGTGTTACTTTATTCTCCATTGTTGTGGTATACAGAGGCAACCTGACTAAACTGACTAAAATTTTCTTAAAATCCCCAGATCATTAATTTCATTAGTAATTCTAATGTTACTTACAGTAATTATATATTGTTACTGTAAAGTTAAGTAATGTATTCTTTTTCTTACAAACATTTTAAAGTATCTTTTTTTGTTCTACAGGGGACTCACACCTTGGTGTTTCTCAAACCATTTCAGCTGTACAGGATTTATGATACAATACGTGAAATGTATTAAATAATCTCAAACATATATAAAATTACTGTCTTCCTCACATGTGACACAGGAGTAAAATATTTTGGCAGATTTACTTCCATTTTCTACATTGCTTAAAAAAAAAAAAAAAAAAAAAAAAAAAATCTTATATCCTTGTCACACGACAGGCTGAACGAGCCTGGATGGTGTCCGAATGGAAATTTGTCCCACATTTTGGAAGTGTTGAGGTGCATTCCAAACAGTTGGGCACAGTCGTGCGGCCAGCCGGCATGTTGAGCACATGCACCCAACTCTCAAGGTGAGTTTGAGGTGGAAACAAATGGCAGTATAGGCGGGCTCTAACTGCACTCTGACCATGTTCTAAATATTCTCACGACATCAAAACAACATTTGAAAGAGTCTGATCACGTTGGAGGGAAATTCACCATGGACAAGCACGTCAATTCCTACCGCCATGTCCCGGTTGGGGCAGGATGAGCTGGTCTTTGCCCAGGTGCATCCTGTTTGGGGTGTGCCAGGAAGTAAAGTCTGTGGTACGCAATCATTACCAGATGTGAACATTACACAGTCACACCGAAAACACTGTGCATCACTGTGAGTAAAAGCATCTCAAAGCCGCGGAGCTGTGTGTGTGTGTGGCTGAAAGGGCTGTAACATCCAGAATAAGCATGATATTACAGATACATTGACATCCTCTCTTATGGGTTAGATAACGTATCTGTAATAGTATGTTCCACATGGCTGTAACACCCAGTCAAATGCGCTGCACTGCAGGTATTGTCACACAGCCGCGCTGTGAGCTGTCATGTCAGCTGAATGATGGGCCATGCCGTGCGTGAGGACCAAACACCTGATGGCTTTGCTGCACGTGCATGAGGCTGGATCAATGAAAGCTCAGCTGTGTGTGTGTGTGTGTGTGTGTGGGGGGGGGGGGGCTCACATTATCTGATCGCTTTGGTGCATTGGCATATGGCTTGCTTTTGGTGTGCATCCGTGACAGCAAAGCATCCAGCTGTCCATTAAACAGCTGATGTCCTGGAAAAAGAGAGAGAGAGAGAGAGAGCATGTGATGGATTTAGTCCTATCTTACATATATGGATCTGAACACAGGATACTTATATTCCTCAAAATACAAATTGTGTCACCTGCTTATATATGTAAGAGCCCCTTCATACGATTGAAGCCGGGAAGCACATTGTTATGGCCCGGCTCACAGGCCGCAACAAAAAACTGAGGCCCACACGGAAGCGCAGTCTTTTTAAAACCCTTACTGGAACTTTATTATAAAATAAAAAGATAAAATAAAAGAAAAGAATGAACGGATGTGGTGGGACGAACCCAGACCAGCACCAGAACCAGGACAAAGACCAGGATCAGGATCAAACGCACGCTCCCCAAACTGCAATCCAGGAGAGAGAGAAAGAGAGGAGGAGCCAGAAGGAGAGAGAGAGAGAGAAGGCAGAAACTCCCTCCTTTTATAGCTCCCCTAACAGGAAGTCTAATCAGCACCTCCCAGGTTGCCGAGACCTCAAGACACACAACAGGCACATTAAACAACACACAAATACATTAAGACGGCACGGGCCGTCACACACATGAAGGAGGAATTGCATGCCATTCGTGAACAACTGGAGTCACCTCAGATGCCTTGTACACCTGTCACCACAACTTTTGCACACACAAGTAGCCTGCGTGTGCTCATTCAATCCCCTGTCAGCAGGTGTCGGTCAAATTCCAGGTGTCACACACAACCATCTAACACATATCACTGCACACTTTGATCAGGTGGGGCTATTAATGCACCTGATACAATACCAGACAGCAGGCGATCACATTCGACCTTTTTGTGAAAACTGTCAAAGTGCCACATGAAAGTGACGGAACCTAGCAACACACATGGGTGTAACTGTGCTGACCCCCCACCCCCAACCCACACACACACACACACAAATGGTTTGTGGAGTATGTGCCCCCGCTGCCGCCGCACCATCACCACCAACACACACACACACTAACTCCACGTGTGTTTGATCACAGCCCACTCACCCCATGTGGGTGTGATTCTGTGTGCGCTTTTTCTTTGGGAAGCATGTGGGAAACTGGTGAGAAGCATGTGTGGTTAGAGTTTTGTTGTTTGGGTTGTTTTGTAAAAATGAGGCGTTTTATGAATGTGGAGCAAGCACATCAGTTATTTTTTGAACTGGAGGAGCATATGTAGCTTGTTATCAGAGTCTGAAACAGACAGTGAGGATTCTGGTCATGAAACAGAGGATCCCTCTTCTGTTCTGGAGGAGCAACCAAAGCAGGTGGATCCACCAACATGTGCACGGCAAGGGTCAGAGCTTGCGCTTCTGTTTCCAGATCCGGATCTCTGCTCGGATGCAACTCAGCCACATGGGGTGTGCAGCGAGTACATTCTGAGTGCCGGTCCCAAGCCTGGATAAATGAGAAGGGTTGCACCAGGAAGGGCATCCGGCATAAAACAAGCCAACCCAACTATGCAGACTAAGAATCGAATTTCCATACCGGATTGGTCGAGGCCCGGGTAAACAATGTCCGCCACCGGTGCTGTAGCCCAACAGGGTGCCAGTGGAAATTGGGCTACTGCTGGGCGAAGATGATGAATAAGAGGAGGAGAACATTTCCACAAACAGCGGGAGAAGAAGAAAACTAGAAGGGTGGAAATGAAAGTGGGGACCTTGAATGTTGGTAGTATGACTGGTATAGGGAAAGAGCTGGCTGATATGATGGAGAGGAGAAAGGTAGACATTTTGTGTGTGCAAGAGACCAACTGGAAGGGAAGTACGAGCAGGAGCATCGGCGGTGGGTACAAGTTGTTGTACCGTGGTGAGGACAGGAAGAGAAATGTTGTTGGGGTCATTTTAAAGGAAGAGTATGTTAAAAGTGTGTTGGAGGTTAAGCGCGTGTCTGACAGGGTGATGAGTGTGAAGTTGAAAATTGAAGGGGTGATGATGAATATCATCAGTGCATATGCCCCACAGGTAGGTTGTGAGATGGAGAAAGAAGATTTCTGGAGTGTGTTAGATGAGGTGATGGAGAGTGTGTCCAAGCATGAAAGAGTGGTGATAGGAGCGGACTTCAATGGCCATGTTGGTGAAGGGAACAGAGGTAATGAGGAAGTAATGGGTAGATATGGTATCAAGGATAGGAATGGGGAAGGACAGATGGTAGTTGATTTTGCAAAAAGGATGGAAATAGGTGTGATGAATACCTACTTTAAGAAAAGGGAGGACCACAGGGTAACATATAAGAGGGGAGGAAGGTGCACACAGGTGGACTACATTCTTTATAGGAGATGCAAGCTAAAAGAAATCAGAGACTGTAATGTGGTGGCAGGAGAGAGTGTCGTTAGACAGCATAGGATGGTTGTTTGTAGGATGACTTTAGAGACTGAAAGCTCAACAAAGGATCAGATGGTGGAAGTTGAAGGAGGAAGACTGTTGTGTGAAATTTAGCGAGCAGGTGAGAGAAGCACTGGTTGGAGGGGAAGAAATTTTGGACAACTAGAAAAGTACTGCAGATGTGGTGAGGGAGACAGCTAGGACAGTACTGGGTATGACATTTGGACAGTGGAAGGAAGACAAGGAGACTTGGTGGTGGAACGACGAGGTCCAGGAAAGCATAAGGAGAAAGGGGTTGGTGAAAAAGTTTCGGGATAGTCAGAGAGATGAAGAAAGTAGACAGGACTACAAAGCGACGCGGTATAAGTCGAAAAGAGAAGTGGCAAAAGCAAAGGAAAAGGCATATTGCGAGTTGTACAAGAAAGTTGAATAGCAAGCAAGGAGAAAAGGCCTTGTACCGATTGGCCAGACAAAGGGACAAAGCTGGAAAGGATGTGCAGCAGGTTAGGGTGGTAAAAGATACACATGGTAATGTGCTGACAAGTGAAGAGTGTGTGAATGAAGAAAATGAGTGAGAGAAAAGGCTGGATGATGTGGTGAGAGTAAGTCAGGAAGTACAAGAGATTAGTAAGGAAGAACCTGAGGGCTGCTATGAAGAGGATGAAGAGTGGAAAGTGTCAGATCCCGCTTTTTAGATACACGGCACACACTCACCCTCCGATGAGTGTGTTTGTGTAAAACCAGCTCTCCGTCTCTGGGGTCCGACCTTCGTGTCTCCACGGGTATTACCCGGCAGGGCTGCACAAAGGTTGTTCAAGCTGGTGGTGAGGAGATTCGTCTAGCTGCTCACTGCCTCCATCCGGACATCCACCCCGCTGAAGCTGATCTCGCACCCCGGGCGAATAGCCTTCTCAGGAATCAGGATACGAACCGGCCACGCCCATTAACGGCAGCTCTCCTCTTATGGATCAGGGCTCTTGGAATGTTGCTAGATTTTAAATTTAGTGACTCGTACAGTGAGTCCCCAGGATGTGTTATTTTCATTAAAAAAACAGACTAACCTTTTAGAGCCTTTTGATGTTGTACACCTAATAAACTTGACTTTTACACCTTAAGATGCATCAATAATCCAATGTCCGAGCCTTAACACTTTAACTGCATGCTTGGAATTTTATTGCAGGTTTTGCAAGTGCCGATAACATAATCAAAATAGGTTATATGGTGATAATTTCACAACAGTAATTCAAGTATAATTAGAATAATGATTGGCAGAGATTTTTGTTTTTAATTCAATAATTCTGACTGATCTTACTTTGACTGGGACTGGATTGATTTCTTAACAAATTTTCCTAGGAGTGAGGGAGGAAGGCTTTCGAGGTTAAGGTCCCCAGCTCGATGAACTTGATTTCCTCTTCATCAGCTATTAGTCGTTAGCTGACCACGATCCTTGTGTGATATTGTAATCCTTCAGGAAGTTAATCCACATAAGAATTTATTCCATCTTCAATCAACCAAAAGTTGATCTAATCCATTCTGGTATGCTGTGATATTCCTTGAGAGAGAAATCGTTGAACATTCCCCACTCAGACTTAAGGCCAGTGGTTATCCTCCATCGTTCTGCTACTCCGTGACTGGACGGCCTGAGTGGGAGTTGAAATCTCTCTCAAATGATCTTTTATGGCTCCAATCCTCTCACTCCACGATTCCAATTGATGCTCACAAGATGGTCAAGTCTTGTGATCTCCTCGTAGCAGGGGAGTAGTGCCAACAGCACCTCTCCCTGGAAGAATAACCCCGTTTTCTGGTGATTCAACAAGTTATATATGTTCTTGACTCCAGTCGTCCTTAGATGATCTTGGTTACCATGGGGACACTGTTGACTCAAAACCTCCTCCCTTCTCCTTCTGCTTTACTGGAAATCTCCGCAGCCTCTACCAGTAACTTATTTCTCAAGTTCCTCTTTTCTGTTAACACTTCAGCTTTTCTGAGAATTCATTCTTTTAAATAATTTCTTTAGAATCACATCAATCATATTCAATCATTTCATTACAACTCTCTTTCACATAAAAACAATTCATATGATCATATACAAACATTCTCATTCCTTATTATTCATTTCATTTTTTACCAACATCTTAATCATTTGATCAGTTGTTTAACATCAGCTTTTCTTGCCCCACTTGCGACATCTTCTTCACTTCCTCTTTTTCTCTGACTCTGCACTCTTTATGAAAAACAACTCATATAATCATTCATTTCACTTATTCGTAACATACTTTTTCTAATCAACTCTTAATTTTAACACATTAATACTCCATTTGATCATACTTGTCATGTTAGAATCATTCTTAGACATATTCCCTCGTCTTCACCACCAAGTTCATTCCGTGGGCCTCTCCATTTACAATGGAAAAGTCCGGTGTGACCTCATTTACTCCTGGAAGGTACCAGACACTGTGCAGTTTAATCCAACAGCATGTATATTAATTCCATGGCACGTATTATATTCCAAGATGAAAACAAGCTGAAAGCAAGCTTAAAGTCATCTTTCCTGACAAAAGGCAGTTGATCCAGATGACATTCCAGTGGAGGCATGGAAATGTCTAGGAGAGATGGCAGTGGAGTTTCTAACCAGATTCTTTAATAAAATCTTGGAAAGTGAGAGGATGCCTGAGGAGTGGAGATGAAGTGTGCTGGTTCCTATTTTCAAGAACAAGGGTGATGTGCAGAGCTGCAGTAACTACAGAGGCATAAAGTTGATCAGCCACAGCAAGGGAAGAACTGTGATATTGTATGAGGAAGTCTGGAGTGGCAGAGAAGTATGTTAGGGTAGTGCAGGACATGTACAAGAATAGTGTGACAGTGGTGAGATGTGCAGTAGGTATGACAGACTCATTCAAGGTGGAGGTGGGATTACACCAAGGATCAGCTCTGAGTCCTTTCTTGTTCGCAGTGGTGATGGACTGGTTGATGGATGAGATCAGACAGGAGTCCCCATGGACTATGACGTTTGCAGATGACATTTTGATCTGCAGTTAGAGTAGAGAGCAAGTTGAGTCTTATCTGGAGAGGTGGAGATATGCTTTGGAGAGAAGGTCGAAGCAAGACTGAGTATGTGTGTGAAAAGGAGGGAGCCCAGTGGAATAGTGCAGTTACAAGGAGTAGAAGTTGTGAAAGTAGATGAGTTTAAATATTTGGGGTCACCTGTTCAAAGTAATGGAGAATGTGGTGAAGAGGTGAAGAAGAGAGTCGAGGCAGGGTGCAGTGGGTGGAAAAATGGGGCAGGAGTGATTTTTGACTTAAGAATATCAGCAAGAGTGAAGGGGAAAGTTTAAAGACAGTAGTGAGACCAGCTATGTTGTACGGCTTAGAGACGGTGGCACTAACAAAAAGACAGGAGGCAGAGCTGGAGGTGGCAGAGCTGAAGATGTTGAGATTCTCTTTGGGAGTGACGAGAATGGACAAGATTAGGAATGAACATATCAGAGGGAGCGCTCAGGTGGGACGGTTTGGAGACAAAGTCAGAGAGGCAAGACTGAGATGGTTTGGACACATGCAGAGGAGGGACCCAGGATATATAGGGAAAAGGATGCTGATGATGGAGCCACCAGGCAGGAGGAGAAGAGGGAGGCAAAAGAGGAGGTTTATGGATGTGCTGAGGGAGGACATGCAGGTATTTGGTGTGACAGAGGAACATACAGAGGACAGGGCGAGATGGAAATGACTGATCTGCTGTGGCGACCCCTAACGGGAACAGCCGAAAGACAAAGAAGAAGATCTCTGCTCGGATGCGCAGCAGAGACACGCCCCAATGCCAACTGGTGGAACATGGAGGAGTCCATGTTACACTGCTGTGTAAGTAACTGCTGTGTAAGCAGATTTCTGCCTCGGAGAACACCAAGAGTCCAGGTTGATACACTTTCCACCCAGCTCTCCACAATTTCTCTTATACTCACTCGACTGGTAAGTACTGAAAGCCGAGATAGGCATGTCCCAACTTGTCCTCTAACACTCCGAAACAGAGGTGTTCCTTTGTCTCGCTTCATCAGCGAATCGGTCATGACGCGAGAAGCCTCCGCGCGGCTTTCCATGACAAAATCTCTTGTTAAAAGTGAAATCTGTTGGAAAATGGCTGATGTCCAGCTCTTGTGATAACCACAGAAACTGCCCACGACGGTCCCAGATCCACACAGCAATCCGTTTAGAAATGATGTGGTGGTTTCTGACTCTCGATGGCGGCTCGGAGCGCGGCGCGCCGTGCGCCATTGTGGGCCGTCCTTAAAGCTGTAGTAACACTCCTTATTCTCTGTGAAGCCCGTAAAATTTTCACCGAAAGCCAGATAAATTTTTCGAATGGTTTCCAGCTGCCTGTCTCTAACAGTTTCTGAAAAAATTCTGATGGAAAAAAAAGCCCAGATCATTCCGCCATTTCCTCGCAATGAAACAATGACGAGAGGGGTGGAGCAGTGCTCACTCAAAGCCTGTCCACAGGCAAATGACGCAACCGACAGGCGTGAAAAAACTCACGCATGCGCACGAAGGTTCAAGCTTGGCTGATGTAATCACACGTGATTCAAATCCATATAGTTTTTGAAAAAAATAAAAAGGTACAATACTTTTCTAACAGACCTCGTATTTGTACGTTTTTGAAATTTACAATTTATATTTACATTTGACATTATGAAAATGGTTCATTAAACAAGTTTGCAGTTTTCACAGTAAAAAAAAAAACTAACTTTTTTCTACTCAGATTTTATGTTTTATGTGTGATTTTAGGTGCACTGGGTCAATACACTCAGTCAGAATGAATGAAAAACTGGAAAGTCACACAGGTGAGGTTGTGCTGTAAAAAATGACACCAAACCAGGCCAGGTAAACACTTTTTAAAGGTAAATTATAAAGGTAAACCCAAAAGTAGTCAAAAACAGCCAGTTATACCATGGACTCCAGAAGGTTAATGCTCAAGTCAACCAAATTTGCACTCCCAAGCCCCAATCACAGTCCTCAACAATACAATTTTTACTGTGAAGAGCTTCAGGTTTCTGGGATCTTTTACAGCCTCAAGTGGATGACCACCATGACCTCAGTCACTAAGAAAGGCTAGCTCATGATGTACTTTCTGCCTCAGCTCAGGAAATTCAAACAACTGCTGACCCAGTTCTATTGGCCTAACCCACATGAACACCTTATCACTGTAAACAATACTAAACTGTAAATATTACAAAAGCACAGATGCACAACAAGGAAGTTGTGTTGAGTATGACAACTCTTGTTCATGCATACTTAGTAGTTCATAATTTCTTACTACACTGAATCTCAATTCTGAGGCTGTTCTGTAAATATTCATTATACACTTAAGAATATTCATGTTCTGAGTTTATAAAAACTTGTTCTGTAAAATAGTTCCTTTACTATTTGATCAAAAACATTGAACCTCAATTCTGAGGCTGTTCTGTAAATAGTTTTCAAATAAACAATAAATATAGCAACTTGTGATCAATCCATATCAATTTCAGACTTAAAATAATGTACTGATTTAAGCCCCAGCCATTTCGGGTTAAACCACACCCACTTCTGGTTTAGGTCACGCCCACTATGAGTACAGATAGATACACATAATTTAGATGGTTGATCAGACACAGATACAGTGGTGTACTCGCTCATCTCTACTTAACATCTTGTCTCTCCCTTTCAACCTTTGCCCTGCAGACTCCCTCCCACCATTTGAACTTACAGTTGTATGTAAATGTTTGGACACCCCTGATTATTTCCATGATTTTTCTTTATAAATCAGTAGTTGTTTGGTTCAGCAATTTCAGGTAAATATATCATATAGCTGAGAAACACAGTGATATTTGAGAAGTGAAATGAAGTTCATAGATTTTACAGAAAGTGTGCAATAATTCTTTAAACAAAATTAGGCAGGTGCGTAAATTTGGGTACCCAACAGAAAAAAAACAAAAAAAACATCAATATGTAGTAGATCCTCCTTTTGCAGAAATAACAGCCTCTAAACGCTTCCTAAAGCCTCCAATGAGAGTCTGAATTCTGATTGAAGGTATTTTGGACCATTCTTCTTTACAAAACATCTTAGATTTGTTGGTTTCCGAGCATGGACAGCCCGCTTAAAATCACACCACAGATTTTCAATAATATTCAGGTCTGGGGACTGAGATGGCCATTCCAGAATGTTGTACTTGTTCCTCTGAATGAATGCTTTAGTAAATTTTGAGCAGTGTTTAGGGTTGTTGTCTTGTTGAAATATCCAGCCACAGCTCAACTTCAACTTTGTCTGATTCTTGAACATTGTTCTCAAGAATCTGCTGATATGGACTGGAATCCATGTGACCCTCAACTTTAACAAGATTCCCAGTACCTGCACTGGCCACACAGCCCCACAGCATGATAGAACCACCTCCAAATTTTACTGAAGGTAACAAGTGTTTTCTTGGAATGCTGTGTTCTTTTTCAGCCATGCAACCACCCCTTGTTATGTCCAAATAACTCAATTTTAGCTTCATCAGTCCACAGCATTTTATTCCAAAATGAAGCTAGCTTGTCCAAATGTTTGTGGTGTGTACACAGAAAAGGCTTCCTCTGCATTACTCTCTCATCCAGCATCTCTTTGTGCAAAGTGCACTGTATAGTCCCTGAAAAAGACGTTGCTTGGATTGCAGCATGTGCTGCTCCAAAACCTGGATGTACCTTTCAGCATTGATGGTGCCATCACATATGTGTAAGTTGCCCATGCCATGGGCACTAGCAAATCAAATCAAATCAAATCAATTTTATTTATATAGCACCAAATCACAACAACAGTTGCCCCAAGGTGCTTTATATTGCAAGGCGAAAGCCATACAATAATTACGGAAAAACCCCAACGGTCAAAACAACGCCCCATGAACAAGCACTTGGCGACAGTGGGAAGGTAAAACTCCCTTTTAACAGGAAGAAACCTCCAGCAGAACCAGACTCAGGGAGGGGCAGTCTTCTGCTGGGACTGGTTGGGGCTGAGGGGAGAGAATCAGGAAAAAGACATGCTGTGGAAGACAGCAGAGATCAATCACTAATGATTAAATGCAGAGTGGTGCATACAGAGCAAAAAGAGAAAGAAACACTCAGTGCATCATGGGAACCCTCCAGCAGTCTAAGTCTACAGCAGCATAACTAAGGGATGGTTCAGGGTCACCTGATCCAGCCCTAACTATAAGCTTTAGCAAAAAGGAAAGTTTTGAGCCTAATCTTAAAAGTAGAGAGGGTGTCTGTCTCCCTGATCCAAATTGGGAACTGGTTCCAGAGGAGAGGAGCCTGAAAGCTGAAGGCTCTGCCTCCCATTCTACTCTTAAAAACCCTAGGAACTACAAGCAAGCCTGCAGTCTGAGAGCGAAGCGCTCTATTGGGGTGATATGGTACTAAGAGGTCCCTAAGATAAGATGGGACCTGATTATTCAAAACCTTATAAGTAAGAAGAAGAATTTTAAATTATATTCTCGAATTAACAGGAAGCCACTGAAGAGAGACCAATATGGGTGAAATATGCTCTCTCCTTCTTGTCCCTGTCAGTACTCTAGCTGCAGCATTTTGAATTAACTGAAGGCTTTTCAGGGAACTTTTAGGACAACCTGATAATAATGAATTACAATAGAGGAAATAAATGCATGAATTAGTTTTTCAGCATCACTCTGAGACAAGACCTTTCTAATTTTAGAGATATTGCACAAATGTAAAAAAGCAGTCCTACATATTTGCTTGATATGCGCATTGAAGGACATATCCTGATCAAAAATGACTCCAAGATTTCTCACAGTATTACTAGAGGTCAGGGTAATGCCATCCAGAGTAAGGATCTGGTTAGACACCATGTTTCTAAGATTTGTGGGGCCAAGTTTAAAAGCAGGAAATTAGAGGTCATCCATGTCTTTATGTCTGTAAGACAATCCTGCAGTTTAGCTAATTGGTGTGTGTCCTCTGGCTTCATGGATAGATAAAGCTGGGTATCATCTGCGTAACAATGAAAATTTAAGCAATGCCGTCTAATAATACTGCCTAAGGGAAGCATGTATAAAGTGAATAAAATTGGTCCTAGCACAGAACCTTGTGGAACTCCATAATTAACCTTAGTCTGTGAAGAAGACCCCCATTTACATAAACAAATTGTAATCTATTAGATAAATATGATTCAAACCACCGCAGCACAGTGCCTTTAATACCTATGGCATGCTGTAATCTCTGTAATAAAATTTTATGGTCAACAGTATCAAAAGCAGCACTGAGGTCTAACAGGACGAGCACAGAGATGAGTCCACTGTCTGAGGCCATAAGAAGATCATTTCTAACCTTCACTAATTGTTGTGAAAGTGTAGGAACACGGACCCACAACAGGGGGCGCAAATGAACGGACAATGGAGGAAGTCAAATAACAACACTTTACTGTTGTGAATAGGCACAACAAACACAACGGATCACAACAATAGACAAAGAGGTCAATTCACAAGAATGTGTCACGTGGGCAGGCTCGAAGATAAGAGACGTCTGTCCAAAGCAGAACCGGAACCACACGATTTCCTCCGCCACCGAACCCCGGGAATACTGGAGCCGCCAAGTCCCGAACTCCCAGGTGGCCACTGCCTCCGCGTGTCGGATCTGGTACTGCTGGCGAGGAACAAAAACAGTTAAATGTGGGTGCGTTCGCACCCAGCAATCCGTATGGAGAGAAAACCACCTCCACCTCTCGTTGGAAGAATGTCTGCTATTCAACACACAAAAGTAATAAAGGGTTACTGTTAAAAACACAGTCAGCTGAGTACGTTACCTTCTAGGTAGAGCGATATCTCGGCAAAGAGGTGGAGATGTCGTCCTGCTGATATACCACTGCAGATCAGATGATTGGTGACAGCTGTTGTAGGTGATAAGTGACAGCTGTCACCCCGGCTGCTCCTGTAAGGCGGCAGCGCCCTCTGGTGCCTGGAGCCCGCACTCCAGACAGGGCGCCCTCTGGTGGTGGTGGGCCAGCAGTACCTCCTCTTCAGCGGCCCACACAACATTAATGCTGTTTCTGTACTATGATGAATTCTGAAACCTGACTGAAACTCTTCAAATAGACCATTCCTCTGCAGATGATCAGTTAGCTGTTTTGCAACTACCCTTTCAAGAATTTTTGAGAGAAAAGGAAGGTTGGAGATTGGCCTATAATTAGCTAAGATAGCTGGGTCAAGTGATGGCTTTTTAAGTAATGGTTTAATTACTGCCACCTTAAAAGCCTGTGGTACATAGCCAACTAATGAAGATAGATTGATCATATTTAAGATTGAAGCATTAAATAATGCTAGGGATTCCTTGAGCAGCCTGGTAGGAATGGGGTCTAATAGACATGTTGATGGTTTGGATGAAGTAACTAATGAAAATACCTTAGACAGAACAATCGGAGAGAAAGAGTCTAACCAAATACCAGCATTACTGTAAGCAGCCAAAGATAACGATATGTCTTTGGGATGGTTATGAGTAATTTTTTCTCTAACAGTTAAAATTTTATTTGCAAAGAAAGTCATGAAGTCATTAATAGTTAAAGTTAAAGGAATATTCAGCTCAATAGAGCTCCGACTCTTTGTCAGCCTGGCTACAGTGCTGAAATGAAACCTGGGGTTGTTCTTATTTTCTTCAATTAGTGATGAGTAGTAAGAGCAACAGACTTTTTCCAGGCTAAGTGAAGATCTTCTAAATTAGTGAGACGCCATTTCCTCTCCAACTTATGGGTTATCTGCTTTAAGCTGCGAGTTTGTGAGTTATACCACGGAGTCAGACACTTCTGATTTAAAGCTCTCTTTTTCAGAGGAGCTACAGCATCCAAAGTTGTCTTCAATGAGGATGTAAAACTATTGACGAGATACTCTATCTCACAGAGTTTAGGTAGCTACTCTGCACTGTGTTGGTATATGGCATTGACGAACATAACAAAGAAGGAATCATATCCTTAAACCTACTTACAGCGCTTTCCGAAAGACTTCTACTGTAATGAAACTTATTCCCCACTGCTGGGTAGTCCATTAAAGTAAATGTAAATGTTATTAAGAAATGATCAGACAGAAGGGGGTTTTCAGGGAATACTGTTAAGTCTTCAATTTCCATACCATAAGTCAAAACAAGATCTAAAGTATGATTAAAGTGGTGGGTGGACTCGTTTACATTTTGAGCAAAGCCAATTGAGTCTAATAATAGATTAAATGCAGTGTTGAGGCTGTCATTCTCAGCATCTATGTGGATGTTAAAATCGCCCACTATAATTATCTTATCTGAGCTAAGCACTAAGTCAGACAAAAGGTCTGAAAATTCACAGAGAAACTCACAGTAATGACCAGGTGGACGATAGATAGCAACACTTGTTTTTGGGACTTCCAATTTGGATGGACAGGACTAAGAGTCAAGCTTACTAGCACACCCCCATACCATGACAGATGCTGGCTTTTGAACTTTGCCCTGGTAACAAACTGGATGTTCTTTTTCCTCTTTTATCCGGAGGGCACGACGTCCATGATTTCCAAAAACATTTTGAAATGTGGAATCATCAGACCACAGCACACTTTTCCACTTTGCGTCTGTCCATTTCAAATGAGCTCAGGCCCAGAGAAGGCAGCGGTGTTTCTGGATGCTGTATGATGTATGGTTTTAATGCAGTGCCACCTGAGGGATAGAAGGTCACAGGCATTCAATGTTGGTTTTTGGCCTTGCCGCTTACGTGTAGAAAGTTCTTCAGAATATCTGAATCTTCTGATTATATTATGGACTGTAGATGATGTAATCTCTAAATTCATTGCAGTTGAATGTTGAGAAACATTGTTCTTAAACTGTTGGGCTATTTTTTCATGCACTTGTTCACAAAGTCGTGATCCTCACCCCATCTTTGCTTGTGAATGGCTGAGCCTTTTGGGGATGCTCCTTTTATACCCTAACCACTCATTGAGTGTTGTTAGATGGAAAGGTGATGTAACACAGTGGTAAACAAACCACTGTCCCAGCTTTTTTAAATCTAATCTAGTCCTGAGTACAGTAATATGTTGCGTTATTTTCAAAGTGTAATAGTCAAAGGAGAGGGGATCCCACACATAGCTTGACAAAACGCATCTTCACATGGAGCTGCCTGACTCGGTAGTCCTCTTGTGAACCATTCTTAGTCTGACCCCTTGGCTTAGACCAATTTGTCATGGGAGACGCTACCAGGAGCACAAAGGCTCCAGACAACACAGCTTTCAGGTTCCTAATGGCACATAAATTTCTCCACCACAATAAGGTGATGTTCCGGGAGAGTTGTAGTTCATTAACTATAACATTGATATTGTAGTTAGTCAGTACATGATTAATTAGACAGGTTAGTTAGAGTGTAGTTGGATAGTGGAAGTTTGTATGATGACTTTAGAGGTGAAGAAGAGGAAGTGAGTGAGAGCTCAACAAAGGATCAGATGGTGGAAGCTGAAGGAGGAATACTGTGAGCTGGTGAGACAGGCACAGGATGGAGGGTAAGAATTTTTGGACAACTCGAAAAGTACTGCAGATATGGTGAGGGAGACAGTTAGGAGGGTCCTAGGTGTGACATCTGGACAGTGGAAGGAAGACAAGAACACTTGGTGGTGGAACGAAGATCTTCAGGAATGTATTAGAAGAAAGAAGTTTGTTGTGTGGGCCGCTGAAGAGGAGGTACTGCTGGCCCACCACCACCAGAGGGCGCCCTGCTTGGAGTGCGGGCTCCAAGCACGAGAGGGCGCCAGACCCAGAAGAAGTGACAGCTGTCACTCATCCTCTGCACCAGCTGTCACTCGTTATCATCACTACCATAAAAGCCGGACTGCAACTCCACCTCCCCGCCGAGAAATCGACTACCAGTACCAAGGTACACTTCTCTGCTGTGATTATTGCGAATAATAATCTGATCTGTTTTGCAGCTGTTTTTCCTGTTGGTATTCCTTATCTGGGATTTTTGGCGTTTGGTGTGACTGCGACGGCTTCGCCTCACACCCCAAAACCGATAAGTGGTTGACCAGGAGCTGCACGAGTGTGTGTGATTTGGAGGTGGAGGTGCTCCCTCCCAACTGTGTTTGGACTGTAAATTATTGAGTGTGCGGACTCACACTCATACATCATCTTTCTGTTTTCTGCCAGCAGTACCAGGGTCGACAGCCGAAGACAGAGGCCACCTGGGGACTCGGGACTTGGCGGCTCCGGTGTTCTTCAGACCGTTGGTGGTGGAGGCCGTGTGGGACGCGGCTTCTCTCTCGTCGGGCGTCTTCTATCTTCGAGCCTGCCCACACGTCACCTGGTGTTTATTGACTGTGAGAATTACGACACATTTCGTTGTGTATTATCACAACATTAAATTGTTACCTTTTGGCTTACTCATTGTCCGTTCATTTGCGCCCCCTGTTGTGGGTCCGTGCTACGACACCTTCACAACAGGATTTCTCGGCCATCGTCATGGACTCCGAGGGGCGTCAACTTCAGCTTGAACGGCCAATGGAAGAGCCAGGAGCGCAGGCGTCAGCGGGAGGCGGGTTGAGTGAGCTGCAGCAGATCTTAACCGCCTTCAAGGCCCGGTTAGAATTAGTGACCGAGCAGAGTGTCCTCCTTAATCGGAGGGTGGAGGCTCTCACCGCCAGGGTGGAAGCGCGCGATCAGGGCGCTGCTGCAGCCACTCCTCTGGCTGGTCCTGGGCCCGTATCAAACGTTCCACTGGTCGTTCAACGAAGCCCCCCACCGTCCCCTGAAGCATAGATAAGCCCTCCGGAACCGTACGGGGGCTGTGTCGAGACGTGCGCGGACTTCCTCATGCAGTGTTCGCTCGTCTTTTCACAGCGCCCCGTCATGTACGCATCAGATGCTAGCCGGGTAGCTTATGTTATTAATCTGCTTCGAGGAGAGGCACGCGCATGGGCTACGGCGCTTTGGGAGCAGAATTCACGGCTCCTAACGTCTTATACTGGGTTTGTACGGGAATTCAAACAAGTGTTTGATCATCCCAACAGAGGCGAGACCGCTTCGAACGTGCTGCTGTCGATGAGACAGGGGCGCCGTAGCGCAGCCGAGTATGCAGTCGACTTCCGCATCGCGGCAGCGAGGTCCGGCTGGAATAACGTTGCGCTCCGCGCCGCCTTTGTAAATGGACTGTCCCCGGTCCTTAAGGAGCACCTACTGGCCAAGGAGGAACCGCGGGAATTTGACGGGCTGATTGATTTGGTTATACGTTTAGACAACCGTTTAAATGAGCATCGTCGGGAGCAGGCCGGGAGGCATGACCGGGCACGAGTCGTCCCTCCCCCTTCCGGTTCCGATAAGATGACGTCGTCCCCACGCTTCACTGCCAGAGAGCTCCGTGTGGCTACAGCTCCCCCTGCTGAGGAGGCTAGGGACACGAGCAGGGCCAAATTAAAATCAAACATCAGACAAAGGAGGCTGGCCCGCGGGGAGTGTTTCGTCTGCGGCTCTTGCGAGCACATGCAGAGGGACTGCCCTAAAACGGTCAAACTACAACGCCCGTCCTTAGAAACTGGGCTAAGGGTGGGTCATAACACGCACGCGGGAAAACCCCGCAAATCTGCACGAATCCCAGTAACCATCCTTTGTGGGGATTTAACCCTTCATGCCCCAGCACTGATAGACACAGGGTCTGAAGGGAATCTGCTGGACAGCAGATGGGTAAAGGAAGTAGGGCTCCCTCTGGTGGCTCTGCCGGCACCATTGCAGGTGCGAGCACTAGATGGCACCCTGCTTCCATTAATCACACATCAGACACAACCAGTGACTTTGGTTGTGTCTGGGAATCACAGGGAGGAGATAGTGTTCCATGTAACACCTTCTACCTCCCGAGTGATTTTGGGCTTTCCATGGATGGTGAAGCACAATCCCCGGATTGATTGGCCGTCTGGGGTTGTGACGCAGTGGTGCGAAACCTGCCACCGGGAGTGCTTAGGATCCTCGGTTCCTCCCAGCACTACGGCTAATGAGGAGGTCAAAGTTCCCCCCAATCTATCGGTGGTGCCAAAGGAGTACCACGATCTTGCTGACGTTTTCAGCAAAGATCTGGCACTCACTCTTCCCCCGCACCGACCGTATGATTGTGCCATCGATTTGGTCCCGGGCGCTGAGTACCCGTCCAGCAGGCTGTACAACCTCTCACGTCCGGAACGCGAATCAATGGAGACCTACATCCGGGACTCCTTAGCTGCCGGGCTGATCCGGAACTCCACCTCCCCGATGGGTGCTGGTTTCTTTTTTGTGGGCAAGAAAGACGGCGGACTCCGTCCATGCATTGATTACAGAGGGCTGAACGAGATCACGGTTCGCAACCGATACCCGTTACCTCTGTTAGATTCAGTGTTCACGCCCCTGCATGGAGCCCAAATTTTCACAAAATTGGATCTTAGAAACACGTACCACCTGGTTCGGATCCGGAAGGGAGACGAATGGAAGACGGCATTCAACACCTCGTTAGGTCATTTTGAGTACCTGGTCATGCCGTTCGGCCTCACTAACGCCCCCCGCGACGTTCCAAGCTTTGGTAAATGACGTCTTGCGGGACTTCCTGCATCGGTTCGTCTTCGTATATCTGGACGATATACTCATCTTTTCCCCGGACCCTGAGACCCATGTCCAGCATGTACGTCAGGTCCTACAGCGGTTGTTGGAGAACCGGCTGTTTGTGAAGGGCGAGAAGTGCGAGTTCCACCGCACTTCTTTGTCCTTCCTGGGGTTCATCATCTCCTCCAACTCCGTCGCCCCTGATCCGGCTAAGGTTGCGGCGGTGAGAGATTGGCCCCAACCAACAAGCCGCAGGAAACTACAGCAGTTCCTAGGCTTTGCAAATTTCTACAGGAGGTTCATTAAAGGTTACAGTCAGGTAGTTAGCCCCCTGACTGCCCTGACCTCCACCAAGGTCCCCTTCGCCTGGTCGGATCGGTGCGAAGCCGCGTTCCAGGAGTTGAAACGCCGGTTCTCGACTGCACCAGTTCTGGTGCAGCCTGATCCTGATCGCCAGTACATAGTAGAGGTGGACGCCTCTGACTCAGGGATAGGAGCCGTGCTGTCCCAGAGCGTGGAGGCTGATAAAGTCCTCCATCCTTGTGCCTTTTATTCCCGCAGGTTGACCCCAGCTGAACGGAACTATGACGTCGGCAATCGGGAACTTCTTGCGGTGAAGGAGGCTCTTGAAGAGTGGAGACACCTGCTGGAGGGGGCATCGTTGCCCTTCACGGTTTTCACTGACCATCGGAACCTGGAGTACATCCGGACCGTCAAGCGGCTGAACCCCAGGCAAGCCCGCTGGTCTCTGTTCTTCGGGCGCTTTGACTTCCAGATCACGTATCGCCCCGGGACCAAGAACCAAAAACCAGATGCATTGTCCCGGGTACACGAAGAAGAAGCCAAAGCGGGGCTGTCGAACCCCACCGAGACCATCATCCCCGAGTCCACTGTCGTGGCCACCCTCACCTGGGACGTGGAGAAGACCGTCCGGGAGGCCCTGACAAGGAGCCCGGACCCGGGGACTGGCCCCAAGAACAGACTGTACGTCCCACCAGAGGCAAGAGCTGCCGTATTGGACTTCTGTCACGGATCCAAGCTCTCCTGTCATCCCGGAGTGCGTAGGACCGTGGCAGTAGTCCAGCAGCGCTTCTGGTGGGCGTCCCTGGAAACCGACGTCCGGGACTACGTCCAGGCCTGTACCATCTGCGCCAGGGGCAAGGCAGACCATCGGAGGACGACGGGACTCCTCCAGCCCCTGCCGGTGCCTCATCGCCCCTGGTCTCACATCGGCCTGGACTTCATCACGGGCCTCCCGCCGTCCCAGGGCAACACCGTTATTCTCACGATAGTGGACCGGTTCTCCAAGGCGGCCCACTTCGTGGCCCTCCCGAAGCTCCCGACAGCCCAGGAGACGGCAGACCTTCTGGTCCACCACGTCATGCGGCTGCATGGGATACCATCGGACATTGTATCAGATCGTGGTCCCCAGTTCTCTTCGCAGGTGTGGAAGAGTTTCTGTAAGGAGCTGGGGGCCACCGTGAGTCTCTCGTCCGGGTACCACCCCCAGACCAACGGCCAGGCAGAGCGGGCTAACCAGGAGTTGGAACAGGCCCTTCGCTGCGTCACCTCCGCGCACCCGGCGGCCTGGAGTCACCATCTGGCCTGGATCGAGTATGCCCATAACAGCCAAGTCTCGTCTGCTACCGGCCTCTCCCCTTTTGAGGCTTGTTTGGGGTTCCAGCCCCCATTGTTCCCGCTGGTGGAGGGAGAGGTCGGTGTGCCCTCGGTCCAGGCCCACCTCAGGAGGTGCCGCCGGGTGTGGCGGACCGCCCGCTCTGCCCTGTTAAAAGCCCGGACGAGGGCCAAGACCCATGCGGACCGCCGACGTTCCCCGGCCCCAACATACCAGCCCGGGCAGGAGGTGTGGCTCTCGACCAAGGACATCCCTTTGTGTGTCGACTCCCCAAAACTAAAGGACAGATTCATCGGACCCTTTCGTATCCTCAAGATCATCAACCCGGCCGCAGTGAAGCTTCAACTCCCGGCTTCACTGCGGATTCACCCTGTCTTTCATGTTTCCCGTCTCAAACCACACACACCTCGCCCCTCTGTACTCCGGGACCTACGCCGCCTCCTGCCCGGCTCATTGACGGGGAGCCTGCCTGGACAGTCCGCAGGCTCCTGGACGTCCGTCGTAAGGGCCGGGGTTTCCAATATCTGGTGGACTGGGAGGGGTATGGACCTGAAGAACGCTCCTGGGTGAAGAGGAGCTTCATCCTGGACCCGGCCCTCCTGGCCGAATTCTACACAAGACATCCGGACAAGCCTGGTCGGACGCCAGGAGGCGCCCGTTGAGGGGGGGGGTCCTGTTGTGTGGGCCGCTGAAGAGGAGGTACTGCTGGCCCACCACCACCAGAGGGCGCCCTGCTTGGAGTGCGGGCTCCAAGCACGAGAGGGCGCCAGACCCAGAAGAAGTGACAGCTGTCACTCATCCTCTGCACCAGCTGTCACTCGTTATCATCACTACCATAAAAGCCGGACTGCAACTCCACCTCCCCGCCGAGAAATCGACTACCAGTACCAAGGTACACTTCTCTGCTGTGATTATTGCGAATATAATCTGATCTGTTTTGCAGCTGTTTTTCCTGTTGGTATTCCTTATCTGGGATTTTTGGCGTTTGGTGTGACTGCGACGGCTTCGCCTCACACCCCAAAACCGATAAGTGGTTGACCAGGAGCTGCACGAGTGTGTGTGATTTGGAGGTGGAGGTGCTCCCTCCCAACTGTGTTTGGACTGTAAATTACTGAGTGTGCGGACTCACACTCATACATCATCTTTCTGTTTTCTGCCAGCAGTACCAGGGTCGACAGCCGAAGACAGAGGCCACCTGGGGATCGGGACTTGGCGGCTCCGGTGTCTTCAGACCGTTGGTGGTGGAGGCCGTGTGGGACGCGGCTTCTCTCTCGTCGGGCGTCTTCTATCTTCGAGCCTGCCCACACGTCACCTGGTGTTTATTGACTGTGAGAATTACGACACATTTCGTTGTGTATTATCACAACATTAAATTGTTACCTTTTGGCTTACTCATTGTCCGTTCATTTGCGCCCCCTGTTGTGGGTCCGTGCTACGACACCTTCACAACAAAGTTGGTGAAAAGAATTTGGATAGCTGAAGACATGAACAATGGTCCAAGGAGATGTGGCAAAATGCAAAAATAACATTGGCAAAAGCTAAGGAAAAGACATATATTGAAGAACTTTAACAGTAAGGAAGGAGAAAAGGGCTTGTATCAATTGGCCAGACAAAGGGAGCAAGCTGGAAAAGATCTACAGTAGGCTAGAGTGGTGAAACATGCAGATGGTAATGTGCTGACAAGTGAGACCAGTGTTTTGAGAAGGTGGACGGAATATTTTGAGGAGCTGATGAATGAGGAAAATGAGAGAGAAACAGCTGGAAGATGTGGAGAGTGCACGAGGTTAGCAAGGATGAAGTGAGGGCTATGAAAATGGATGAAGAGTGGAAAAACAGTTGGTCCATATGACATTCCAGTGGAGGGCACAGAAATGTTTAAGAGAAATGGCAGTGGAGTTTCTAACAAGATTGTTTGATAAAATATTGGAAAGTGAGAGGATCCGTGAGGAGTGGAGAAGTATAGAGAAGGCCAGAAGGAGCTCCATTGTGTGTTTGTGGATTTAGAAAAAAGCTTATGACAGGGTGCCACTAGAAGAATTGTAGCATTGTATGATGAAGTCTGGAGTGCCAGAGAAGAATGTGTGGGTAGTGCAGCTCATGTACAAGGATACTGTGACAGTTGTGAGATGTGCAATAGGAATGACAGACTCAGTCAAGGCGGAGGTGGGATTACACCAAGGATCCGCTTTGAGTCCTTTCTTGTTTGCAATGGTGATGGACAGGTTGAAGGATGAGATCAGACAGGAGTCTCAGTAGACTACAGTGTTTGCAGATGATATTGTGTATTATGTAGTGAGAGTAGAGAGCAGGTTGAGTCCAGCCACAAATGTGGTGATACGTTCTGGAGAGTAGGGGAATGAAAGTCAGTAGGAGCAAGACTGAGTACATGCATGTGAATGAGAGGGAGCCCAGTGGAATAGTATGGTTAGAAGGAGTCGAAGTGGTGAAAAGAGATTACTTTAAATACTTTGGGTCAACTGTCCAATGTAATAGAGAGTGTGGTAGAGAGGTGAAGAAGAAAGTTTAGGCAGTATGAAGTGGGTGGAAAAAGGTGGCAGGAGTGATTTGTGACCATATAGTATCCATAACAGTGAAGGTGAAAGTTTAGAAGACAGTGGTGAAATCAGCGATGTTGTACAACTTAGAGATGGTGGCACGAACAAAAATAGGAGGCAGAGCTGAAGGTTTCAATACTCTTTGGGAGTGACAAGGACAGACACGATTAGGAATGGGCATATCAGAGGGACAGCACAGGTGGGACGGTTTAGAGACAAAGTTAGAGCGATGAAAGTTAGACAAAGACAAAGCTAGAGCAATACTTTGGACATGTGCAGAGGAGGGACCCAGCGTATATAGGGAGAAGGATGCTCACAGCGCTTCACTTGTTCCATATTTTGTTGTTATATCCTTATTCCAAAATAAATGAAATTAATTTTATCCTCAAAATTGCACACACAATGACAATGCAAAGAAGTTTTTCAGGATTTTTCAAAACAAACAAACAAACAAACAAAAAAAGAAATCACAAGTACATAAGTATTCACAGCCATTGCCATCAAGCTCAAAACTGAATTCAGGTGTATCCTGTTTCCACTGATCATCCTTGAGATGATTCTACAGCTTAATTTTAGTCCATCTGGGGGAAATCCAGTTGATTGGACATGATTTGGAAAGACACACACCTGTCTACATATAAGGTCCCGCAGTTGACAGAGCACAAACCAAGCATGAAGTCAATGGAATTGTCTGTAGACCCCCAAGACAGGATTGTCACGATGGACAAATCCAGGGAAGGGTATAGAAACATTTCTGCTGCTCTGAAGGTCCCAATGACCACAGTGACCTCTATCATCTGTAAATGGAAGTAGTTTGGATCCACCAGGACTCTTCCGAGAGCTGGCCGCCCATCTAAACTGAGCAATCGGGGAAGAAGGACCTTAGTCAGGTAGGTGACCAAGAACATGATGGTCACTCTGTCAGAGCTCCAGCATTCCTCTGTGGAAATAGGAGAACCTTCCAGAAGCACAATCATCTCTGCAGCAATCCAACAATCAAGCCCATATGGTAGAGTGGCCAGACAGAAGCCACTCCTTAGTAGAGTGGCCAGACAGAAGCCACTCCTTAGTAAAAGGCACATGGCAGCCCGCTTGGAGTTTGCCAAAAGGCACCTAAAGGACTCTCAGACCATGAGAAACAAAATTCTCTGGTCTGTAACTTCTGCCAAAAGTACCTCTCTGTTCGACCCTATAACAACAAAGCTTTTTAAGGACCTGTGGCCCACTCTTGGCCTTTTGTGTTATTGTGTTAAATTATTTACCTCTCACTAACCTCGGAAATGTTCCTAAATGTTTCAAATGTGCAATGGTTAAACCATTCTTAAGAAATCTAATCTTGACCCTAGTGTATTGAAAATTCTAGGCCGATATCAAACATCATTTTGTTCTAAAATTCTGTAAAAAGTGGTTTCACAGCAGCACATGGACTATCTTACTGAGAATAATCTCTTTGAGCCACTGCAGTCTGCATTTAGAACATGTCATTCCACAGAGACAGATGTCACAAAAGTGGTACATGACCTGCTTGCAGTGAATTCAGACACCACTATGGTTCTGGTGCTGTTAGATCTTAGCGTTGCATTTGATCCCATGGAAAACCTGCACCTTTCAGCCTTTTCTGTGATAGTTTGGACACCACTGGTCTAAGCAGTTGGTCACCCCTCTGAGTCTGGTCTGCTTGAGGTTTCTTCATCAATATCATCAGAGGGAGTTTTACCTTATCAATGTCAGCTGTGTACCAGCCCTAGGGGTTGGTAAGGGTAGACCTTACTCGTGTGAAGCGCCTTGAGGCAGCTTTGTTGTGATTTGGTGCTATATAAATGAAATAAATTGAATTGAGCAGTGCAGATAAAAGACCTGCTTTACAAAGAACTGTGCTATCTTAACTTTGATATTCCAGCATCCTCTGCATTTCTCTTACGCCATCACTATGATTAGATCATTAATCATGGGTACGTCTGTGGCAGGAAAAAATACCGATGGCTTTTCCTGACGTCATGTTGGGCCAGTGTTTGAGGCCGAGTACACCTGCCTTCATCACGCTGTGACCAGCAGGAAAACAACACACAGAGGAGCACTTTCTCTACTCACACAAGATAATCTTGTTTTTCATTTGAGTGATAGGAAAGGATTTTGCAGATGCTCTGTTTTGAGAGATTTGCCTTTATGTCAAAATTGGATTTCATAATCTTATCGCTCTGTCTTTATGGTAGCATTCTGCATGCCTCCATCTCAGCACAAATCATTGCTTAGATTGCTGCAGCTTTATGCAAAAGCGTTCCTCTGATCCACCAACAATGTGCAGCCCTCAATTACAATAATAGCAGCACAAAGCAAAGTGCATAAATGATTTGATATTCAGCCTTTTGCAAATCCAACTTAAGCCTTGGTATGCACTGTGCAATCCATCCCAGACAGCTACTGGAGGAATTTAAAAGAGACAACTTGAAAATTGATGGGGAGGGTGGGTGAGAGGATCAGGTGGGCTGTGACGGGGCGAGAAGGTTTTGTGTCGACCAGGATTAGAGGAATGATCTGTGTCCTGGATGTTTCTTAATGCACTGTCACATTATGTAAATTTAGTGTCTGCTTGAATGGCACAGACGGAGTATTTGTGCTGCTCCTCCGTAAGCTGCACAAGTGTGAGTCCTTTTTCACCGCACTGCAGAAACAAGGTGCCGAGACCCAGGGTCAGCCATCAATATGATTTCACCGGAGATTAGCTGGATTTACTTCTGGAACTGTATTTCAATTTCAGTTCTTTTCCATAGGGCTGTTGTGATATATTTAATGATTTTTACACAGGGAGACTTGAAATATCCTTAAGTCTAATGAAAGGCCAAATGAGGCCCTCATGTGCACCCGCCTCCCACAACCAAAGGAATCATTAAGTCTGAGTCAGTTCATGAAAAATTAGTGGGGCCACCTTTTCTGTCAGGAGATAGAAACAGAATTGGAAAATTCTTGGAATTTTCAAAGTTGGAATTGCATGGTTTGATTTAGCATGCTGACTCTTATATTTCTTTCCATGTATCCAGCATCAGCTATAAAATATTTTTTTAAAGATCATTCACATTATCTTATTTTTAGCAGCCAGTCTGCTCTGTGTCAGCCTGATCCCGTCAGATCTCAGAAGCTAAGCAGTGCATCTGGTTAGTACTTGGATGGGAGACCTCTTTGGAACACCAGCAGCTGTGTGTGTTTCTCCAGGTAAAACTGGAGTTGCATCAGGAAGGGCATCCGGCGTAAACCTGTGTCAAATACCGATGCGGATCTGGCTGTATCCGCTATGGTGACCCTGAAGAAAAATGGGTGCTGCCGAATGAACAACAACCCATTGTTTTATTTTTAAACCTGTGCCTGGCATTGCCTGTCAGGGTTTGAGTTTTGTTCTAGTTATGTTTTTGTTTTCTAGTCTGTTTGTTATTTTTCTGTTTCATTGGTTTTCTGTGTGTTTATTCTCTAGTGGGGTTTTTCTGCTTGGGTCTGTCTGTCTCTATCTCTCTTGTCTGTCTCTTGGTTCTTGGTGGTGGGAGTTTCCCTCTCTCTCTGGCCACGCCCTTGATTTGGTGCTTTCCATGCACACCTGTTCCTGATTTGCTGCTCCTCACCTGGGGTTATATAAGCTCAGTGGGTGCTTTAGTCCCTCGCTAGATTGTCGTGCCTTGTGCCTCTTTCCAGCTCTGTTCCTCGTGTTCCATAGTCCTGCCTGCCTCATAGTGTTTCCTGACCCCTTCCTGTTGTACTGCCCATGCCTCAAGCCTGATGATTTGGTACTGCTGCTTTTTCTGGACTGCCTACTTGTGTACTGACCTCTGCTATCCACCCGAGTAAAGCATTTTTCCAACCAGAGCTCTCTGTTCTTGCGCAGCAGGAAGATCAGCTCACCGCTCTCAATTCCAGAATGAGTGAACTCGCTAAATGCCAGGACTCGTTTATGTCATTGGCGAGCACCCAGATGGAACAATTACTGTCTAAGTTAAATCTTCAGGCTAACTCTGATACGGCCACTGGTCGGGAACTGCAGCATGACAGTAGTTTCCCTGCTCTCTCCACCCGTGTTGGCCAGCCAATTTGATGTATTTCCCTAAGTGCCACACACGTGCTATCAGAGGAAATCAAATGTAGTTCATATGCAGCACAAATTGCACGAATGTTGTTCCAATGGCAATTCGTACAGCATTAAAGATAAAGATAAACTTTATTGATCTCACAGAGGAGAAAATCACGTTACATCAGCTCTTAAAAAACACACAAGATGGGTGCGCGTAGAGGAAAATGTTCATCAAACAGCGTGTGCAAGGATAAGCAATAATAATAATACTTGTAACAGTACAAGACATAAGAAATGAGGTAGAACTAGAATATGTATGTGTATATATATATATATATACACACACACACATGTTTTTATATACGAGGTCTGTGATGAAAAAAGCGGTCCTTTTTATTTTTTTCAAAAAATAAATGGATTTGATTCATATATTTTTACGTCAGACATGCTTACCCTCGTGCGCATGCGTGAGTTTTTTCACGCGTCGGTGACGTCATTCGCCTGTGGGCAGGCCTTGAGTGAGGAGTGCTCCACCCCGCCCATCGGAATCTCTTTGTCTGAATAGCCGCTGCGGACGGCGCGCATTGCTTTATCAACATTTTTTCTGGACCTGTGAGGGATATCCGAGTGGACACTATTTGAAAAATTAAGCTGGTTTTCGGTGAAAAGTTTAACGGCTGATGAGAGATTATGGGGTGTTTCTGTCGCTGTAAGGACTTCCCACAGAGCAGGACGTCGTGCAGCATTTCCAGGCGCCGTCGTCGGCCTGTTTCGACCTGAAAACATCCTAATTTAAGGCTTAATTCACCCAGGACATCGTGAGAGAATAGAGAAGATTCAGAAGAGGCCGGCATGAGGACTTTATGCGGACATTCCACTGTTTAAGGACATTTTTTAATGAAAGACGTGCGCGCAAATTGTCACGGAAACTACTCGGCGAATCTGTGTGCGCTGCGACAGAAAAAACACCTTTGTAAAAAACCATTTGTAAAATTCAGGCGGCTTTTGATGGCTTTCAACAAGTGAGTAACTGAGAAATTGTTTAACAGCTTGGGCATGTTCCAATTTGCTCGTTAAGGTTTCCAACGGAGGTGTTTTTCCTGTCGCGACCCCCCGCGGTCGGGTCCGGCCCGACATGCGACTCTGCCCGCACGTTCTTTCATTACAAAATGTCCGTTAACGATGGAAGGTCCGAATAAACTCCTCATGCTGACTTCTTCTGAAAGTTCTCTGTTCTCTGATGACTTACTGGGTCAACAGAGACTGAAATGTGGAAGTTTTCAACTTGAAACGGTGAGACGCTGCTGCCTCGAAGCGCAGATCGCCGTCAGGCGCCATGGGCCGTCCTTAAAGTGACACTACCAGACCAAAATCTGTCATCAGCTGTTAAAATTTTTACCGAAAACCAGCTGAATTTATCGAATGGTGTCCACTCAGTTGTGCCTTACAGTTTTTGAAAAAAATTTTATCAAACAAAGCAGCAGTCTCTGAGCCATTCCTAAACAATGAAAAAACGATGACAGGGTGGGCGACTCCTCACTCAAAGACTGCCCACAGGTGAATGACGTAACCGACAGGCGTGAAAAAACTCTCGCATGCCCACGAGGGTTCAAGCATGTCTGATGTAATCACACGTGATTCAAATCCATATGATTTTTGAAAAAAATAATAAGGTCCGTTACTTTTATCACAGACCTCATGTATATATATATATATATATATATATATATATATATATATACACACCCACATCCCACATGGAACTCAGATTGAGTCAGCAGTGTGAGCACCAGAGCGAGCAGTGCGAGCAGATGGTCGGCCGTTGTACAACTTTGATCAGAGTCCACGGGCCGCCGAAGGCCCCAGCCAGGACCAGGCGCGTCGGTGGACGCCATCAGCACGCAGTTCGCCATAGGCCCAGCTTGGCCACAACTCGAGGGAGGCCGCCATCAGCCCCGCAGCAGGCCGGAGGCCCAGCCGATACCGCAACTTGTCAGAGATCGTCACCAGCCCTCCACCGCCGGAGACACCACCCGGGCCCGCGACTCCTCGCGGCCGCAATTAACATCAGCAGTCAGCCTGTCGGCCCCACAGAGAAGCCGGGACGTCGCAGGCTAGGCTAAGCCAGCCTGGTTTCGGCTAACAGCTAAAAGCTAACAGCTGTTGCACAACACACAGCTGTTAAATAAGACGGTGAGAATGGGGCCAAAGAAGGCACCCGTGACGGAGGATCTGGAGGATATTAATAAGGTTCTGGATATTGTCACGGAGGAGGTTTGTGCCATAAAAATGCAGCAGAAGGAGATACTGGCACTAGTGAAGGAAGTTAAGGACCTGAGAGGCCTTATTGAGCAGAAGGACAAACGGATCGCGTCGTTGGAAAGAAGGGTGACTGAAATGGAGCAGTACACGCGAATGAACGATGTTGTTGTATCTGGGCTCTACATCAGACCCAGATCATATGCTCGAGCAGCAGCCTCTGGTAACAGGGGGGAGCCCGATGAACAAGACGAACGCTCCACAGAGCAACAAGTTGCTGCTTTTTTACAAACAAAGGGGATCGATCTGGATATTAACACTATTGAAGCATGTCATCCATTACCCAGGAAGAATTCATCAGACAAACCTACAGTCATCATGAGGTTTGTTAACAGGAAAGACAAAACAGCTCTGCTCAAACAAGGATATAAACTTAAAGGATCCAATGTTTACTTAAATGAGCATCTCACTAAACACAACGCAGATATAGAAAAGAAGGCAAGATACTTGAGAAAACAACAACAAATTCAAAACACATGGACATCAAACTGTAAAGTATTCATCAAACTGAACGGGTCTCCAGAAGAAGCCAAAGTGTTGATCATCAGAAGCATGGAGGAACTGGAAAAAAATATGAATAAAACATGGTAAGTGAAACACAACCAACTTTCATAATGACTGACGAATATACAGACCATTCATCGGTACTTCTGAACAGTAATAGTATAATCAAGATGAAACATGGTTATGAAAACCTTTTAAGTACAATGAGCATCATATACAGGATCTGGAATATGAGATAGATCCGGACAATCATTTCTATTCCTTCATAGATAGTAACTGTCAGTATTACACAGAGGAACAATACAATAACTGCATTTAAAGTTATGGGAAATTATCAATAATCCACTTTAATAGCAGAAGTCTGTACAAAAATTTTGGGAGTATCAAAGACTATTTAAAACAATTTTGTCAACCATTCAGTATAATTGCCATAACGGAAACATGGCTTGCAGAGGGTGATGATACAAACTATGAGCTCGAGGGTTATTAATTTAATCATCTGAATAGACGAAACAGAGGAGGAAGAGTGGCTTTGTATGTTGACAAAAGGATTAACTATAAAATTAAAGATCAAATGACTGTGGCTGTGGAAAATCTTTTGGAATCCATCACAATTGAAATATGTATGGAAAAAGGTAAAAATACAATTATTAGCTGTATATATAGAGCTCCTGGCTCTAAAACTGAAGAATTTCTAAATTGGACAGAGAAATTGTTTTCACAGATGGGTAATAAGCGAGTATTTGTTTGTGGAGATATAAACATTGATCTCTTAAACCCGCATCAGCGTATAGTAACTGAGGATTTCATTAACACTATGTACATTCTAAATCTATATCCAAAAATTACTCGGCCTTCAAGAACCACTTCACATTCAGCTACTCTCATTGATAATATATTTACAAATGATATCGATACCAAAACACCAAGTGGCTTATTAATTAATGATATTAGTGACCATTTACCAATTTATATAGTAACTGACTTGAAGTTTAATAAAAAATGTACTGAGAAAAAAACAATATTGCAAGCGCCTGCAATCTGAAGAAGCTATCACTGCCTTAAAAAATGATTTACTTTTACAGGATTGGAATCCCATTTACAATAGGCAAGATGTGAATTTAGCATATTTCGAATTTGAAAACATATTTCTCAATATATATAACAAAATTGTCCAATTATACAGTATAATAAAAATAATAAATACAGAGCTAACCCATGGATAACAAAAGGTCTTGAAAAGGCTTGTAAAAAGAAAAAATATGCTATACAGAGAATAAAAATAAACTAACAACTATTATGCATAACTGTAAAAAATCATACTTTGGAAAAACACTAAATGATAATAAAAATAATATAATGGAAACGGAAAATATTGAATAGTATTATAGCAAATAAACCCAAATCAAATAACTATCCAACATACTTTACTTATGACAACAAAGATGAATATAACATGAGCCAAGTAGTGAATAGTTTCAATAATTTTTTGCTAATGTTGGGCCAGGTCTGGCAGCTGAAATCCCACACAGTACATGGGAAAATCAGCAATTAATCGCCAGAAATCCGCACACATTTCTCAACCCAGTAGATGAAAGGGAAATTAGTACCATAGTTAGTACATGTAAAAGTAAAAATTCAACGGATCATAATGAGGTACATATGTCCTTAGTAAAGCGAATAATTACTTATATTATTATAAGTCCCAACTTGTCCTCTGACACTCCAAAACGGAGGTGTTCTTTGTCTTGCTCCATCAGCAGCTCCGTCATGACGCACGAAGCCTCCGTGGGTCTTTTCATGACAAAATCTCTTGTTAAAAGTGAAATTGACGGAAAATGGCTGATGTCCAGCACTTGTGATAACCAGAGAAATTGCACACGACGGTCCCGGATACACAGCCATCCGTTTAGAAATGATCTGATGGTTTCTGCCTGTCGATCGCGGCTTGGAGCACGGTGTGCAATGCGCCATTGTGGGCCGTCCTTAAAGCGGTAGTAATACTCCTTAATCTCTGTGAAGCCCATAAAATTTTCAGCGAAAGCCATGTGAATTTTCCGAATGGTTTCCAGCTGCCAGTCTCTAACAGTTTCTGAAAAAATTCTGATGGAACAAAGCCCAAATCATTCCACCATTTCCTCGCAATGAAAAAACGACGAGAGGGGTGGACCAGTGCTCACTCAAAGCCTGCCCACAGGCAAATGACGCAACCGACAGGCGTGAAAAAACTCACGCATGCGCACGAAGGTTCAAGCTTGGCTGACGTAAAAACATATGAATCAAATCCATATATTTATTGCATAAAATAAAAAGGTCGGATACTTTTCTCACAGACCTCGTATATATATATATATATATATATATATATATGTATATATATATATATATATATATATATATATATATATATATATATATATATATGTATATATGTATGTATATATATCAATCAATCAATCAATTTTTTTATATAGCGCCAAATCACAACAAACATTTGCCCCAAGGCGCTTTATATTGTAAGGCAGGCCATACAATAATTATGTAAAACCCCAACGGTCAAAACGACCCCCTGTGAGCAAGCACTTGGCTACAGTGGGAAGGAAAAACTCCCTTTTAACAGGAAGAAACCTCCAGCAGAACCAGGCTCAGGGAGGGGCAGTCTTCTGCTGGGACTGGTTGGGGCTGAGGGAGAGAACCAGGAAAAAGACATGCTGTGGAGGGGAGCAGAGATCGATCACTAATGATTAAATGCAGAGTGGTGCATACAGAGCAAAAAGAGAAAGAAACAATGCATCATGGGAACCCCCCAGCAGTCTACGTCTATAGCAGCATAACTAAGGGATGGTTCAGGGTCACCTGATCCAGCCCTAACTATAAGCTTTAGCAAAAGGAAAGTTTTAAGCCTAATCTTAAAAGTAGAGAGGGTGTCTGTCTCCCTGATCTGAATTGGGAGCTGGTTCCACAGGAGGAGGAGCCTGAAAGCTGTAGGCTCTGCCTCCCATTCTACTCTTACAAACCCTAGGAACTACAAGTAAGCCTGCAGTCTGAGAGCGAAGCGCTCTATTGGGGTGATATGGTACTACAAGGTCCCTAAGATAAGATGGGACCTGATTATTCAAAACCTTATAAGTAAGAAGAAGAATTTTAAATTCTATTCTAGAATTAACAGGAAGCCAATGAAGAGAGGCCAATATGGGTGAGATATGCTCTCTCCTTCTAGTCCCCGTCAGTACTCTAGCTGCAGCATTTTGAATTAACTGAAGGCTTTTTAGGGAACTTTTAGGACAACCTGATAATAATGAATTACAATAGTCCAGCCTAGAGGAAATAAATGCATGAATTAGTTTTTCAGCATCACTCTGAGACAAGACCTTTCTGATTTTAGAGATATTGCGTAAATGCAAAAAGATAAAGATAGATAGATAGATAGATAGATAGATAAAGCTGGGTATCATCTGCGTAACAATGAAAATTTAAGCAATACCGTCTAATAATACTGCCTAAGGGAAGCATGTATAAAGTGAATAAATTGGTCCTAGCACAGAACCTTGTGGAACTCCATAATTAACTTTAGTCTGTGAAGAAGATTCCCCATTTACATGAACAAATTGTAATCTATTAGACAAATATGATTCAAACCACCGCAGCGCAGTGCCTTTAATACCTATGGCATACTCTAATCTCTGTAATAAAATTTTATGGTCAACAGTATCAAAAGCAGCACTGAGGTCTAACAGAACAAGCACAGAGATGAGTCCACTGTCCGAGGCCATAAGAAGATCATTTGTAACCTTCACTAATGCTGTTTCTGTACTATGATGAATTCTAAAACCTGACTGAAACTCTTCAAATAGACCATTCCTCTGCAGATGATCAGTTAGCTGTTTTACAACTACCCTTTCAAGAATTTTTGAGAGAAAATGTATGTATGTGTATATATGTATGTATGTATGTGTATATATATATATATATATATATATATATATATATATATATATATATATATATATATATATATATATGTATGTATGTATATGTATGTATGTATGTATATATATATATATATGTATGTATGTATATGTATATATATGTATGTATGTATGTGTGTGTATGTACATACATATGCACGCATACATATTCATATATATAAACATGATTGGGATTGAAAAAGAGATAGGAGGATCTTATTTACAATTTGTGTAATGGAGTTTAAATGTGATAAGGTGACATTAGTGCAGGGATTTTTAAACGAGTTGTTATTGCACGTGATTTGTGGACATATTATTGCATGTGGTTATTTCACAGTGTTATTGTACAGTCTGACAGCAGCAGGGAGGAACGACCTGCGGTATTGTTCCTTCTTGCACTGAGGGTGCCTCAGCCTGTCACTGAATGAGCTGTTCAGCTCCACTACAGTCCGGTGCAGAGGGTGAGAGTTGTTCATGATGGATTTGAACCTGGTTAACACCCTCCTCTCAGCCACCTCCTCCAGAGAGTCCAGAGGACAGCCCAGGACAGAGCTGGACTTCCTGACTAGCTTGTTCAGTCTCTATCTCCCACTCTGTGCTGCCCGGGGCCCAACAGACGACAGCATGGAGGAGAGCTGAGGCTACAACAGAGTCATAGAAGGTCTTAAGCAGAGGCCTGCTCACTCCAAAAGATCTCAGTCTCCTCAGGAGGTGGAGGGGACTCTGGCCTTTTTTGTACAGGGCGTCAGTGTTGTGAGTCCAGTCCAGTCGTTCCTCCCTGCTGTTGTGAGACTGTACAATAACACTGTGAAATAACCACATGCAATAATATGTCCACAAATCACGTGCAATGTTCATATGTCCACAAATCATGTGCAATAACACGTTTACAAATCCTGCACTAATGTCACCTTATCACATCTAAACTCCACTTCACATATTGTAAATAAGATGCTCCTATCTCTTTTTTAATCCCAATCATGTTTATATATATATGCATATGTACTTAGATATGTACGTACATATACGAGGTCTGTTAGAAAAGTATCGGACCTTTTTTATTTTTTGCAAAAACCTGATGTATTTGAATCACGTGTGCTTGCATGAGCCAAACTTTTTCACGCCTGTCGATTGCATCATTTTCTGGTAAGCAGCCTTTGTGTGGGACGTGTGTCGTGCGCTCAGCGGATTTTCATTTCAAGGAAAAAGACGGAACGACTGGAGCAGCCCTGCATCAAATTTTGCCAGAAACTGGGCGACAGCCAGGTGGAAACCATTCGGATGATTTAGACAGCTTTCGGTCACGATGCTATGAGCATTAAGGAGCGGTACTACCGGTTTAAAGACGGCCGCACAACGGTGGAGAGCGAGCCACGCAACAGTGGAGAGCGAGCCACGCTCCAGTCAGCCATCAACATGCTGAAATGACCAGATCATTTCCAAAGTGAAAGCTGTGGTGATGTGGGACCGTCGTGTGACTGTCCGAAAAATTGTGGAAGAGGAGGACATCAGCACGTTTTCGGTACATTCCACTGTGACAGAAGATTTGGCCATGAAAAGAGTGGCGGCGAAATTCATGCTGCTGCTGACGGCGGAGCAGAAGTGCCTCCGTGTTGAAGTCTCATAGGACATGCTGTGACATGCCCACCTCTTCCACAATTTCTTGGATAGTCACACGACTGAAAAGTCACCGAAAGCCGTCTGAATCATCCGAATGGTTTCCACCTGGCTGTCGCCCAGTTTCTGGCAAAATTTGATGTGGCGCTGCTCCAGTCGTTCCGTCTTTTTCCTTGAAATGAAAATCCGCAGAGCGCACGACACACACCTCACATAAAGGCTGCTTACCAGAAAATGATGCAATCGACAGGCGTGGAAAGGTTCACGCATGCGCACGAAGGTTCAAGGTTGGCTGATGCAAGCACACGTAATTCAAATCCATCAGGTTTTTGAAAAAAATAAAAAGGTCCGATACTTTTCTAACAGACTTCGTATATATGTATATGCGTATGTGTATAGGTATGTGTGTGCATATGTGTATGCGTGTATGCATGTGTATATATATATATATATATATGTGTGTGTGTGTGTGTGTGTGTGTGTGTGTGTGTGTATACATATATACATACATATTCTGTTTCTACCTCATTTTCTTATGTCTTGTACTGTTACAAGTATTATTATTATTATTATTATTATTATTGCTTATCCTTGCACATGCTGTTTGATGAACATTTTCCTCTCCTTGCACCCATCTTGTGTGTTTTTTAAGAGCTGATGTAACGTGAATTTCTCCTCTGTGAGATCAGTAAAGTTTATCTTATCTTGTCTTATGTCACGTGACAAACAAAGCACCAATCAAATGGTAAGGATCCACTCAGCCCTAATCATATTATTCCTAATATTGATGGAAAAATTGTGCCAGAGCTGTTAAATTGTCAAGCAAGCACTTTGGATTAATTTTAATATATTTGCAATGTGGTCTGTGAAATGGCAAATCTAGGAAAATTCAAGTATCAGATCAGCACTCTACATTCACTGTGATATACACTGTGATGTGATGTCAGCCATTCCTCTATCCATCAATGGTACATCCCATGGAGGGTCTTGGTCTTCCATGATATCGCCACGTCCTGTTCCTTATCACTGTCTGTCTTCAGCTGCCTGTGACATTCTTGTAGCAACTGATCTCAGAGGACCATCTTTCTGATGTATTCATGGATGCTCCTTGTCTCATCCTGGATTGTGGCTCTGACACTCACTAATCCTTGCCCTCCCTCCTGCTGTTGCTCATAGAGCGTCGTTGTTGGACTATGGGTGAAAACCTCCATGCATTGGGAGGAGTTTTTGTGTGTTCAGTGGCATCTTTCTCCTCCTGTGGCCAGTTTGTTATCCCAGCTGGGTATCTGATGACTGGTAGGGCATATGTACTGATGGCTCAGATCTTAGTTTAGATGAGATAGAACTTTATTGATCCTTTGGGAAGACCCCCTCAGGGAGCACACAGAGCATCAACAATGAAAGTTAAAAAAAAATCTATATTTAAATATGAATACACAAAAATAAATACCAAACATACTGATCGCTACTGGTTTACTGGCTAATACTGTTCCTCTCCTTCTCGTCCTCTGTCCCCCTGAGCAAGGAGTTGTACAGTCTGATGGCCTGAGGGACAAAGGAGTTTTTCATTCTATTGGGAAGGAGCAGTCTGTGGCTGAAGAGGCTCCTCTGGTTGCTGATGACGGTTTGAGGAGGGTGACTGGCATCATCCATAATGTCCAGCAGTTTGTTCAGTGTTCTCTGCCACCGTCACCACAGAGTCCAGCTACATGCCAACCACAGAGTCAGCCCAACTGCTCAGTTTGTCCAGCCTGCATGTGTCCTTCTTGGATGTGCTGCCCCCCTGCTACAATGGACTGGTCAAACATCCACAGGAGTTTTTTGCAGATGTTAAATGACCGCAGCCTGCTCAGGAAGTACAGCCTGCTCTGTCCCTTTCTGTACAGGTGTAGGTTGTCCAGGCCAGTTTACTCCCCAACCACATCCCAAGATATTTGTAGGAATCCGCATTCTCCACCTCAGCTGCCTTGATCAGAAGTGGTCGCGATCTTGGTCTGGACTTCCCAAAATCAGTGACCAGCTCCTTTGTCTTTGAGGTGTTGAGCTGCAGATGGTTTGTGTGGCACCAGGTAGCAGAGTCCTTCAGTAGGCTCCTGTACACCTGTTCTTATTCCCAATATCAGAATAAGAATCATAATAGCTTTTATTTGCCAAGTATCCACAGAATACAAGGAGAATATTGAGCTGGCTACTTACTGAGCACCTGTCTTACTTTCTGAAGGTATTTGGTTGTGGCTGACTTTCTTGCATCTTCATCATGGTTCCCATTGGCTTGTGGTATTCCCAGGTACTTATAGATGTCCAGTATGTCTGTGAGCCTGTCTTCTGACAACTCCACCCCTTCACTCCGGATCACCTTCCCTCTCTTTACCACCATTCGGCCACACTTACCCAATCTGAATGACATCCCAATATCCTCACTGTAGATCCTGGTGAGGTGTATCAGTGAGTCAATGTCTCGCTCACTCTCGGCAGGCAGCTTAATGTGATCCATGTACAGGATGTGGCTGATGACTACTCCATCATATCAGTATCGGTATCAGTAGCCGCTCTTTGTGATGAGTTAGCTGAGGGGGTTGAGGCCTCACAGCTGCGTGGACAGTGCATTACCTTAGTATTTTCAGCACCTGATGGTAATTTGTGTGATTACCTTGGAGCTGGCCTCCAGTAACATCTTCCATAGTCCTATTGAGTTCCTCATGAAGGTTATCAGTGCACTGTAAGCCTTGTATTGTGCCAAGCACTCCAGTATCCATGTATGAGGCGTTGAGTCATAGGCCTTCCTGTAGTCGATCTAGGCTGTGCCAACCAGTACTTGGTGCTTTGTACCTCTGGTTTTGTTTCCAGTGCCATTCTGAGTTGTACTCATGTCTTGACTGATGTGCCTACTCAGTCTGGTTGCTATGATGTCTGATAGCAGCTCCCATGTTATTGAGTGGCAGGTAATTGGCAGGTAGTTTGAGGGTTTAATGGTGCTATCCATTTCTTCATCTTGTTGGATGTCTGCCTTCATGATGTTAACTGGTTCTTGTCCTGGGAGGTTGCAATAGTGTGCTCTTTGGTCCACCAGCCACTTGGCATTGGTGTTGTGTGATGCATCTTTCTCCCAGATGTTCTTCCAGTATTCATCAGTCTCCCTTCTAGGCGGGTATGTTCTTTCAGCTGGGAGTACACCCTGGATGAGTCATTGAAGAAAAACCCATTTAATTTCTTGGCCTCTGCTTCTCTGGTGTATTTTTTCAGCCTAGTAGCCAGATCTGTGAGTCTTTGTTTGTTGGTTTGGTTAAATTAGTTTACTTTACCCAACTTATCCAGCATGGCAATTGATCTCTGGGGTAAAGCATAAAGTCCTACATGAGAAATCAGTAACACATAGGAGGATCATTACAGAGTATGAAGAACAATTCTCACAGAGGAGAATATCACTGAAAAGCAATGAAACAACACAGATTAATAATACACAGGAGCTAGCCGTAGAAATGAAGCCAGAGGCGAGAATAAAATATGAGAAATGTGACCCATGACAAGATCAAAAACACACAGAAGTTCAGGCAGTATCAGGAGAAATGCTGCTTTTTATCAGCCTGCTCTCCACCCCTTGCTGCCATCCCACTTCCTGCCCTCCTCCACCTTTAACACTGACTGTTGGCCAGAAGCAAATGAATTGAACAGATTTTACTTCATCATTTTCCTAGGATCAAATATTCTTCTTGCCAGTCACATTCTTCTCCAGCTTTCCTCCTGAAGTAGCCAGGCTTGCTTGGCAGCAACACTCGACACTTGATCTCTTTTTTCCAGACTGAGAAGTAAATCCTGGGTGTGAATGTGTGCAGACAGTCGTGATGGATGAGGATGGGAGAGACTGTGAGAGGAAGTGAACGGACAGTCGGACGAGCTTCTGGAAGGTCGAACTTTTACAAACTCTCAGCCTAACCTCCAGGCCTCTTCTGTCAAGGAGCTTTCATCTCATCTGACACATGCAAAGTTCAGGTCTAAAACACAAAAAGTGCCAGCAGCCCTCATCTCTTCCTGCTCTGGTCTTTGTTTTTCACCCCACCTTCCTCTGAGTCACGTCTCTCGCAGCCTGCCTGCCACCTTTATAGTTTGGACTCTGTAACTCTGTCATGCTTTGTACCTGTGCTTTAGGTTTTTATGGTTTTCTCAGTGCTGGGTTTTTCCTGCCTGCTCTTTTTCTGTCCCTATCCCTCTTGTCTGTGTCTCTTGGTGCTTGGTGGTGGGCGTTGCACTCGGTTTTGGCCACACCCAGTTCTGGATCTTTCCATACACCTGTTTCTAATCTGCATCTCATCACCTGGGTGTATCTGTGTCCCACTGGTGGCACTACTCCTTCGCCAGATCGTTGCGCCTTGTGCCTTCGCTTCCAGCCTTGTATTCCATGTCTCCAAGTCCTGCTACCACGTTCGACCACCTGCCTGTTTGTATTGACCATGCCTTAAGCCTGATGTTTTTGATCTGTTTGCTTGCCGTGTACCGGACCCCACTGAATCCTTCAGTAAACGCCTTTACGAACCACAGCTATGTTGTTGAGTCCTGCAATTGTGTCCAGACATTTCTGTCCACCATTCCTGATAGACTCTGTCTCTCATGATTTAAACCTGATTTTTTTTTTTTCTGCATCATTGTCATGCTGAAACCTTACTCTCAATGTCATCTTCTCTCCATTAGTACTGTGGTTTATCTGCTAATATTAGTCTTACTGCTGGCATGAGCCCTTCACAATAAAGCTCTGTGTGAACATAACTTAATACAGGAAAACTGTCACTTTATATATGTATATGTACATATATATATATATATATATATATATATATATATATATATATATATATATATATGTATATGTATATATATATATACACATATGTACATATATATATATACATATATATATATACATATATATATACATATATATATATATACATATACATATATATATATATACATATATATATAACATATATATATATACATATACATATATATATATATGTATATGTATATATATATCCAGGGTTGGGACCAGGTAGCAGAGTTGTAGTCTTACAAACCTCTCTGCAGCTTCTCTCTCCCTGCCATCCCCTCATTACACCATCCTCGTAGAGACGGTGCCTGCTCCCAGACCACCAATAACCAGTAAAAATCTATTTAAGCATAAAAATTCAAAAAGAAAAAATAATATAGCACCTTCAACTGCACCACAGACTAAAACAGTTAAATGTGGTTTATTAAACATTAGGTCTCTCTCTTCTAAGTCCCTGTTAGTAAATGATATAATAATTGATCAACATATTGATTTATTCTGCCTTACAGAAACCTGGTTACAGCAGGATGAATATGTTAGTTTAAATGAGTCAACACCCCCGAGTCACACTAACTTTCAGAATGCTCGAAGCACGGGCCGAGGCGGAGGATTAGCAGCAATCTTCCACTCCAACTTATTAATTAATAAAAAACCCAGACAGAGCTTTAATTCATTTGAAAGCTTGACTCTTAGTCTTGTCCATCCAAATTGGAAGTCCCAAAAACGAGTTTTATTTGTTATTATCTATCGTCCACCTGGTCGTTACTGTGAGTTTCTCTGTGAATTTTCGGACCTTTTGTCTGACTTAGTGCTTAGCTCAGATAAGATAATTATAGTGGGCGATTTTAACATCCACACAGATGCTGAGAATGACAGCCTCAACACTGCATTTAATCTATTATTAGACTCAATTGGCTTTGCTCAAAATGTAAATGAGTCCACCTACCACTTTAATCATACTTTAGATCTTGAAGACTTAACGGTATTCCCTGAAAACCCCCTTCTGTCTGATCATTTCTTAATAACATTTACATTTACTCTGATGGACTACCCAGCAGTGGGGAATACGTTTCATTACAGTAGAAGTTGTTCAGACAGCGCTGTAACTAGGTTTAAGGATATGATTCCTTCTTTATGTTCTCCAATGCCATATACCAACACAGGGCAGAGTAGCTACCTAAACTCTGTGAGTGAGATAGATTATCTCATCAATAGTTTTATATCCTCATTGAGGACAACTTTGGATGCTGTAGCTCCTCTGAAAAAGAGAGCCTTAAATCAGAAGTGCCTGACTCCATGGTATAACACACAAACTCACAGCTTAAAGCAGATAACCCGTACGTTGGAGAGGAAATGGCATCTCACTAATTTAGAAAATCTTCACTTAGCGTGGAAAAAGAGTCTGTTGCTCTATAAAAAAGCCCTCCGTAAAGCTAGGACATCTTACTACTCATCACTAATTGAAGAAAATAAGAACAACCCCAGGTTTCTTTTCAGCACTGTAGCCAGGCTGACAAAGAGTCAGAGCTCTATTGAGCCGAGTATTCCTTTAACTTTAACTAGTAATGACTTCATGACTTTCTTTGCTAATAAAATTTTAACTATTAGAGAAAAAAATACTCATAACCATCCCAAAGACATATCGTTGTCTTTGGCTGCTTTCACTGATGCCGGTATTTGGTTAGACTCTTTCTCTCCGATTGTTCTGTCTGAGTTATTTTCATTAGTTACTTCCTCCAAACCATCAACATGTCTATTAGACCCCATTCCTACCAGGCTGCTCAAGGAAGCCCTACCATTAATTAATGCTTCGATCTTAAATATGATCAATCTATCTTTATTAGTTGGCTATGTACCACAGGCTTTTAAGGTGGCAGTAATTAAACCATTACTTAAAAAGCCATCACTTGACCCAGCTATCTTAGCTAATTATAGGCCAATCTCCAACCTTCCTTTTCTCTCAAAAATTCTTGAAAGGGTAGTTGTAAAACAGCTAACTGATCATCTGCAGAGGAATGATCTATTTGAAGAGTTTCAGTCAGGTTTCAGAATTCATCATAGTACAGAAACAGCATTAGTGAAGACAGTGGACTCATTTTTGTCTTTGTTCTGTTAGACCTCAGTGCTGCTTTTGATACTTTTGACCATAAAATTTTATTACAGAGATTAGAGCATGCCATAGGTATTAAAGGCACTGTGCTGCGGTAGTTTGAATCATATTTATCTAATAGATTACAATTTGTTCATGTAAATGGGGAATCTTCTTCACAGACTAAGGTTAATTATGGAGTTCCACAAGGTTCTGTGCTAGGACCAATTTTATTCACTTTATACATGGTTCCCTTAGGCAGTATTATTAGACAGCATTGCTTAAATTTTCATTGTTACGCAGATGATACCCAGCTTTATCTATCCATGAAGCCAGAGGACACACACCAATTACCTAAACTGCAGGATTGTCTTACAGACATAAAGACATGGATGACCTCTAATTTCCTGCTTTTAAACTCAGATAAAACTGAAGTTATTGTACTTGGCCCCACAAATCTTAGAAACATGGTGTCTAACCAGATCCTTACTCTGGATGGCATTACCCTGACCTCTAGTAATACTGTGAGAAATCTTGGAGTCATTTTTGATCAGGATATGTCATTCAATGCACATATTAAACAAATATGTAGGACTGCTTTTTTGCCTTTATACAATATCTCTAAAATTAGAAAGATCTTGTCTCAGAGTGATGCTGAAAAACTAATTCATGCATTTATTTCCTCTAGGCTGGACTATTGTAATTCATTATTATCAGGTTGTCCTAAAAGTTCCCTGAAAAGCCTTCAGTTAATTCAAAATGCTGCAGCTAGAGTACTGACAGGAACTAGAAGGAGAGAGCATATCTCACCCATATTGGCCTCTCTTCATTGGCTCCCTGTTAATTCCAGAATAGAATTTAAAATTCTTCTTCTTACTTATAAGGTTTTGAATAATCAGGTCCCATCTTATCTTAGGGACCTTTTAGTACTATATCACCCCAATAGAGCGCTTCGCTCTCAGACTGCAGGCTTACTTGTAGTTCCTAGGGTTTGTAAGAGTCGAATGGGAGGCAGAGCCTTCAGCCTTCAGGCTCCTCTCCTCTGGAACCAGCTCCCAATTCAGATCAGGGAGACAGACACCCTCTCTACTTTTAAGATTAGGCTTAAAACTTTCCTTTTTGCTAAAGCTTATAGTTAGGGCTGGATCAGGTGACCCTGAACCATCCCTTAGTTATGCTGCTATAGACTTAGACTGCTGGGGGTTTCCCATGATGCACTGAGTGTTTCTTTCTCTTTTTGCTCTGTATGCACCACTCTGCATTTAATCATTAGTGATTGATCTCTGCTCCCCTCCACAGCATGTCTTTTTCCTGGTTCTCTCCCTCAGCCCCAACCAGTCCCAGCAGAAGACTGCCCCTCCCTGAGCCTGGTTCTGCTGGAGGTTTCTTCCTGTTAAAAGGGAGTTTTTCCTTCCCACTGTCACCAAGTGCTTGCTCACAGGGGGTTGTTTTGACCGTTTGGGTTTTTCCGTAATTATTGTATGGCTTTGCCTTACAATATAAAGCGCCTTGGGGCAACTGTTTGTTGTGATTTGGTGCTATATAAATAAAATTGATTTGATTTGATTTGATAGTAGATCTTCCCACTCACCCTGGAAGATATCCTTGCGCTTCATAATGTGCCACACATTTTCAATGGGTGACAGGTCCGGACTGCATGCAGGTCAGTCTAGTACCCGCATTCTTTTACTATGAAGCCACGCTGCTGTAACACGTGCAGAATGTGGCTTGGCATTGTCTTGCTGAAATAAGCAGGGACATCCCTGAAAAAGACGTTGTTTGGATCGCAGCATGTGTTGCTCCAAAACCTGGATGTATCTTTCAGCACTGATGGTTCCATCACAGATGTGTAAGTTGTTGGCACTCAGCTTGGGACTCCGATGAGGGTGGTCGCATCTCCTCCACTCTCCTTTATCTCTCTACCTTTAACCTTCAAGTCCCTACTTCACCAGACTGTGAATTCTTCAAAACTATATTGGATTCTGGATCTATTGGACTACTATTGGATTAACCATGGAATTGATCAGCTGGTCTCTGAACGCTATTGACAGCATTTTTTCTACAAGAAGGTCAGGACCGGGGGATCCTACCTGCCCAGATGGAACGTATCCTGTGGGCTATGTCCTCGACTCCTGGGGGTCTTGGCGTGTTGCATGCTTGGCGCCTTTCTCCGTTGAGGACGTCGAGGATTTATTCATTTTTGGTCTCATGGCAGCAGGACTGGTACTTTTTGGCTTATCTGCTGCCCTGATCTACCGGAAAATTGGCAAGACGGCGGCATCAAGAACCACGGGCCCTCGCTTGTCCGTCATGATTAACGAGGTTGGCAAGGCAGTGTATTCTCAAACTGCATTGACTCTTGAACTCAGATGCAAATTGGATGACACCTTGGAGCTGATGCGTGCCTTGCAGTTGAAGCTGAAGGTTTCGGAGGCCGGTGAATATTCTTAATTCATAATTGGGAATATTCTTAATTCATAATTGGGAATATTCTTAATTCATAATTGGGATTTGGTTGTTCAAGTGGAACTGTTAAGTGTTTTTCACTGCTCAGCTACAACACTCCAGGCTTATCTAGCCTCAAGGACAAATTTCCTACTGTTTACCTCCAGAGGAATTTATTCAGGCCTTGCTGAGATTATTCGGCTCCATTCTTATCTCAACCCACAAAGACAATAAACTGACTTACACATGGACTGAAGCATACTCCAGCTTTTCCCTTTACCTCCCTTCCTGCCCCCCCCCTCCCCCCCCCCCCCCCACGGCAGGCCCCCGTTCTTCCCAAGCTGGCAGGCGGCGCAACTCCAGTTGCAGTTGTGTATGGTTTTATGATATGTAATATCTTATTCTAAACTGTGCTTTTCTTTTGTGTCATTTCAGGTATCAGCAAGGACAGACCATCCCGCATTGCACAGTGTTACTCCACCAATGCAGAGCCTCATCCTGAAAATTGTGGAGGGCTGCGCAATGCCAAAGAAGTGGTTAGGAAGTGAGAGCAGGGCAAGACACACATACAGACTTTCACTTGTCGTGCAAGCCATTTTGGACGGAGAGGAGCCCCTGGGCGCAAGTATTTGCCTTTTGATCTTTCATTTCGATGCATGTATGAACTATTTAAACAACAGAACCAAGTCAGCTACTCTCTGTACTACACTGTTTTTTCCAAAGAATTTAATCTTGGGTTTGGGCATCCAGCAGCTGATGCCTGTGCCACCTGCACAAAACATCGGCTTTCCATGAAGGATCCAAGTTTGACAGATGAAGAGAAACAAACAAAAAATGCGATGTTCATCCTGCATCGGAGACGAGCTCGAGTATTTTTTACGACCAGCTAAATAATGTGGACCCTACTGCACTCACCGTTTGCTTTGACATGATGCAAAACATGGCTCTGCCACAAACGCCGATAGGGCAGGCATACTATTCAAGGCAGCTCTACCTGTATCTGTTTGGCGTGGTGGTACATCATGGTGAAGGCAGTAATCAAAATAGGAATGATGTCCACCTATATGTTTGGGTGGAGCATGAAAACAAAACGGACTCAAACATGATTGCCTCTGCACTGGACGACTGCTTTCGAGTTCGGTTGAATGGTACTTTGCATCAAAAAACTAAACTCAGACTGTTCAGTGACTCCTGCTTTGGGCAGAATGAATGTACTGTCCATGCTCTGTGCCTTACGAAAGTCAGCATTTCCTGACATTGAAATTGAATTCACATTCCCCATTCGTGGACATAGTTTTCTGCCGGCTGCCAGAGTGTTTGGGCAGATTGAGCAGATGATACGTAAACAGGATACAATCCTGGACCCCAAAGACTACTATGCAATATTACGTAAGCATGGTAACTTGCACATCTATGGCACTTATTGGAATGAGTGAGACTATAAATTTGAAACACAAAACTTTGTTAAATCACAAAGGTCATTCAAGCTGAGTGACGCCCGGATGCTGTGTATCAGGAATGATCAGACTGGTTACAAAACTTCCTAATATTGCTAGCATTCTGTTCTAAAACGTGGAAAGCAATGGAGGAAGTTCAACCCAAAGCCTCTTGAGATGGTGTCTACTGTGAAGGCAGCAAAAAAGACTGACGTTGAAAACCTTTTGTCTGAAATTGGAGCTCCATCAGATGTCGCTGAGTTCTGTCGCCAAGCTTTGTTTTGTGCAAGTGATAACACTGAGGTTGACAGTGATCTTCATTCTGACAGGGAGACTGATAATGAGGAATGAGGAGTTTGTGAAAGTTCTTTGTTCTGATGATGCACTTTTTAACTTTGCCATTGGTTTGTTTTAACGGTGCACTTTAACTTTATGCCATTGGTTTGTTCTAATGATGATGCACTATGAATTTGTGCAATTTGTTTGTTCTGATCAGTTAGGGTGGTTAAGTACTAAGCCACCATAGTTACAGATTTTTAGAACAAAGCTTTTTATATAAATCAATTTAAGAAGTTAATCTCAGGAAGCTATGTTGGTTTACTGACAGTTGAATATCTGGGGTTGAGAGGGGTTGAGGCATTTGGGGTTGGGATGTTCCTATAAGATCAGTTTGAATAATATTCAAGCAGTAGCAACATGAAGATTCTGTTTTATCATTTATTTTCTATGCGAGAAGAATATGTCTCATTTTGTGAAATTATTTGCACTTGGATATGTTGTGTTTTGCAAAAAAAGTTATGAAATTTACATTTTTTTCAAATGTTACATTTGCAATATATTTTCGATGCAGTATTTTGAAACACTTATGAAATAAAGTCAGAAAAGATTATATGTTTTTTTCCTTTGTTATATATGTTTATAGTAAAAAAAGAGTCATTTTTCTCAAATTTGCTAAAATGGATATATCTCGTTTTGCGATGAAACTCTTCATATATACGAGGTCTGTCAATAAAGTAACGGTCCTTTTTATTTTTTTTCAAAACTATATGGATTTCATTCATATGTTTTTACGTCAGACATGCTTGAACCCTCGTGCGCATGCGTGAGTTTTTCCACACCTGTCGGTTACGTCATTTGCCTGTGAGCATGCCTTGGGAAGGAGTGGTCCCGCCCCCTCATCGGATTTTCATTGTCTGGAAATGGCGGAATGAAAAGGACTTTTTTTCCATCAGAATTTTTTCATAAGCTGTTAGAGACTGGCACCTGGAAACCATTCGAAAAATTTATCTGGCTTTCGGTGAAAATTTTACAGGCTTCACAGAGAATAAGGACTGTTACTACAGCTTTAAGGACGGCTTTAAGGATGGTCGGCACGCCGTGCTCCGAGCTGCGATGACGAGGCACAAACCACCGGATCATTTCTAAATGGATGGCTCTGTGGATACGAGACCATCGTGTGCTCTTTCTCTGGTTATACAAGAGCTGGACATCAGCCATGTTCCGGCAGATTTCACTTTTAACAAGAGATTTTGTCATGGAAAGCCGCGCAGAGGCTTCGCGCGTAAAGACCGATTCGCTTTGGAAGCGAGACAAAGGAACACCTCCGTTTCGGCGTGTCAGAGGACAAGTTTGGACATGTCCAGCTCTCCACAATTTCACTGATACTTACTGGACTGGTAAGCCTGGAAAGCTGAGATAGATGGATCCACAGAGCCACCACTTTGAACCAGAGACAAAAAAACAATCAATGCAGTGGAAACACCCAAGGTCACCACCTCCAAAGAAGGCCAAGGTCGTTTCATCTGTTGGGAAGGTCATGGTTTCAGTTTTCTGGGATGCCAAGGGCATTGTGTTTGTGGACTATCTTGAAAAGGGACAAACCATAAATGGACAGTACTATTCTAACCTACTGAGACAGTTACGCGAGGCTATCAAAAAGAAGCGACCAAGAAAGCTGATGAAAGGGGTGCTGTTCCATCAAGACAATGCCCCAGCTCACAAGTCAACAGTGGCCATGGGCACTATCCACGAGTATGGATTCGAACTGGTAGATCACCCACCATACTCCCCTGACTTGGCACCCTCAGACTTTCATCTGTTCCCAAACCTGAAAAAAAACTTGGCTGGGAAGCACTATCGGAGCAATGATGAGGTGATGGCTGCCATTGAGGACTATTTTGACTCTCAACATGAAAGCTTCTATGCCAAGGGAATCGAAGCACTCAAGCACCGCTGGAAGAAGTGTGTGGAGTTACAGGGAGACTATGTAGAAAAATAACCCTGAATTTGTTAAATTCGACAACTGCACCATAGTCAGCCTTAGAACTTTTCAGCCTACCCTTGTATATACAGTGAGGAAAATAAGTATTTGAACACCCTAAGATTTTGCAAGTTCTCTCACTTAGAAATCATGGAGGGGTCTGAAATTTTCATCTTAGGTGCAGGTCCACTGTGAGAGACATAATCTAAAAAAAAAAAAAATCACAATGGAAATCACAATGTATGATTTTTTAATAATTTATTTGTATGTTACTGCTGCAAATACGTATTGAACTCCTACCAACCAGCAAGAATTCTGTCTCACACAGACCTGTTAATTTTTCTTTAAGAAGCCCTCTTATGTTGCACTCTTTACCTGTATTAATTGCACCTGTTTGAACTTGTTACTTGTATAAAAGACACCTGTTCACACACTCAATCAATCACACTCCAACCTGTCCACCATAGCCAAGACCAAAGAGCTGTCTAAGGACACCAGGGACAAAACTGTAGACCTGCACAAGGCTGGGATGGACTACAGGACAACAGGCAAGCAGCTTGGTAGAAGACAACAAATGTTATGATTATTTATTAGAAAGTGGAAGAAACACAAGATGACTGTCAATCTCCCTCGGTCTGGGATTCCATGCAAGATCTCACTTTGTGGGGTAAGGATGATTCTGAGAAAGCTCAGAACTACACAGGAGGACCTGGTCAATGACCTGAAGAGAGCTGGGACCACAGTCACAAAGATTACATTAGTAACACATGATGCTGTCATGGTTTAAAATCCTGCAGGGCAGCAAGGTCCCCCTGCTCAAGCCAGCACATGTCCAGTTCTGTTTGAAGTTCACCAGTGATCATCCTTATGATCCAGAGGAGGCATGGGAGAAGGTCATGTGGTCAGATGAGACCAGAATAGAGCTTTTTGGAATCAACTCCACTTACCATGTTTAGAGGACGAGAACAACCCCAAGAAAACCATCCCAACCAAGAAGCATGGGGGTGGAAACATCATACTCTGGGGGTGCTCTTCTGCAAAGGGGACAGGACGACTGTATTGAAGGGAGGATGGATGGGGTCATGTATTGTGAGATTTTGGCAAACAACCTCCTTCCCTCAGTAAGAGCATTGAAGATGGGTCATGGCTGGGTCTTCCAGCATGACAGTGACCCCAAACACACAGCCAGGGCAACTAAGGAGGGGCTCCGTAAGAAGCATTTCAATGTCCTGGAGTGGCCTGGCCAGTCTCCAGACCTGAACTCAATAGAAAATCTTTGGAGGGAGCTGAAACTCCAAACCTGAAAGATGTAGAGAAGATCTGTATGGAGGAGTGGACCAAAATCCCTGCTGCAGTGTGTGAAAACCTGGTGAAAAACGACAGGAAACGTTTGACCTCTGTAACTGCAAACAAAGGCTACTGTACCAAATATTAAGATTGATTTTCACAGGTGTTGAAATACTTATTTGCAGCAGTAACATACAAATAAATTATGAAAAAAATCATACATTGTGATTTTTGCTTCTTTTTTTTTAGATTATGTCTCTCACAGTGGACATGCACCTAAGATGAAAATTTCAGACCCCTCCATGATTTCTAAGCGGGAGAACTTGCAAAATCCCAGGGTGTTCAAATACTTATTTTCCTGTATGTACATACATTTGGATTACTTGTAATCTGTTTACTTTTGGATTACATTTCTAAGTAATCCTACCCAACCTTGTGTGTGTGTGTGTGTGTGTGTGTGTGTGTGTGTGTGTGTGTGTGTGTGTGTGTGTGTGTGTGTGTGTGTGTGTGTGTGTGTGTGTGTGTGTGTGTGTATATATATATATATATATCACCACTATTCCTAATTCATGATTACTTGTTGCCCATGTTTATGCATGTCTGTTTGTTTTATTTATGCCTATTTATGTTTTTTGTCTATTGTGAAAAATGAGCAAAGAACTTGGCTGGAGCTGGATAGCTAACTGGACTGGACAACCCACACCAAACACCTGTACACAAAGGGACCAAGCAGGGTGGACTTCCTGAGGAGGCTGCGGTCATTTAACATCTGCAGTAAACTCCTGTGGATGTTCAACCAGTCCATGGTTATAGCTGGGGGGCAGCACATCCAAGAAGTGACACATCCAGGCTGGACAAACTGATCAGGTGGACTGTCTCTGTGGTTGGCATGAAGCTGGACTTTCTGGTGACAATGGCAGACAGGAGAACACTGGACAAACTGCTGGACATTATGGACGATGCCAGTCAGCCTCTGCACACTGTCATCAGCAACCAGAGGAGCCTCTTCAGCCACAGACTGCTCCTAACCAAGTGCAGGACCAACAGACTGAAAAACTCCTTTGTCCCTCAGGCCATCAGACTGTACAATGCCTCACTCAGGGGGAGGAGGAGGAACAGGAAGACAGAGGACAGGAAGGAGAGGAACAGTAGGAACCAGTATTGATCAGTATGTCTGGCATTTATATTGTGCAGTCATATTGCAAACTGTTTTTCTTTTTTACTTTCACGTTTGATACTCTCTGTGCTTCTTACCCTGTGTGCTGCCATACAATGCTGCTGGAGCCTCAATTTCTTCCCAAGGGATCAATAAAGTTCTTTCTAATCTAATCTAATTCAATCTAATCTAGGAGAGTCCAAAGTCAAATTCCTTGTATGTGCATTCATACTTGACAAAAGATATCTGAATCTGATTCTGATAACAGTACCCCCTCATATGAACTGGGGGCAAAAGGTTTGTTTTAAAAAAGCTTCATTCATTTTCTGTTGATTTGCTGCACACATAAGTCACACACCATTTTACAAATTTCTTGTTGAAATAACTTATGTTTGTGTGTGTGTGTGTGTGATGTAGTGAATGTGTGACTTTTGCATTAAAGCACTCGGTCTAAATTAAACATAGTTACAGATCTCTAAAATATGTAATACTGTAAAAATGTTTGATTCATGTTAAGAGACAGAGATAGAGGAAGAAAGCAAGAGAGAGAGAGAGAGAGAGAGAGAGAGAGAAAGAGAGAGAGAGAAAGAAGCAGAGAATGGGAGACACACACACATAGTGTGAATGTGGTCGACTTGCACATAAAGTGCGCATGAAGCAGGAATTGTATGCAATATGTGTAAAATCATAGCTGCCTCCAACACCTCATACGAGGTCTGTCAATAAAGTAATGGTCCTTTTTATTTTTTTTAAAACTATATGGATTTCATTCATATGTTTTTACGTCAGACATGCTTGAACCCTCTTGCGCATGCGTGAGTTTTTCCACGCCTGTCGGTGATGTCATCTGCCTGTGAGCACGCCTTGGGAAGGAGTGGTCCCGCCCCCTCGTCGGATTTTCATTGTCTGGAAATGGCGGAATGAAAAGGACTTTTTTTCCATCAGAATTTTTTCATAAGCTGTTAGAGACTGGCACCTGGAAACCATTCGAAAAATTTATCTGGCTTTCGGTGAAAATTTTACGGGCTTCACAGAGAATAAGGACTGTTACTACAGCTTTAAGGACCCCTTTAAGGACACACTGCGCGCCGCGCTCCGAGCTGCGACGACGCGGCAGAAGCCACCGGACCATTTCTAAGCTGATGGCTCTGTGGATACGAGCCATCCATTTAGAAATGATCCGGTGGTTTGTGCCTCGTCGTCGCAGCTCAGAGCGCGGCGCACCGACTGTCCATAAAGCTGTAGTAACAGTCCTTATTCTCTGTGAAGCCTGTAAAATTTTCACAGAAAGCCAGATAAATTTTTGAATGGTTTCCAGGTGCCAGTCTCTAACAGCTTATGAAAACATTCTGATGGAAAAAAAAGTCCTTTTCATTCCGCCATTTCCAGACAATGAAAATCCGACGAGGGGGCGGGACCACTCCTTCCCAAGGTGTGCTCACAGGTGAATGACGTAACCGACAGGCGTGGAAAAACTCACGCATGCGCACGAGGGTTCAAGCATGTCTGACGTAAAAACATATGAATGAAATCCATATAGTTTTTGAAAAAAATAAAAAGGACCATTACTTTATTGACAGACCTCGTACACCTGTTGCTACAACTATTTGCGTACACTAGCAGCTGAAAGACAGAGTGTGCACTATGAGAGCCCATCGAACCCTCTCATGGCAGGTGTCAGCCAAATTACAGGTGACACACACAAACATCGAACACCGCTCGCATGGCACTTAGAAAATGTGACAACAGTCAGCAGACGATCACTGTCGAGCTGGATGTGAAATTTATCTAAGTGCCCCCACGAGTGTGGCTTTGCAAACAAACACAGTGACATGTTGGTTTGTGTGCTGAATGAACAGAGGGTGTGTCCGCCCACAGGAGTGGCTGTGGAGATCTGTGGTTCTGGGCGTCCTAGCTGGGGAACATGTACCATATTTGGATGGACATGAACTAACAACTGTACACTGTGACGTGCACCCCCCCCCCCCCCCCCCCACCACACACACACACACACACACAATTTAATGAAATTATATTTTTTAGATTCCCTGAACTCTACAGAGTATGAAATGGAGAGGTAACAGAAAAAATATAGGGATCAACTTGATCAAAACACCATTTTTTTATTATACCTCAAATTGTCTTGTCCTCGCCCAATCATGGGCTGATTTGTTTGCGTTTTTGGCATGCATAAAAGTTGTAGAAATGTTGTGTATATCATCCTAAACTATACATTTTTAAAAAGCTTAGATTCTCTAGATTTACATGATGTCCACTATATTTCTGTGTAACAAAGGACACGTTCACAGTATAACATAGTGTCAAACCATGTTCGCAGCCCTAACCCACACAGACAATTTTAGAAAACTTTTCTAAAAAGTTTGTTTTACTTCAACAAAGTTAATGATGAATCATTATCTGCTAGATAGTATCAAACTAGAGATCTCTGGCTTTCATATGACACCAAAATCACAGTGATATGTGAAGGTAAATCAAATAACTACATTAAAATTCCATATTTATGCTTCAAATTCACATGTTGCATCTTGAACGCAGTAAACTTTTACAATATTTCACCTTCTTTCTTAAAGTGGAAAAATGTCCTTGAATAAGTTGTGTAATATATCACATAAAAACTTGTTTTCAATACTACCACTATATTTCAAGAACTTATACTGTTGATATATGCAGACCAGAGTTATCTAAAGCACAACTTTATCATGTTTAGATAGCAAAAAATTGTGCAAGTTTTTTTCCAGGTACCCTGAAAAGCCTTTGCATCTGCTATGTCAGAACATCAGCACATGCTGACATCTTTGAAATCATTTTAATAATACAATTGTTTAGTCCGGTTTACTGACAATCAAACCGGTATACTCAGTATACATAATGATAATATGTAGAAAAAAGGAAGAAATAACTCTGTTTAGTTTCTATGATTTTGCAGATGACTTAGTACACCTTTTGTAAACATTGACCTGTCAGCTCTAGCACTTTGCAGAAGAAGTTTCCTGCAACACGTGAACAGGTGCAACAACCCGGTGTTATGTTTCGGACGCGGTTGGAGCACCGACCCAGCGTTTGAAGGACCCAGCATAAAATAAGCAGAGCACGGTTCAAAGGATAACAGAATTTAATAAACATAACAGTGAGTGATGCTAAACAACTAAACAGTCCGCGGTCTGGTGAGGTGGAAACACGGCGCGCTCTTAACAGTGCAAACGGTCCGGAGCCACAGCAGTTTGGACCCAGGGACCCCGCCAACACCCCCCAGGTGGCCGCGACAAACCGAGTCTGTGAAGAAAGAAAACATGGAGGTGAGTCCAACTCCACACAGAGAGACACAACTCAAAGGTGCACGCAATCAGCAAACACGTCCTGGCTTAAATCTATACATCAGCTTCTCACCCTGCAGGCACGGAACAACACAGTTCAAATCTCCACTGCAGCAGAAGCTGATTAGACAATTAGCATAACGTGACAGCTCACTAACACAAGGTGTGAGGGACACCAAATCCACTGCGTGTCCAGCTGCGTGTCGCCAGAGCGAGCTGCAAAAAGTTTGTACCTGAGTTTTCAGAGGTGGTGTTTGTAGTTGCCATCTGCCACGCCGGTGTTTGCCAACCTGGACAGTGGGAATACCACCTCAACCGGCAACTTAGCCCCGCGACTGGACAGCAACAATGTCCGAGGCCCGCTCAACGTGGTGAATTCACTGAGGCCGCGCGCTGCGTCATTAGAGCCGCGCGTCACGAGTGCCGCTTCCCCGAGGCCTCGTGCAGCCACCGCGGATCCATCAGCGCGGAAACACCGAGGCCGCGCGGCACCAGCGCAGTGCAGATCCATCCCGGTGACAAACAACGCAGGCTGTTAACATCGGCGATCGACAAGCTGCTCATAAGCCGACCATGGGGCCTAAGAAGGTTCTGACAGCGGAGGAAGGTGACGATATTAAAAAATCTCTGGACTTTCTATCAGAGGAGATTTCTGTTGTGAAGCAGCAACAGAAATCAATTATGGATCTGGTGGAGGAGGTGAAGGCATTACGGCTCCAGAATGCCGAGAAAGACCGGCATCTGGTGCAGCTGGAAAATAGAGTGGCTGAATTGGAGCAGTACACCAGAATTAACGACGTCATCATCACAGGTCTTCACATCAAACCACGGTCCTACGCACGGGCGGTAACAGATGAGAGCGGAGGGGAGCCCAGTGAACAGGAGGTCAGCTCTGTGGAAAAACAGGTTGCTGATTTCCTCCTATCTAAAGGTATAGAAATGGATTTAAATAACATTGAAGCGTGCCACCCTCTGCCCCGGAGAAATGACGGTGATAAACGAACCGTCATCATGAGATTCATCAACAGAAAACACAAAACAGCACTGTTAAAACAAGGAAGAAAACTGAAAGGGACAAACGTATTCATCAATGAACATCTGACCAAATGGAATGCCGACATCGCCAGGAAAGCACGCTTCTTAAAGAAACAGGGAAAAATCCAGCACACATGGACTTCAAACTGTAAAATATTCATCAAACTGAACGGATCACCAGAACAAGCAAAAGTCATGGCAACAAGGAACAGCACTTGGACAAATATGAACAATAGTGTTTCTTAAAGCGAGGATCTGGACAAATATGACCAATAAGGTATGAGGACACAAACACATCACAACACCATGACACAGACCAGAGGAACCTATTCATCTACTACATCATCTACATCTGGAGACAAGAAGGATATAACTCAAAGGATTGCTGATCATGGAAAAGTAGAACTGAGAACATTTAAATACACAGACCACAATGTACTGGACTTGGAGCACGATATAGACCCGGACAATAATTTTTTCTCAAATATCAATGACAGTTGTTGCTATTATACAGATAAACAGTTTAATCGGATCATTAAAACGGATAACAAATTATCAATAATCCATTTCAACAGCAGAAGTCTATATGCAAACTTTAACAACATTAAAGAATATTTAAGTCAGTTTAAAAAATATTTAACATAATTGCTATATCAGAAACATGGATCAATGAAGATAAAGGAATGGATTTTGAACTGGATGGATATGAATTTAATTGTGTAAACAGAAAAAATAAGAGTGGAGGAGGAGTGGCTGTGTATGTGGATAAGAACATGGATTATAAAATAGTAGACAATATGACAACTGTGATCGATAACTTATTAGAATGTATAACTATTGAAATATGTGAAGAAAAAAGCAAAAATGTATTAGTCAGCTGTATATATAGAGCACCAGGATCTAGTATTGAAACATTCACTGACTGTATGGGAAAAATGTTCTCAAAAACTAATCAAAAAACTGTGTTCATTTGTGGTGACTTAAATATTGATCTGCTCAATCCAAATAAGCATAAAATAACAGATGAATTTATCAGTATAATGTACAGTATGAGTTTATATCCAAAAATCACCAGGCCAAGCAGAATTACATCCCATAGTGCTACCTTAATTGATAATATATTCAGCAATGATATTGAGAATAACACTGTGAGTGGATTATTAATCAATGACATTAGTGATCATCTACCAGTTTTCATCGTTTATAATAGAAACCATCAGCGGAATCAGCCAGAGGAGAAAATAAAATACAGGCGAGTGCGGACAGAGGAAAACATGAACACACTAAAGAAGGATTTACAGGAGCAAAACTTGGAAAAGGTATACAGTGAAAGTGATGTTGATAGTGCATATGAAACTTTTTTACAAATATTTACATCATTATATGATAAAAATTGTCCAATTAAACAAGACTACAGAAAACAAAAAATCCAAGCTCGACCATGGATGACGAAAGGGTTACGAAATGCATGTAATAAGAAAAATACACTGTATAGAGAATTCATAAAACTAAAGACTAAAGAGGCAGAAAATAGATATAAGAAATACAAAAATAGATTAACTAATATTATACGGGTATGTAGGAAGGAATATTATAGTAACATATTATATAATAACAAAAACAATATTAAAGGAATATGGGATATATTAAATAGCATTATCAAAAATGGTAATAAAAAACAGAGTTACCCTCAGTATTTCATTGATAATAATGTCAAGAAGGAAAATAAGGATGAGGTAGTCAAGGGTTTTAATAATTTTTTTGTAAATATTGGACCAAGCTTGGCAGAAAAAATTCCCGATTCCCAACCTGAGGATTGGGATAATAATCTCATAGAAAGAAATCCCTGTTCAATGTTCCTCACAGCAGTGGATGGAAATGAAATTATAGACATTGTGAATAATTGTAAATATAAAACATCTACCGATTTAAATGAAATTGATATGGTGGTGGTAAAACAGGTCATTGAATGGATTGTAGAACCATTAACATACATCTGTAACTTATCATTTCAAACCGGTAAATTTCCCAATCAAATGAAAATAGCTAAGGTTGTGCCGCTGTATAAGACTGGGGATAGACACCACTTCACAAATTATAGACCTGTTTCTTTGCTTCCACAATTTTCCAAATTATTAGAAAAGTTATTCAATAATAGATTAGACAAATTCATAAATAAACATAAATTACTTACTGATAGTCAATATGGATTCAGAGCACATAGTTCAACATCACTTGCATTAATAGAATCAGTTGAGGAGATTACAAACGCCATAGACCACAAATTACATTCAGTTGGAATATTTATAGACCTTAAAAAGGCTTTTGATACAATTAATCATGACATATTAATCAATAAACTTGAACAGTATGGGATTAGGGGGTTGGTGTTGCACTGGGTGAGAAGCTACTTAAGTAACAGAAAACAGTTTGTGAAGTTGGGGGAATATACATCATCATGCTTGGACAATGCTTGTGGCGTCCCACAGGGGTCAGTATTGGGTCCAAAACTGTTTCTAATTTATATAAATGATATTGTCAATGTTTCCAAAATATTAAAATTAGTATTATTTGCAGATGACACAAGCATTTTTTGTTCAGGGGGGGATTTGCAGGAGTTACTGAGGAGGATCAGTATAGAAATGGGAAAATTGAAAATATGGTTTGACAGAAACAAATTATCATTAAACTTAAGTAAAACAAAATACATGTTATTTGGCTATTGTAATACAGACATACAGGTTCAGTTACAAGTCGAGGGGGTAGATATTGAAAGGGTACATGAAAATAAGTTTCTGGGGGTGATAATAGATGATAAGATAAACTGGAAGACTCATATAAAACATATACAAAGTAAACTGTCAAGAAGCATTTCAGTTCTAAACAAAGCGAAACATATTCTGGACCACAACTCACTCCGCATTCTTTACTGCTCACTGGTTTTACCATATTTACAGTACTGTGCAGAGGTATGGGGTAATACTTATAAAGGTACAACACAATCACTATCAGTAATGCAGAAAAGAGCTATAAGAATTATTCATAATACTGGCTATAGAGATCATACAAATCCACTATTTTTACAATCCAAATTCTTAAAATTCACAGACTTGGTTCATTTTCAAACAGTACAAATTGTGTATAAAGCAATAAACAATTTACTTCCAGCAAATATTAAAAATATGTTTTTTAACAGATCAGGGGATTACAGTCTGAGGGGGAAATTTAATTTAAAGCATCAGTGGGCACGAACAACATTAAAAGGTTTCTGTATTTCTGTCTGTGGGGTGAGGATGTGGAACAGATTGGGAGTGGGGCTCAAGCAATGTCCAATGCAATGTTCTGGGTATAGGGAGGAGGAAGGGTAATGAGGGTTAGGGTGTTTTTGTTTTTTGTGTTTTTGTTTTTTGCTTCGGCTTGTAAATATATAGTATTTTGTATGTAAGTAGGTATGTGTAGGTGTATATTTATGTTTGTGTATATATATGTGTATATATGTATATGTGTATATATGTGTATGTATATGTGTATGTATGTTGATATGTGTATGTGTATATATATGTATATATATATATTGATATCGGTTTAGGTGTGTAGGAATCTATGTGTATATGTGGCAAAGGGTATTACTGGTTGTGGGGAAGAAGGGGTAGGGATAAATAAGCTGATGCTTCACCCTACCCCTTTTCGGACATGTTGGGTACACAGTAGGAACTTTTTTGTTGTTGTCTTTACTGATCTATCTTGTAATTGTTGTTGTATCAAATGTTCGAAATAAACAGTTTTCATTCATTCAAAGTCACCAAAACCAAATTACCTCAGGAAGTGTGTTGAAGAGCGTGAGACCTCACCCAATCCTCCTTCACAGACTGTGGCGTCAAACCTGGAGCGGTCTCTGCGTCCGTGATGGTGAGATTGTTCTCCTGACATCGATCTCAAACGTCTGCTCACAAGGTCGAGTCTCTGGCAATCACACACTGTGTATTCAAGGTTTAAATGCAGCAATCTCTGATTAAGACAAAATACACCACAGCTGTGAGTCCTGATGACCTGCACGTGATAACAAGCCTCAGGTGTTCAGGGTGAGGTCCTGATGCTCAGCCACTCAGTCCTGAATGCATACCACCTGGTGGGATAAACAGAAAACAAAAACCAAACCAGCCAAACACCCCAGCCCACAACACCCGGTTGCCATCTGGAAGAGAGCCCTGGAGGCTTCGCCTGAGGTGCCTGCCCCACAGGGTCATGGATGGAGCATAGAAAGATGGCCAGCTTATGCCACTGTGGTTTGCTGGTCCAGTGTTGCCACAGAGCCTTGTGGACTGTGCAGACAGTGGGATGGAGTTGCAAGAGTCGAACGATGAGGACAATGACATTGACTTCTCCCAGTGTCATGACTCAGACAGTGATGATGACTAAGCTGTGCAGAATCTGATGATTGTTCAGTTTACTAGTTTGTTGATCTAGTGTAGATAATGTGTGGACACCAGGTCATGAATATACTGTGAAAAGCTTAGATGTAACCTTGTATCTGCCATTTACATTTTTATGATATGTTGATAATTTCTGATGATGAAGAATGTTCAGGTAAGAACATTTGCACTAGTACTACCGCAGGATTTGATTTAGTTTATGATTCTAATAAATGCACACAAAGTTCTAATCTAGAAATCGATGTGACAATCATGTGGCTCAGAGAAAGCTATTGCAATAATTTGAAGCATAAATATGGAATTTTAATGTAGTTGTTATTTGATTTCTTCTTCACATATCACTGTGATTTTGGTGTCATATGAAAGTCAGAGATCTCTAGTTTGATACTATCTAGCAGATATTGGTTCATCATTAACTTTTACTTGAGTAAAACAAACTTTTTAGAAAAGTTTTCTAAAATTGTGTGGGTTAGGGCTGCGAACATGGTTTGATACTATGTTATACTGTGAACTTGTCCTTTGTTACACAGAAATATAGTGGACATCATGTAAATCTAGAGGATCTAAGCTTTTTAAAAATGTATAGTTTAGGATGATATACACAACATTTCTACAACTTTTATGCATGTCAAAAATGCAAAAAAATCAGCCCATGATTGGGCGAGGACAAGACAATTTGAGGTATAATAAGAAAAATGATGTTTTGATCAAGTTGATACCTATATTTTTTCTGTTACCTCTCCATTTCATATTCTGTAGAGTTCAAGGAATCGAAAAAATATGGTTTCATTAAATTGGGGGGGGACTATTTCCAAAAGCTCTAATTGCCAGCCAGAAACTTGTCCTGTAAAAGTTGCAGGAAACTGCCTAATATCAAGAAGGACATGGACATATTTAAAACCACACACCACATAAAAACACCGCATTTTATTGAATCCCTCTTATCAAGCGGACAATACAAGTATTGGGGGGTGGGGGATGCTCCCTGGACCTATTCCAGCCTGTGGCCTAAAAGTGCAGGTTCGAATCCCGTGGTTGACATGTAATTTTTTTTTTTTTTTCGCAGCAGCTGCACGATGTGGTTACACTTCGTGCTCACACTGTGTTCCCACGTGCACGAAACCATCGCAGCGTCATCGTTCACGCCTACCCATCGGCTCGATGTTTTCGTGGTTCGCTCATACGAGCTGTTCTGCTGTAATTCACCCTGATTCGTACTTAGTGTATGACGTGCACAGGTTTAATGTTTGGCTATAGACTGTTTCTGAGTCACGCAGCAGTAACGTGTTTCTTTCCATAAAGTGTTAAGTAATAATGTATTTCATTTTTTTAAAGTAGTGAGTAATCCATTACTTTTCTCCACTTTTGTTTTCTGGTTTCTTTGAGTAACGACTCCAGCTTTGTAACCAGGATACTTTCCTCATGCTCTGAGCCATCTGTGACCCAGGCTGATGAAGGTCATATGTGCAGAGAAAACAGGGAGCATACATTGTTTTCACTGTTCGCCTGATTCAGATGTAATTATCCTGAAACGAAAGCTGACAGTCTGAACTGAGTTCATGTTGTATCTCAGTTATGCTGCAATGGAGAGATTAAAGTAACTTTCTCGGGGGCTCGGTTAATATTGAGCTGTCATTACAAGATGCACAACATGTATCCACGAAAGTTAGTGTTTGTGAGAGCTGAGTTTGCTATACATCAATAAGCTTTTGTTCCAGAAGCAGAGGTTTTAATGTGAGAGCCACTTTGGCAAAAGCCGTGGTGGTCGATCCTGTCTGACCACATCACGTCTCGTTACCTCAGTGTCTGACAGTATGAAAAACCAAGGTCCACATTTCCTCTCTTCACATGAAAGCACATTAAATTACAAAAGGAGCCAGAGCAGCATGTTGCCTCACTTCCCGCTCTTGCAAACCTGGCAACTTCAAACTCCCACAGGAACTTTTGCCACACCATCATCTGCTCCAAATGAAGTATCACAATCATCATTCTACCCACACTGAAGGACACTGAAAATACATTTATTCTGAAGCTGCATCACATAAAGAAAAACTGACATCAGGACGGATGAGACAGAAGTGAAGGGTGGACATGTTTTTTAGCTGATATATTAAGCAAAAGTTAAAAAATCCTGAATTTAAATGTTACTTGTTTTTAAAAGGTCAGCAGGCTGGAGAACTGTTTTAATCAAAAAAATGAGGTGGGCTTCATAGATAATTGGCAAAGCTTCTGGGGAAAACCTGGTCTTGTTAGGAGAGACGGCATCCATCCCACTTTGGATGGAGCAGCTCTCATTTCTAGAAATCTGGCCAATTTTCTTAAATCCTCCAAACCGTGACTATCCAGGGTTGGGACCAGGAAGCAGAGTTGTAGTCTTACACACCTCTCTGCAGCTTCTCTCCCCCTGCCATCCCCTCATTACCCCATCCCCGTAGAGACGGTGCCTGCTCCCAGACCACCAATAACCAGCAAAAATCTATTTAAGCATAAAAATTCAAAAAGAAAAAATAATATAGCACCTTCAACTGCACCACAGACTAAAACAGTTAAATGTGGTCTATTAAACATTAGATCTCTCTCTCTTCTAAGTCCCTGTTAGTAAATGATATAATAATTGATCAACATATTGATTTATTCTGCCTTACAGAAACCTGGTTACAGCAGGATGAATATGTTAGTTTAAATGAGTCAACACCCCCGAGTCACATTAACTGCCAGAATGCTCGTAGCACGGGCCGAGGCGGAGGATTAGCAGCAATCTTCCACTCCAGCTTATTAATTAATCAGAAATCCAGACAGAGCTTTAATTCATTTGAAAGCTTGACTCTTAGTCTTGTCCATCCAAATTGGAAGTCCCAAAAACCAGTTTTATTTGTTATTATCTATCGTCCACCTGGTCGTTACTGTGAGTTTCTCTGTGAATTTTCAGACCTTTTGTCTGACTTAGTGCTTAGCTCAGATAAGATAATTATAGTGGGCGATTTTAACATCCACACAGATGCTGAGAATGACAGCCTCAACACTGCATTTAATCTATTATTAGACTCAACTGGCTTTGCTCAAAATGTAATTGAGTCCACCCACCACTTTAATTATATCTTAGATCTTGTTCTGACTTATGGTATGGAAATTGAAGACTTAACAGTATTCCCTGAAAACCCTTCTGTCTGATCATTTCTTAATAACATTTACATTTACTCTGATGGACTACCCAGCAGTGGGGAATAAGTTTCATTACAGTAGAAGTCTTTCAGAAAGCGCTGTAACTAGGTTTAAGGATATGATTCCTTCTTTATGTTCTCCAATGCCATATACCAACACAGGGCAGAGTAGCTACCTAAACTCTGTCAGTGAGATAGATTATCTCGTCAGTAGTTTTATATCCTCATTGAGAAAAACGTTGGATGCTGTAGCTCCTCTGAAAAAGAGAGCCTTAAATCAGAAGTGCCTGACTCCGTGGTATAACTCACAAACTCTGAGCTTAAAGCAGGTAAACCGTAAGTTGGAGAGGAAATGGCATCTCACTAATTTAGAAGATCTTCACGTAGCCTGGAAAAAGAGTCTGTTGCTCTATAAAAAAGCCCTCCGTAAAGCTAGGACATCTTACTACTCATCACTAATTGAAGCAAATAAGAACAACCCCAGGTTTCTTTTCAGCACTGTAGCCAGGCTGACAAAGAGTCAGAGCTCTATTGAGTATTCCTTTAACTTTAACTAGTAATGACTTCATGACTTTCTTTGCTAATAAAATTTTAACTATTAGAGAAAAAATTACTCATAACCATCCCAAAGACATATCGTTCTCTTTGGCTGCTTTCAGTGATGCCGGTATTTGGTATTTCTTTCGCTCCGATTGTTCTGTCTGAGTTATTTTCATTAGTTACTTCCTCCAAACCATCAACATGTCTATTAGACCCCATTCCTACCAGGCTGCTCAAGGAAGCCCTACCATTAATTAATGCTTCAATCTTAAATATGATCAATCTATCTTTATTAGTTGGCTATGTACCACAGGCTTTTAAGGTGGCAGTAATTAAATCATTACTTAAAAAGCCATCACTTGACCCAGCTATCTTAGCTAATTATAGGCCAATCTCCAACCTTCCTTTTCTCTCAAAAATTCTTGAAAGGGTAGTTGTAAAACAGCTAACTGATCATCTGCAGAGGAATGGTCTATTTGAAGAGTTTCAGTCAGGGTTTAGAATTCATCATAGTACAGAAACAGCATTAGTGAAGGTTACAAATGATCTTCTTATGGCCTCAGACAGTGGTCTCATCTCTGTGCTTGTTCTGTTAGACCTCAGTGCTGCTTTTGATACTGTTGACCATAAAATTTTATTACAGAGATTAGAGCATGCCGTAGGTATTAAAGGCACTGCGCTGCGGTGGTTTGAATCATATTTATCTAATAGATTACAATTTGTTCATGTAAATGGGGAATCTTCTTCACAGACTAAGGTTAATTATGGAGTTCCACAAGGTTCTGTGCTAGGACCAATTTTTATTCACGTTATACATGCTTCCCTTAGGCAGTATTATTAGACAGCATTGCTTAAATTTTCATTGTTACGCAGATGATACCCAGCTTTATCCATGAAGCCAGAGGACACACACCAATTAGCTAAACTGCAGGATTGTCTTGCAGACATAAAGACATGGATGACCTCTAATTTCCTGCTTTTAAACTCAGATAAAACTGAAGTTATTGTACTTGGCCCCACAAATCTTAGAAACATGGTGTCTAACCAGATCCTTACTCTGGATGGCATTACCCTGACCTCTAGTAATACTGTGAGAAATCTTGGAGTCATTTTTGATCAGGATATGTCATTCAAAGTGCATATTAAACAAATATGTAGGACTGCTTTTTTGCATTTGCGCAATATCTCTAAAATTAGAAAGGTCTTGTCTCAGAGTGATGCTGAAAAACTAATTCATGCATTTATTTCCTCTAGGCTGGACTATTGTAATTCATTATTATCAGGTTGTCCTAAAAGTTCCCTGAAAAGCCTTCAGTTAATTCAAAATGCTGCAGCTAGAGTATTGACAGGGACTAGAAGGAGAGAGCATATCTCACCCATATTGGCTTCTCTTCATTGGCTTCCTGTTAATTCTAGAATAGAATTTAAAATTCTTCTTCTTACTTATAAGGTTTTGAATAATCAGGTCCCATCTTATCTTAGGGACCTCATAGTACCATATCACCCCAATAGAGCGCTTCACTCTCAGACTGCAGGTTTACTTGTAGTTCCTAGGGTTTGTAAGAGTAGAATGGGAGGCAGAGCCTTCAGCTTTCAGGCTCCTCTCCTGTGGAACCAGCTCCCAATTCAGATCAGGGAGACAGACACCCTCTCTACTTTTAAGATTAGGCTTAAAACTTTCCTTTTTGCTAAAGCTTATAGTTAGGGCTGGATCAGGTGACCCTGAACCATCCCTTAGTTATGCTGCTATAGACTTAGATTGCTGGGGGTTTCCCATGATGCACTGAGTGTTTCTGTCTCTTTTTGCTCTGTATGCACCACTCTGCATTTAATCATTAGTGATTGATCTCTGCTGTCTTCCACAGCATGTCTTTTTCCTGGTTCTCTCCCTCAGCCCCAACCAGTCCCAGCAGAAGATTGCCCCTCCCTGAGCCTGGTTCTGCTGGAGGTTTCTTCCTGTTAAAAGGGAGTTTTTCCTTCCCACTGTCACCAAGTGCTTGCTCACAGGGGGTCGTTTTGACCGTTGGGGTTTTTCCGTAATTATTGTATGGCTTTGCCTTACAATATAAAGCGACTTGGGGCAACTGTTTGTTGTGATTTGGTGCTATATAAGTAAAATTGATTTGATTTGATTTGATCACAAAGACAAAATGATGATGTAACCTTCAAAACAAAGATAGTGAAAAAGAAAATCCTGCAGTAATTGAAGACACATTTGTCCTCAGTCTCTCTTCTGGTTCTACACTTTGACAATGTGCAAATTCTCATTAATTTAATTCCAAATCTGGCAAAATGCAAATCTTCAGTCTGGTTTAACAGAAAAATTCTGAATCCTCCAAGAAAGTTTGACGTCACTTTCCTTTTTCCTGCATTGCAACAAGAAAGTGTTTGAAAGTTAACACATAATCATGCCAAACTGGTGTTGCATTGCTGCATGCTCTGAATATTTAATGATTTGGTCTTTGTGTTGGTAGAACTCATCTCGCCTATAGAAAAATGCAAATAAGTGGTTATTTTAGTGCTTGGGTCACTACTTTGCCCCAATAAGACCTGTGACTTGTCTGGAATAACTAAAAACTTGATTTGCTCCAGAAGAGCTGCAATGTCTCTTTGGACGATTCTCCTTTCACATCTCAGTGACGGTGAAAACTCAGTAACCACACCACTGCTAGTCAGTGCAAACTGGACTGTAACAAAAACACCACAGTGTTTTAACATTGACATTAACAATGATATCAATGAAAGAACATAATGAAAATGTAATGCAATGCTAAAATACCCTCAGGTATATGAACATAAAAAGGAAACGGAATGTGAAGTTTTGAGCTATTAAAATAGGTCAAGGTTAGCCATCTTTCAACTTGTCCGAGGTCTGGGTCCCAAGAATGTTCCCTGTGAATCTGAAGACTGTGGCAGAAATAGGACTGGACTTATGCTGAGCACAAACAGATGGATGGAAAATACTGATGGCCATGTTTTGTCCTGGGGTTAAAAAAAAAAAGACAAATCATTGAATAGAAACTGTAAAAGACTTTGCTCTGCAGTTATATTGGGATTGGTACTTTGTGTATTCACATTGGGACATTACTTTGTGCAGTTACAGTGAGGAAAATAAGTATTTGAACACCCTGCAGTTTTGCAAGTTCTCCCACTTAGAAATCATGGAGGGGTCTGAAATTTTCATCTTAGGTGCATGTCCACTGTGAAAGACATAATCTAAAGAAAAAATTCCGGAAAACACAATGTATGATTTTTTAAATAATTTATTTGTATGTTACTGCTGCAAATAAGTATTTGAACACCTACCAACCAGCAAGAATTCTGTCTCTTACAGACCTGTTAATTTTTCTTTAAGAAGCCCTCTTATTCTGCACTCTTTACCTGTATTAATTGCACCTGTTTGAACTTGTTACCCGTATAAAAGACACCTGTTCACACACTCAATCAATCACACTCCAACCTGTCCACCATAGCCAAGACCAAAGAGCTGTCTAAGGACACCAGGGACAAAACTGTAGACCTGCACAAGGCTAGGATGGACTACAGGACAACAGGCAAGCAGCTTGGTAGAAGACAACAAATGTTATGATTATTTATTAGAAAGTGGAAGAAACACAAGATGACTGTCAGTCTCCCTCGGTCTGGGATTCCATGCAAGATCTCACTTTGTGGGGTAAGGATGATTCTGAGAAAGCTCAGAACTACACAGGAGGACCTGGTCAATGACCTGAAGAGAGCTGGGACCACAGTCACAAAGATTACATTAGTAACACATGATGCTGTCATGGTTTAAAATCCTGCAGGGCAGCAAGGTCCCCCTGCTCAAGCCAGCACATGTCCAGGCCCATTTGAAGTTCACCAGTGACCATCTGGATGATCCAGAGGAGGCATGGGAGAAGGTCATATGGTCAGATGAGACTAGAATAGAGCTTTTTGGAATCAACTCCACTTACCATGTTTAGAGGATGAGAACAACCCCAAGAAAACCATCCCAACTGTGAAGCATGGGGGTGGAAACATCATACTCTGGGGGTGCTCTTCTGCAAAGGGGACAGGACGACTGCACTGTATTGAAGGGAGGATGGATGGGGTCATGTATTGCGAGTTTTTGGAAACAACCTCCTTCTCTCAGTAAGAGCATTGAAGATGGGTCATGGCTGGGTCTTCCAGCATGACAATGACCCCAAACACACAGCCAGGGCAACTAAGGAGGGGCTCCGTAAGAAGCATTTCAAGGTCCTGGAGTGGCCTGGCCAGTCTCCAGACCTGAACCCAATAGAAAATCTTTGTAGGGAGCTGAAACTACAAACCTGAAAGATGTAGAGAAGATCTGTATGGAGGAGTGGACCAAAATCCCTGCTGCAGTGTCAATCAATCAATCAATCAATCAATCAATTTTTTTATATAGCGCCAAATCACAACAAACAGTTGCCCCAAGGCGCTTTATATTGTAAGGCAAGGCCATACAATAATTATGTAAAACCCCAACGGTCAAAACGACCCCCTGTGAGCAAGCACTTGGCTACAGTGGGAAGGAAAAACTCCCTTTTAACAGGAAGAAACCTCCAGCAGAACCAGGCTCAGGGAGGGGCAGTCTTCTGCTGGGACTGGTTGGGCTGAGGGAGAGAACCAGGAAAAAGACATGCTGTGGAGGGGAGCAGAGATCGATCACTAATGATTAAATGCAGAGGGTGCATACAGAGCAAAAAGAGAAAGAAACAGTGCATCATGGGAACCCCCCAGCAGTCTACGTCTATAGCAGCATAACTAAGGGATGGTTCAGGGTCACCTGATCCAGCCCTTTCACAGTGTGTGAAAAGTTGGTCAAGAACTACAGGAAACGTTTGACCTCTGTAATTGCAAACAAAGGCTACTGTACCAAATATTAACATTGATTTTCACAGGTGCTCAAATACTTATTTGCAGCAGTAATATACAAATAAATTATTAAAAAATCATACATTGTGATTTCTGGATTTTTTTTTAGATTATGTCTCACAGTGGACATGCACCTAAGATGAAAATTTCAGATCCCGCCATGATTTCTAAGTGGGAGAACTTGCAAAATTGCAGGGTGTTCAAATTCTTATTTTCCTCACTGTATATAAGGACAGGTACATTGGGTAGTTGTACTGATATGAGTACTTTGTGCAGTTGTCTTTGGATGGTTTCTTTGTGCGTTCCTTTCAGAACTGTTACAGTGTGCAGTTGTATTGGGATGGTTACTTTGTGTGGTTATATTTGGGCAGTTACTTTGTGCACTGAAACAGTTCCATTGTGCAGATGTACTGGACATGTTTGTGCAGTCGTACTGGGATAGTTACTTTTTGTGGTTGTACTGCCATGGTTACTTTGTGCAGTCACGCAGAAATGATTACTTTGTGGGGTTCTATTAGGACAGTTACTTTGTGCAGTTGCCCTGAAACAGTAAAATTGTGCAGTTGAACTGTGACTGGGACTTTGTGCAGTTGTATTGGGACCGTTGCATCAGGCTAATCATCCGACCAGATTACTGGACTAGTGAAAGGACTCTGGAAAGCAAAGGGTGATTCCCTGGATTACAACACCTACAGAGGTAGTATTTATCACACTGCTGTCTGCAGAAAATTACTTCAAAAGGATCATTCTCAAAGGGCCATTAATAATGAATGTGCAAACCAATGTGCGCTACTCTACAACCCATTGTGTTCAATGGCTCGCTGAGCTGTGTGTGTGCCACCAGCGCTCAGCATCAGTCAAACTTCAACCAAATTCAACTTTGACCGTGGCACACTGTGACAGATACTGGCGTGGCCAACAGAAATGAAGTATCCAGTTCAACTCAGAACAAAACAAATTTAAGGAGCTGGTGTGTATCAGAGAGCTTCTGTGAGTTGCTCACCAAGCAGTCTTACAAAGAATTATTCCCTACAAATTACAGGGTAATTTTGAAGTAAAAAGACAGATCTTAAGACTGAAAACCCACAGATATATATATATATATATATATATATATATATATATATATATATATATATATATATATATATATATATAAGAATTAATTGATTTTGTGTTATTTTATTTAGTCAGTACATATTTTTTTCATAAGGACATTATTATTATTGTTGTTTTTATTATCATATGTTAACCAAAAATCATTGTTGTGTTGTCTGAAGCAACATTAACAGACAAGTTATTTTATATATATATATATATATATATATATATATATATATATATATATATATATATATATATATATATATATATATATATGAATTAATTGATTTCGTGTTATTTTATTTAGTCAGTACATATTTTTTTCAAAAGGACATTATTATTGTTGTTTTTATTATCATATGTTAACCAAATATATATATATATATATATATATATATATATATATATATATATATATATATATATATATATATATAGTTGTGCTCAAAGGTTTACATACCCTGGCAGAGTTGTTGCCCATTCTTCAGAGAACATGAATAACACAAACTTTTTTTCACTAATGGTTAGTGGTTGTGTGAAGCCATTTAATGTAACAACTGTGTTTCCTCTTTTTAAATCATAATGACAACAGAAACGACTCAAATGACCACGATCAAAAGTATACATTCCCTTGTTATTCATACCACGTGTTGCTCCCTTTAACATCAGTGACAGATTGGGGTCTTTTGTGATAGTTTGTGGATGAGGCTCTCTGATGATGAAGCTGCCACTGAATATGTAAGGTACAGGTAAGAGTACTGGAGAGGAGAATTTGACCGATAGTCGAACATCAGATTCAGGAAGAGCAGTGTGGTTTTCGTTCTGGTCGCGGCACACTGGACCAGCTCTATACCCTCCATCAGGTGCTTCAGGGTTCATGGGAGTATGCTCAACCAGTCCACATGTGCTTTGTGGATCTGGAGAAGGCGTTCAGCCGTGTCCCTCTGGGCACCCTGTGGGGGGAGCTCCAGGAGTACGGGGTCCAGGGTCCTTTGTTAAGGGCTATCCATTCCCTGTACGACTGCAGAAGGTGCTTGGTTCGCATTGCTGGTAGTAACTCAAACCTGTTTCCAGTGCACGTTGGCCTCCGCCAGGGCTGCCCTTTGTCACCGGTTCTGTTCATTACCTTTATGGACAGAATTTGTCGGTGCAGCCAGGGTGTAGAGGGGGTCTGGTTTGGGAACCACAGAATCTCATCTCTGGTGTTTGCAGTCGATGTGGTTCTGTTGGCTTCTTCAAATCAGGACCTTCAGCATGCATTGGGGTGGTTTGCAGCCAAGTGTGAGGCGTCCAGGATGAAAATCAGCACCTCCAAATCTGAGGCCATGGTTCTCGACCGGAAAAAGGTGCCTTGCCCTCTTCAGGTCGGTGGAGTGTCCTTGCCTCAAGTGGAGGAGTTTAATTATCTTGTGGTCTTGTTCACGAGCGAGGGACGGATGGAGCGTAAGATTGACAGACAGATCGGTGCAGCGTCTGCAGTGATGCGGTCACTGTATCAGACTGTCGTGGTGAAGAGAGAGCTGAGCAGGGGGGCAAAGCTCTCGATTTACCAATCGATCTACGTTCCGACCCTCACCTATGGTCATGAGTTTTGGCTTATGACCGAAAGAACGAGATCGCGAGTACAAGCGGCCGAGATGAGTTTCCTCCAAATGGTGGCTGAGTGCTTCCTTAGAGATAGGGTGAGGAGCTCAGTCACTCGGTAGGAGCTCGGAGTGGAGCCACTGCTCCTCCATGTCGAAAGGAGCCAGCTGAGGTGGCTCGGGCATCTTTTCTGGATGCCCCCTGGACGCCTCGCTGGAGAGGTGTTCCGGGCACGTCTCATTGGGAGGATGCCCCAGGGAAGACCCAGGACACGCTGGAGGGACTACATCTCTCGGCTGGCTTGGGAAAGCCTCGGGGTTCCCCCGGAGGAGCTGGGGGAGGTGTGTGTGGATCAGGAGGTCTGAGCGGCTATGCTTGAGCTGCTGCCCCCACGACCGGACTCTAGATGAAGCGGAAGAAAATGGATGGATGGATGGATGGATGGACAAACAATATGGCACTCTATGGTACATCTGCATGGACAGTTTCCAAAAATTGAGTGACAGTGCAAGAAGGAGAAAAGTGAGGAAAGCCGCCAAGACACCCAGACAACTCAGAAGTTACAGGCTTATGTGGCTGTGATTGGAGAAATTATGCTTAGTGCAAATTTTGCCTTTTGTATCACCACTCTGAGCTTTAGTGGAGTGGAGCACACATCTTCAACCACTTATCCAAGATCCTATCATGGTGGCTGGAGCCTATCCCAGCAGTCACAGGGCGTAAGGTAGGGTGCACGCTGGGCAGGATGCCACTCTGTTACAGGACCACATATAGACAAACAAGCACATTCACATGCACACACACAGCTATGGACAATTCAGCTAGAGAAAGACAGACAGAGAGAGATAGACAGACAGAGGGACAGAGAGAGACATATTGTGGAGTCTCTGCTCAAAGTTTTGAACACACACAAAACTTTCTGAAAACTCAGTGGACATCAGCTCATGAGGAACTCATTCTGCTTCATAATAGTGCTTTGTAACCAGTGGAGGATCAAAGCACAGCAAGACACAGGTGCATCTCACTCTCCACCCCTATGTGTGGCATGCCGAAACACAGAGCTATAATGAAGCAGATATCCACAGAGGGCTTTTTTTTTCTTTCCCACAGAGGGCTTATTTGCTCTTTCACTCACTTCTGATCACATATTGTCTGCAAAAAAAAAACAAAAGAAAAAGAAGAAAATGTACTTCAGATTATTGGGGGGGGGGGGGGGGTCACTGGTGTGTACTGTGGAATACAATCACTTTTACAATACTCCATGCTACATGATATTGATGTTGCAGTCATGACAGGGCTGTGCCCCTGTCAAGTGTTTCCCCTCTTCCAATGACCATTTATTTTCACTGGTGAATTGTGTATTTAACGTGTGCAGTTTTCCCCACTTGAAAAAGGATAATTCATCTGGCTGGATTGAGCTGGATTCCATTCAATAACCAAACAGTTGCCTTTTTCTTCCTTTTATTGTGCATTTTAGCGGGTAGCAAGTGGCAAGACAACATGTCGGTAAGTGAGCCAGGAAGGTAGGAAGGTGAAAAACCTTTAAATAGAAACACAAAAGAAAATGCACACATTACTACATATGTATCCGCTGTAAGCAGCAACAGACATTTTGTCATATGCGCAAATGTTACCTTGTTCAATTTTTGTTTTATCATTTCTCCTAATAAAATTACATGGAAACAAATAATTAAATACCATGACTAATTAATCCTTCAGCTAAATCCACATGGACTTTCACTGCAGTTTTAAAACAAGCCATTTTAAAATCACACTTTATATTTTTACTCTTAATATTTTTTATCAACTTTTCAGTATGTTTCTTTATTTTTAGAAATATTCTATTTAAAGTGCCAGAGCAATTTATAAAGTGTAGGAAGTGATTTTAGTGCAATCCCTTTCAAATTCCAATAAAGTGCAAATGCTACAAGCCTGGTCCATTCACCGTACAATAGATTAAATAATTAATGAAATGGCATTTTAAATTTAAGTAAAGGTCAGATGTAGTCTAATGTCACCCTCTGCATATAATCCCATTTACAATTAGCAAATAATGAAATTATCAGAACCCAATCATTTTCAGATGAACATGAAAGAGTTAAGGGTAAACTGATCTCCGTGGCTAAAGAAACGCGAACACAACCTGCAGCCACTGACCTGTATGTAACACTGGATAGTTCACTGTCCCACACACTCCGTACAAACCGCTGAAGCAAACGGGCTTATTAGAACACCAACAATTTGGAGTAATAACCAAGCTGATTCTCTCATTTCCATCTTTTTATTCAGAGTTAATGTAACAGTGAAACAGTGAATGTAACCTTCATCACTCCTAATCTGTGTCTGTCATGATTAGGTATTTGATTTATTTCCTTTCTTTCTTCGAGTACTTTGACACTTTCCCCCTTCTATTCTCAATTACTCATATCTCATTGGGACAAATACTCAGTTCTAAAAATGATGATTATTTAATCAAAATTTTGAATAAATGCTTCAGTGGAGCATTTATAATTATAAAAACCTTTCAGCTTCTGTGGGGACCCCCCCGCCACACACACACACACACACTTCCCGCCTTTTTAAGCATTTTTCTTTATTTGCCTCTCACATGCCTGCAAAAGCTCCTCACCATGTCCTTTAGGTCCTTCAAATTTTTTTCAGCAAAATGGTTCTTGGCTGGAGGGACTACGTCTCTCGGCTGGCTTGGGAACGCCTTGGGGTTCCCCCGGAGGAGCTGGGGGAGGTGTGTGTGGATTGGGAGGTCTGGGCGGCTTTGCTTGAGCTGCTGCCCCCGCGACCCGACTCCAGATAAAACGGAAGAAAATGGATGGATGGATGGATGGTTCTTGGCAGCATTAGCATGACTAAAACCTTTCAATTTCTGGGGGGGCTCCGCCAGACCCCCTGCCTTTTTAAGCATTTTCCTTATTTTGCCTTTCAGCTTCTTGAGGGGCTCTGCTCCCCAAACTCCCCACCTTTTTAAGCATTTTTTCTGTTATTGCTTTTCAGCTGACCCCCCCCAATTACAGCCCTCGTAACCCCCCTGCCACTTTAAGCATTTTTTTTATGTAGATGTAAATTAATATTCAAAGTTTTCAGCTAGTTGACAGTAGGGCTGTACAATATGGACAAATTATTGTATATCTCAATATTGTCATATAAATTGTCATGTAAATGTCACTTATATGTCATGATTTGCCCTGGATCTGGTCTCATGTGCTGTTTTGTCTTTTTTTTTTTTTTTTTTTTTTTTTTTATCTGTGAGCCATTAGTCTTTGATTTTCTGTTTAGCAAGATTTCAGTCTCTGGTTGTATTTGTCTGGTCATTTTATTTTAGTCACTTGTTTAGTCTCATCTGGGTTTGGTTCTGGTTATCTCTTTTCTGTACATATTATTTTTGTTACTGGTTTTATGCTCTGTTTATCATTTTTCTGTGTAGTCATTAGTTGTATTAGCTGTTATACTTTTGCCACATTGTGAGTTCCAGTTTAGTTTCTGCCCCAGCCTTTAATGTCTTGGTTATAGTTCTGTATGCCTTCTGTCTGTCTTTTTTGCTCCTGCTCTCACTCCTCTCCACCCTGCTTTGTGTTTGTCTCTGCACTATCTTGCACCACTTCTTCCCTCTTAGTCTATCTGCTTTGTTTTACTGCACTCTCTGCACCTGTCCTCTCTCATCTTTGTTTTTTTATCCCCATACACCTGTTCACACTTACCTTAATCACCACACCTTGTATTTAAGGCCACCTGATTCTCTCCCTCACTGCTCGTTCGTTGCACTTCTTGTCTTCATTCTAGCCTGTGTATTTTTGTAGTTCTTGATCATTGTACTCTGCTGGTTACAACCCTGCTTGTTCTTTTGACCTTGCCCTTTTGCCTGAGCCTGTGTTATACTGTCTCACCGTGCCTCTGAACCCAGCGTTTGACCACGCCTGTTTCCATTCATGCCACACCCCGAAGAAGAAATTTGATTTTTTAGACCAAGCCTGGAGCCTAGTTGAAGCCAACCACTGGTTATATGATTACTTCCCAGAATTAGAAGATTTGGACAGCTTGTTTGCTGCTGGAAGTCTTCCTGCCTGGGTGTGGCAACCTGAACTGCGTCTGCCGTCCAGCCCACCTTCCTGTGACAGTGAGTCCGATTGGGTGGACATAGAGGATGACAAAGATGATGATTATGAAGGTGATTCTTCATCAGAGATGGATGGACAGGCACTCCAAGACACTGCTGCTGTTTTCTTTAAGATTCAAGACTTGTATTTTGAATTTTTGGACAATCCAGGATGGCAGCACAGACAACTTTTTTTCGGCACTTGACCAGTTTTTGCAGGCTGAGCCCGATATAGTGGTGGCATATCCGGATTTGGCAACCATCAAAACACAGTTCAGGCAAGATCAGCTGCCTCCTTACATTGAAGACCCAATGGACTACCTTTTTGAGTCAAATATTCATGAGACCCACTTCAACACACCACGCATAATCACACTGTCTGACACAACAGTTGCACCGCTCAATCCATCCACTCCAGCGGCTCAACAGTTCCTGACCCAGACACTTTCATCAGATTTTCCCACAGAATACTGTGCCCACATTGATCACGCCTTGTCTGCCACTTATACCAGCTCCACGGCATGCATCAGCGCGGATGCCTGTTTTGCAGCCGTGTGTGGCACCCATGCCAGCCAAGATTCGTTCTCCTTCAGTGCCAGCACCACACAAGGCCCAAACTCTCATGTTGCCTGACTGCTCTCCGGCGCTCTCTCCCACCAAGTCAGCAGAACCAATCCAGTTTCCTGAATTGCAGACAGAGCCATCAGGAAGGTATCCTTCATCACAGCTCTCAGCAGTGCACCTGCCATCAGAGATGCCTGTAGTGCACACATCATTGAGATCTTCAGCGGTGCCTACAGAGTCATCCACTTTGTGTGTGACTCAGACATCATCAGCACTGTTTCCACCTCTGGAACCGCCAGCAAAATCACAGTTGACATTCACGCCACCACTGCCATCTGCGGTGCATGCTACACTAGAATCTCCATCGGCACCTAGAGACGTTTTCCCAGCGTGCTCCTCCCTGATTCCATCCACATCCAGAATCACAGTCAGAACCGATGTCAAAGTTCTCGCTACAGCAGCCTACAGTGGCCCCTCCACAGTCATCAGCTGCACCAGCCTCTTCCAAGCACAGCACCTCCAAGCCCACAGCAGCGCACACACCGCCAAGTTCATCCACAGCGTGCACGATTCCAAGACTTCCAGCTTCAACCTCTCCTTCAGTGTCTCCTCTACCCATTCAACCACCGGAGCCTTCCATGAGCTTCAGGTCCACTGACTACAGAACAGTTAAGTGGTGTTGTTTTGTTTTTGATTGTACCTTTCACTTTTTGCTTCTCTTTTTTACACCTGTGGAGACCACAGGAGATGCAGTTTGGTGTTTCTGGTCAGAATCAGGTTTTGACTCCATTTGATCTTTGCACCACATTACTCATCATTATCTCCAGTATTTTGTGTTTTGGGTTTACATTATTTTTCTTGCCCTCCTATGGGTGGTATTTTTGTTAAACCGGTTTAGCATCCCATGCCTTTGGTTGAATTTTTCTCCCAGGACCTTCATTGAGTCCTCAGGTTTTAGTCACCCTCCCAGTCAATTTTGTTGGTACTGGTACTGTTTGCATTCTGTCATCAAGCACTTGATTTCCCAGTGTAGGTTTTTTGCCCCCCAGGCCGTATCCCACCTGCACACATATGGCGGCGTCAGACCAACCACCTCAAAAATTACTGTGTGTTGAACTGGCAAATTGACGGCCCACTGCTGCAAGCATGCGCCCCTGCCACCTGATGTTCACAGAACTAGTGACAGGTGGATGTCTATTGCGGGGACAGGCATGCCCCTCCTCTGCCCTTGCGCACTGCTCCACGGCTCAGGACTGAGCATCATGCGCACTGCACCCTGCTGCCATGCCCCCACAGTGTCTCTGTTCTGGCAGAAGTCCACATAGGATGCAGCTGAGCAGAACCAGAACTCCACAGTTGTGGAACTCCAGCGAACCATGCTGGCAGCCACTCTATGAATTAAAAATTGAAAGTGGACAGACAGGGTGGAACGACGGGTTGGAATCTCACTGGACATGACAGCAGCCCCGTTCACATTCTTTGCTGACGTGATGTGATTCTGAACATCTATTGTGTGCCTGCAAGACTGTGCATCATCTAATATGTAGATCTGGTCTAGACCAGTGTTTCTCAAACCTTTTCAGAAGATTCATCACTTAACTGATAAAGTCTCTTGGCCCACCAAACTCCCAAAATATCCAACAACAGTCAGTTTGCTGACCACTCCAACAGGACATTCCTGTCTGTTAGACTCTGGAGTCATTTTTAAACAGTTCAAGAAACAGAACATGATCATTTAAAATGTGATATATTCAGACCACCAAGTGGTCCGTGGACTGGTTTATGAGAAATGTTTGTCAAAACCGAGTTTGTGTGTAAAATCTTAGCTGGAACGGCAAAGTTTGTGGATTCTTGTAAATGTAAATCGAAGAAAGCTGTTAAATAAAGAGGTACTGAGGTTTCACACGTGTTGAGATTCGAATCTCAGAGGACACAGGATTCAGCCGTCTTCATACCATCTTCCTGTTGTGGGTGGCAGAAGAATGAGAGGAAGAAGAGACTCTGTGAGCCAAACGGGATAGAAAATTGCCTGCAGCACTGTCGATGTAATCGGGGAAGGCAGTGATGCGTTTCCGCTGAGCTCGCCTGGTCTCTGGAGAGCTTCAGTCTCCAGCGTTTGCCACTTGCGCTCAACGGCCAGAAACATCTTCTTCTGCTCCTCCATGGCTTTGTCTTAGTTTTCCAGCTTTATCCTCTGCAGTAAATAGATCCATGGCTGCTGGAGAGTGGGTGGATGTTCACTTTCAGCTCAACAGGGTGTCATGGCATACGTGTGTGTGTGTGAGTGAGAGTGTGTGCAGAGGACAGTCTCTTTCAAGCTAAATCAGATCCCTCGCTGTGAATCTGCCTCTGCTTGGCATCCACTAACGCCTGATCAATTACATCCAGCTCCATCTCTGACGCACACGCTTCCATGTATCCATATGTGTGTTTGTACCTTTGATGTCCTGCTGCCTCTGTGTGTGCAGGCAAACGCCACAAGGGGCCAACAGATAAAGACACAAAGCTGATGGGGCCACACCAGGCTGGACTAATGGTTTAATGTCCTCAGGAAAGACTGGATCTGTTCCAAAGAGGCACGTGTGTGTGTGTGTGTGTGTGTGTGTGTGTGTGTGTGTGTGTGTGTGTGTGTGTGTGTGTGTGTGTGTGCGCGCGTGTGTGGGGATTAAATGGTCAGGCGAGTCCTTCACTTTCTACGACCTGCAGCTCATTCTGGCTCAGGTTCATTACCGTGGCGTGTTTAAGCAGTGCGGCTGGGCCACGGGGACGGTGTTAATTACAGCATTCACACTCCTGATGGGCACAGAACGGCTGGCAGCAAACAGCCGGAGCACCGACGGAGCTGTGCGTGTTGTGTTGGTGTAAACACATGCCCACGCAGCAGGAGGAGCCGCTAATTTGAAGAGTTCAAAAGAAACCTGTGTGGAATGTAGCTGGCAGTTTGATCTGACAAGTTTCTCTGTTAGATTTCAGTCATTTCTCTACTTTTTTCCTGTTCTCTGGGTTTGACTGTTATAAGCCACATTAAGAATCGCAACACTTTCTTGCTTTTTACAGTATTTATGACTCTTTCAAATTGCAAATTCAACTTTAAATCTGACTTTGCTCTTGCTTGTCTCCGGCAACGTATTTAGCCACACTCACATGATAGTGAAAGAAAACTGTCATAGCAATCATTGTATCAGAATTCTTGTCGCCTGCAGCAGCAGACTGTAGGTGGCGATGTGAGGCACCGTCTGTTTTCAACCATAACACAGGGACAACAATTCACTGAACGATGGAGGAGAGTGTTACTGTTTTTGGCCAGTGTTAAACAGGAAGCTGTGGCTCTGGCAGACCCTTCAAAAATTACCTTTCTTTTATGAGATCATCACCAGCCCAGGTGATGATCTCATGGGTGAGCAGTGACCTTGAGACCAGAAGCTCCTCGATTCAAATCCCTGTCTGGCCGGAAAATCACTAAGGGCCCTTGGGGAAGGTCCTTAATCCCCAAGTTGCTCTCGGTGTGTAGTGAGCGCCTTGTACGGCAGCACTCTGACATCAGTGTGTGTGTGGGTGAATGTGAGGCATCACTGTAAATAGTTTTGAGCTTCAGTTATAGATGATAATATGCTATATAAATGCAGTCCATTTACCATTGTGTATTAATTTCTCTCTGAATTCTGACAAATTTCACATTAGCCTGATTAAAAGCGGGTGACTCTTGTTGTCCATCTTTCATCTTCACTAAAGACAAAACATCATGCAGGTTTCCTGAATAAGAACAGACAAGACAGACAGGGAAGATGACAAGGTGAAAGTTGTAAATGTTTAACTGTTGACAGTAGTTTCTTTGGTGGTGAGCAGCTGTCAAATTCACAGCCAGTGATGGACTCATTTTTTTCATCAAGCTCTCACTGAAAACAACAGAACATCCAGCTAAGTCTGCTGCGACCAGCAGACCTGAATGCAGCATTAAACCCTGGTCCCACGGAATAATGAAAGATGAATAATGAGCCATGTAGCATGTTGTTTTGGAACGAGACCAGTTATTCAACAATCGTGGAGAATAGTGGCTCTGAGAGGCTCCGGGAGGCAGAATATTCAGCTAACGAGGCTCATCTCTGAGGCTGGCGCTAATTTCAAGATGTTCAAAATTGAGCAAAAACAGCATGGAGCAGTTTGTGTACGAGGTACTATGAGGTCAAATGAGGATTTTAGAGGCATTCATGTGGTGAGGGCGAGGCTGTTCAAAGCCTATTATCCGAGCACCTGGCAGCCCCGAGGACAGGACAGGCTATTTTGGACAAGCTCAGCCCTCTCACGCACTTCATTGTGACAATCCCACCTGTTTCTGGACCTGTTTTTTCCTCTCCACCTCACTGCATGAGGTGGAGAATGTATTTGGAACAGTTTAAAAGGTAATTACTTGTAATGTTTACATTGTCATGGTTTGGTAAATGGAGTGCATTTATACTCAACAAAAATATAAATGCAACACTTTTGGTTTTGCTCCCATTTTGTATGAGATGAACTCAAAGATCTAAAACTTTTTCCACATACACAATATCACAATTTCCCTCAAATATTGTTCACAAACCAGTCTAAATCTGTGATAGTGAGCACTTCTCCTTTGCTGAGATAATCCATCCCACCTCACAGGTGTGCCATATCAAGATGCTGATTAGACACCATGATTAGTGCACAGGTGTGCCTTAGACTGCCCACAATAAAAGGCCACTCTGAAAGGTGCAGTTTTGTTTTATTGGGGGGGGGATACCAGTCAGTATCTGGTGTGACCACCATTTGCCTCATGCAGTGCAACACATCTCCTTCGCATAGAGGTGATCAGGTTGTCAATTGTGGCCTGTGGAATGTTGGTCCACTCCTCTTCAATGGCTGTGCGAAGTTGCTGGATATTGGCAGGAACTGGTACACGCTGTCGTATACGCCGGTCCAGAGCATCCCAAACATGTTCAATGGGTGACATGTCTGGTGAGTATGCCGGCCATGCATGAACTGGGACATTTTCAACTTCCAAGAATTGTGTACAGATCTTTGCAACATGGGGCTGTGCATTATCCTGCTGCAACATGAGGTGATGTTCTTGGATGTATGGCACAACAATGGGCCTCAGGATCTCGTCACTGTATCTCTGTGCATTCAAAATGCCATCAATAAAATGCACCTGTGTTCTTCGTCCATAACAGACGCCTGCCCATACCATAACCCCACCGCCACCATGGGCCACTCGATCCACAACACTGACATCAGAAAACCGCTCACCCACACGACACCACACACGCTGTCTGCCATCTGCCCTGAACAGTGTGAACCGGGATTCATCCGTGAAGAGAACACCTCTCCAACGTGCCAAACGCCAGCGAATGTGAGCATTTGCCCACTCAAGTCGGTTACGACGACGAACTGGAGTCAGGTCGAGACCCCGATGAGGACGCCGAGCATGCAGATGAGCTTCCCTGAGACGGTTTCTGACAGTTTGTGCAGAAATTCTTTGGTTATGCAAACCGATTGTTTCAGCAGCTGTCCGAGTGGCTGGTCTCAGACGATCTTGGAGGTGAACATGCTGGATGTGGAGGTCCTGGGCTGGTGTGGTTACACGTGGTCTGCGGTTGTGAGGCTGGTTGGACAATATTTGAGGGAAATGGTGATATTGTGTATGTGGAAAAAGTTTTAGATCTTTGAGTTCATCTCATACAAAATGGGAGCAAAACCAAAAGTGTTGCGTTTATATTTTTGTTGAGTGTATAGCGCTTTTCCATCTGCATCAGATGCTCAAAGCACTTTACAATAATGCCTCACATTCACCCCGATGACAGGGTGCTTGTCCTGTCAAGATGAGGTGAACGTCGAGATGAGGTGCGTGGCATTACTGCGCACATTGCTCTACCCCAGATTTGAAGACGTCACCCGTTCAGATGAGGTGCCTTGTGCAACTGCACATGTGGAGATGATGTAACTCGCTCAACGTGCAACTGCACATTTTTTTTGTTTGTTTGTTCCATCAGAGTTTTCTTTAATTAATTGTATTTGGTGTATTTATAGCCTAGTAAGTAAAACATTTTCTGTATTTTACGTTAGGAGCATAAATGTATGTACATGTATATTTTGCCTGTCGAAATAAGGTAACTCCAGGTTAAAAATACTTATCATTTTATAGTGAGTAGATTTTATACATTACTATGTCCGGATGAACAATTTATACATTTACTTGCCCATCAACAGTGCACACATGTGCACGTTACACAAGGAACCTCATCTCGACGACGCACCTCATCTCGACAGAACAGTGCTGCCATACAAGGCGCTCACTACACACCGGGAGCAATAGTGGATTAAGGACCTTGCCCAAGGGCCCTTAAGTGATTTTCCAGTCAGACGGGCATTTGAACCGAGGATCTTCTGGTCTCAAGCCCAACACCTTAACCACTAGACCATCACCTGCAACTGGAAAAACAGTTGCAGGTTTATCAGCAGCTGTAAAAGTATGTTTATGATAGATTTAACATCTTGTTATAATGGTTCAGATGAGGCGCGATTTGTGTGCACTGACACAATGACTCGCACTCAAGACGAGTTTGCTTTTTTGGGGGGGGTCATCCACACAGGTGTGAGTGGATATAATTAAAGCACCCACCTCACTGTGGTGTCTTTTTTTTTCTTTTTGGTCACAGTGAAACCTTTCCACAATAGTTCTTTTTCCTTTGTCATTTTTTTTTTAACCTTGCTCTAGGTGCACATGCAGAACTGCTGCATTTAATGACTGGAACACAGCCTGATGCACAGATGTGCACACCGGCCGGACTGTGCTGGAGGGTCTTTTTTTGGACTGCATTTAAAACATGTGACAACATCTTGTCACATGTTTTAAATGGCATGCCCTCCCCGATCTGAACCCAAGCGGTGTTCAGTTGTTGGACTTCTGTGCTAGTCACAGTTTGTCCATCACGAACACCATGTTCGAGCACAAGGGTGTCCATAAGTGCACGTGGCACCAGGACACCCTGAGCCGGAGGTCGATGATCGACTTTGTAGTCGTATCATCTGACCTTCGGCCACGTGTCTTGGACACTCAAGTGAAGAGAGGGGCAGAGCTGTCGACTGATCACCACCTGGTGGTGAGTTGGATCTGCTGGGAGGATAAGAAGCCGGTTAGACCTGGCAGGCCCAAACGTATCGTGAAGGTCTGCTGGGAACGACTGGTGGAACCCTCTGTCAGCGAGGTCTTCGACTCCCACCTCCAGGAGAGCTTCTCCCAGATCCCGGGGGAGGTTGGAGACATGGAGTCCACCTCCATTGTTGATGCGGCTGCTCGTAGCTGTGGTCGCAAGGTCTCTGGTGCCTGTCGCGGCGGCAATTCCCGAACCCGGTGGTGGACACCGGAAGTAAGGGATGCCATCAAGCTGAAGAAGGAGCCCTACTTATCTTTGTTGGTAGGTGGGACCCCAGAGGCAGCTGACAGGTACCGGCAGGCCAAGCATGCCGCAGCTCGTGCGGTCACAGAGGCAAAAACTCGGGTCTGGGAGGAGTTCGGGGAGGCTATGGAGGAGGACAATCGGTCAGCCTCGACGAGATTCTGGCAAACCGTCCGACGCCTCAGGAGGCGGAAGCAGCTCTCCACCAGCACTGTTTACGGTGCGGGTGGGGAGCTGTTGACCCTGACTGGGGATTTTGTCGGGCGGTGGAAGGAGTACTTCGAGGATCTCCTCAATCCCATCGTCACGTCTTCCAAAGAGGAAGCAGAGACTGGGGACTCGGCGGCGGACTCATCCATTACCCAGGCCCAAGTCACCGAGGTGGTTAGAAAGCTCCTCGGTGGCAAGGCTCCTGGGGTGGATGAAATCCGTCCTGAGTACCTTAAGTCTCTGGATGTTGTGGCGCTGTCTTGGCTGACACGCCTCTGCAACATCGCGTGGCAATCGGGGACAGTGCCTCTGGATTGGCAGACTGGGGTGGTGGTCCCTCTGTTTAAGAAGGGGGATCGGAGGGTGTATTCCAACTATAGGGGGATCACACTCCTCAGCCTCCCCGGTAAGGTCTATTTCAGAGTACTGGAGAGGAGAATTCGACCGATGGTCGAACCTCGGATTCAGGAGGAGCAGTGTGGTTTTTGTCCTGGTCGCGGCACACTGGACCAGCTCTACACGCTCCATCGGGTGCTCGAGGGTTCATGGGAGTTTGCCCAACCAGTCCACATGTGTTTTGTGGATCTGGAGAAGGCATTCAACCATGTCCCTCGGGGCACCCTGTGGGGAGTGCTCCAGGAGTACGGGGTCTGGGGTCCTTTGCTAAGGGCTATCCGGTCCCTGTACGACCGCAGCAGGAGCTTGGTTCGCATTGCCGGTAGTAAGTCAAACCTGTTTCCAGTGCACGTTGGCCTTCGCCAGGGCTGCCCTTTGTCACCGGTTCTGTTCATTATTTTTATGGACAGAATTTCTAGGCGCAGCCAGGATGTAGAGGGGGTCTGGTTTGGGAACCACAGAATCTCGTCTCTGCTGTTTGCGGACAATGTGGTTCTGTTGGCTTCGTCAAATCAGGACCTTCAGCGTGCACTGGGGCAGTTTGCAGCCGAGTGTGAAGTGTCCGGGATGAAAATCAGCACCTCCAAATCCGAGGCCATGGTTCTCAACCGGAAAAAGGTGGTTTGCCCTCTTCAGGTCGGTGGAGTGTCCTTGCCTCAAGTGGAGGAGTTTAAGTATCTCGGGGTCTTGTTCACGAGTGAGGGACGGGTGGAGCGTGAGATCGATAGACGGATCGGTGCAGCATCTGCAGTGATGCAGTCGCTGTATTGGACCGTCGTGGTGAAGAGAGAGCTGAGTAGGGGGGCAAAGCCCTCGATTTACCGATCGATCTACGTTCCGATCCTCACCTATGGTCATGAGATTTGGCTCATGACCGAAAGAACGAGATCGCGAGTACAAGCGGCCGAGATGAGTTTCCTCTGCAGGGTGGCTGGGCGCTCCCTTAGAGATAGGGTGAGGAGCTTGATCATTCAGGAGGAGCTCAGAGTCGAGCCGCTGCTCCTCCACGTCGAAAGGAGTCAGTTGAGGTAGCTCGGGCATCTTTTCCGGATGCCCCCTGGACGCCTCGCTGGAGAGAATGCAGCAATGTACAGAGACATCCTGGATGAAAATCTGCTCCAGAGCGCTCTTGACCTCAGACTGGAGCCTCATCTTTCAGCTCTTGGCCTCATCTTTCAGCAGGACAGTGACCATAAGCACACAGCCAAAATATCAAAGGATTGGCTTCAGGACAACTCTGTGAATGTCCTTGAGTGGCCCAGCCAGAGTCCAGACTTGAATCCGATTGAACATCTCTGGAGAGATCTGAAAATAGCTGTGCACCAACCCTCCCCATCCAACCTGATGGAGCTTGAGACGTGCTGCAAAGAGGAATGGACCAAACTGCCCAAAGATAGGTGCACCAAGCTTGTGACATCATTTTCAAGAAGACTTGAAGCTGTAATTGCTGCCAAAGGTACATCATCAAAGTCTTGAGCAAAGGTTGTGAATACTTGTACATTTGATTTCTTCTTTATTTTTAAACAAATTTGCAAAAAATAAATAAAAAAAATAAAAAAAAACTTTTCAGTGTTGTCATTTTGGGGTGCTGTGAATGTTAGTTTCAGGGAAAAATAGTTTAGTTAATTTTGGAATAAGTCTGTAACATAAAATTTGGAAAAAGTGAAGTGCTGTGAATACTTTCTGGGTGCACTGTACGTGCAGTTTAGTCATATCACTCACAAGGTAATAATCCTAGAAGCAAGTTAGTTGGAACTTACCTCTCTGTCATATCCTTTTTCTTGCCTTTTAAACCTGCAATTCTGCACTTGAACCATCTCTTTAGTTCTGCATTGTTTACATCCATGGAGGCCGGCTGCAGGGATACAGACTATCCCACAATGCATTGCCCAAGGGTTACATCCAGGCATGCACATTGACACATGCAATCCTGCTATATGCTCAAGAAAAAAGGTGCCGTGATGTGATCACAGTCAATCAACGCAGGACATCCATACTGGCAATAAATTCAGCAATTAAACACATTTTGGATTTTGGTTGTGTGACACAGCTTTGACCAAGGTTACTGTGGAACTGTGTTCACGTGTGAGTGCCTGGAATTCTGTGAGCTGTTTTACAGTTTAAGAAGACTTGCTCCACACATTTGTTAACTACCATAAGCTGTGCTGGAAGAGCAGCAGCCAATTACTTCTTATTGATCCACAGTGACACACTGAGTTCAAGTGATGAGAGTGGAGCTGCTTTGGGTTAATTTGACATCTATTTCTCTGACATTTATCAGGTGCTATTCACCTCTAAAGTACTGCTGTTGGCTGAAAAGTATGAAGTATGAAATTCAAAAAGTTGGTCATAGCAGCAAAGGAGACTGTATGACTATTTTAAACCTTCCTTATACAAAAAAAAAAAAAAAAAAAACTGAGAACCACATTTTACTGGATACCCCTTCTTCTGCAGGGGGTTATTATTTTTTGCAGGGCTGTTGTTAAGTAAACTGTTGCATGTCTGCTAGTAATTTGATCATGTTTGGTTATGTTGGTGTTGCATTTGACTTTTACTGCAGCCAGAAACAGACTCCAAAACAGATCACAAGTTATAGTTTTGAAAGTATACAAGGTGAAATGGAACAGACAGACAGATGGTTTGCAGGTGAATATCAGTAGATGGAGAATGTCAGTCTCACAGGCTGGATACAGACAAAAGTGCTGAGGGGGCAGCACTGACACAGGAGACACCCTGAGGCACCGTATATGTGTATATGTATATATGTATATGTATGTATATATGTATGTGTATATGTGTATGTGTATGTGTATATGTATATGTGTGTATATATGTATGTGTATGTGTATGTGTATATGTATATGTGTGTATATATGTATGTGTATGTGTATGTGTATATGTATATGTGTGTATATATATATGTGTATGTGTATGTGTATATGTATATGTGTGTATATATATATGTATGCATGCAGCTATCTAGGGATAAAGCAGTGCACCCGGTGTCTTGTACCAGAGTGCATATTTTGAAAATCCCTGAACATTTCAGACACATAAAAATAAATAAATAAACACACAGTGACCAAATTATATAAGAGAATGAACTGTTTGAAGAACACTCGATAAATACTGGCCATGGGTGATGTCAGTTTTTTAGGTAAACAGAAGCAAGTTGAAGAAAAGAAAACAACTTTTAATCAAAGTAGATGGAATATGATTAATTCATTTCCTATACCCGTTTACTCCAATCAAGGGTGACGGAGCTGGAGCCTGTCCCAGTACTCATAGGGTGAGAGGCGGGTTACACCCTGGACAGGACACCAGTCTGTTGCAGGGTGACATATCAACATACAAACATTTTCACATGCTCACTCAGAAATGGCTCTTGGCATAGGGAATATAGGTAAACACATAGAACGCCACCTACTGGAGGGGCGCTGCTGCAAGGTCTAAAAAAATGAACAAAAAAACAAAAACAATACAGCCCTCACATTAACCCTCTGGGGCCAACGCCATCGTAATATGACGGCTAAGACCAAGCTTTACTAAATTATAACATTTGTATGATATGAGATAGAAACTTTTTTTTTTTGCTGAAAAGTTAACTCCGCGGACCTTCAAGCAGCCATCGGTCATCTTTGTACTCCTCATAGAAGCTGTGTGATGACGTGCGCAATGTGAGTGTCCATTCTGAATTGGTTCACCGTCACATGGTTTTCCAAGATCCAATCGTAGGGTAGATTTACCTCACATGAAAAGCCAAAGATCATTTTCAGGAGTGATATGTTACTAGTTGGCCCGTTTGAACAGCCCCCTGGGTGCTCCAATGAGTACATACTATTAGTACATACTCAGTGCGCCCTGCACCATTACACACAGCAATCAGTGAAAGCAGGAGCACACGGAGAGCCTCTGACAATCTCACGTGCTCAAACAAAGAGTGTGTAACTATCAGGATTGCTCCACTAGTTTGCATGTGAATGTTACTGGATAACTCTGTTTCTTTCTCTGCGTAAACACTGTTTACCATATCAAAATAACAAAACGCATAGACCATTTTGTATATATTGTTCAAAATGTGCATTTGTGTTTATTGTTTGAACCTTTTTGTTGTACAGTCTTTCACACAAGACCTCAAATTACCTTTATAAAGTGTCAAAACAGTTGTTTGTTATAGTTTGCTGTGTGTTTTGAATAAATGTGTGTGGAAAATTATTTTTCGCTTTATTTTTTCCTTGCCTATTTTTGATTTTAAACCTTTATTACACTTATAAAACACAACAAAAACATATATATATATTCTGAAAGCACAGGTTGTCCTGAAAAAAAAGACATAAAACTTGATTGTAGGATGCAGGGAGAGCTGTTAACAGCAATAATAAAACATTTATGCCAGGCGAGTGAACTGTCCAAAAAATGCCCTCAGACCCCAGAGGGTTAATGCTTGTCCAGGAAAAGTAAATGTGTGATTGGACAGCACAGAGCCTTTATAACCTTGCCTGAAATTGTCAAGTTCTTTCTAAAGTGGTCAAGTTGGACTTCAGAAGATAGATAGCTTACTGATTCTGCCCCTTCTTTCTTTTTCTCTGTGTTTTATTGTGTGTATTCCTGCAAGTGGGTGATTGAATTTCATTTTGTGCATACAGCTGTAAATACACAAAATCCTCATTTACACGCTGCTGTCATGCAGTTATTCTTCACAAATCACCCCCAAAACATTCACCAACCCAACACGCAAAAGGCTGCAAAGCCCACACGATGAAATACTCCTTATACAGGATCTATACAGTAAATCAAGACCTAGATGTTTGATCATTTGCATCGAGATCTACAACTGTACATCTAATTAACACTGTCTGCGTCATCTGATTAAGGCTTTACCACAATGACTAATTTCACCATATTAAGAAACATGTCTTTAGGAAATGCCATCCAGTTTACAGGTGGCACAGTTGGTCCCGTCACAGTGGATTAAATTGTCAGCTCGGCTCTGTTCGCAGAAATGCCAGTGGTGTGACCTCCTTCTCCATAACATTTATTGTAAATTAATTAATTTAACATATAATGAAAAACAAGTTTTAAAACAGAAATTAAAAAGCACAAAACGTGGATGTGGAATTGATGATACATTGTACTGCTCTTTGTCATTCTGTTGTTTTTCAGCTTGATTTATTTGTTGTGCTGTTTTTTTTTTTTCTTTGTATTTAGCAACTGTACCACTTAATTTATGTTACTTAATTTCTATCCCCAAACATTTCTTGGACCCTCCACTCTCTTTCTTTTTTCATGTATGTTATTGGAGTGGATGAGTTGATCTGCTGAGGATTCATCACTGCTGTTTTTTAAACAGTTATTGATTACGCTTGATTGCTCCCAGAATATTACATGCTGACTGGTGGTTTGGCCCAAATGTTTGACATCCCACCAATATGCCAACTGAGAAATTAAGATGAATCTACAGCACCAACACTGTCACTCTAACTTAATGTGTATGAGGCAGCCCAGACCTCCATCTAAACAACATGAAGGCACGATTTCTCCAGAAATGCTCCCAAACTCTTGTAGGTTTAGGAACATCACTTTCCTTATGTTTTTGTGCAGTAATAAGCAGTGAATATTCAAATGATTGCTGGAAATAGACAGCTAAATTAGAAATCAAACCTAAAGAAACTATTTTTTGTAATGACAAGCTCGTTCAAAAGACCACAGCGTGCCTCCTTTTCCTGCTGTCTTGACAAGCTTTCTTCACGTCAGCCTCTTGACAGGGCTTTGTTGGTGCCTTGTCACATCAAATCTGTCACATACTTCTATTTTCTACCCCTGCTTCCATATTTCACATAAGAAAGATACGATTAATGTTAAATTTCATCAGGCAGCCATTTTCTGGTTGACTCAGTGGAACCCAGTGTGAGGTGTCTTTATTACGTTTGCTTTTTAATCCGCCGCTGTGTCTGGCATGGATCCTGTTGACATTGCTGATTGTTGGCGCTTCACACTGATGCTAATTCCTGCTGATGGCCTTTTGCTTTCAGCTTCCTTGTAACCTGATTATGCCAATCAGGGTGTCTAATGAGTGGAGAAGTTCAGCTGCTGGCAGCTGATTCTGAAAGCAAACATCGAGTGCATTCTTTCATCAGTTTTCCTAAAAAAAAAAATTTGAATGCAGACGCAGTAAGTCCCACAAGGTGAGTGTAACCTGTGCTATGAAAACATGTTAACAGTGACGACAGACCCACAACTTCCAATTAGGTCCACACTTTAACGAGTTACTTTAACCTGACTGGTGTGACGTCGATTGAGTCACATTTTAAGCCACCACACCCAGATGAAACTGTCCGTTGTTTTGTGTGGAGATGTACCATATTTCATTCTAAAATGCTGACAGGTGCACACCAAAACCTAAACAGAATTTCATGCACATTCTCTTTGTACATCCCAGTCAACGTGAAAACAAGCACACCCAAAGCTCCACCTTGAGACCTACATCAGACATAGCAAGAATGAGCAGAAATCAAGCAGAATCAGCTGGAATGTAAAAAAAACAAAAAAAACATTGAGGCACAGTCAGGAGGGACAGACAGTTGGACAGCCATGTACACTTGCCGGACGACCACGTAGAATGTGGGTGGAGCCAGTCCAGACTGAGTCATGCATACAGGCACGACCGGAGCCCAAACATTATTGAACAACAGTACGTAGACAGGGACTGCTGTCAAACTGCACCAGAATCATAAATAAAGCACTCGGACTGCTGGATGGATACACCCGAGTGCTGTCACTCACTCACCCGCTCACACTGACCTCTGAGCAAGACGCTGCACCGCCAGGAAGGACATGTGTGGGACACAAATGACGGACTGTCGGCAGTGTGCTCACAGGCACAGCATGGCAACAGCAATGTGACGAGCACACAGAGTGCACGTAAGAGCTGTGCTCCATACTGACCGGTTCGATTGCTGGCACACAGCGTGCCACAGGACAGGACCTGATGTGGGATATATTAATGCCTTGGTGGACGAGACTTTTCTGAGCCAGTGTCATCAGCAAACGGAGTGCACACAAGAGTTGGGAGGTGATGGTCGAGTGGTTAAGTGTTGGGCTTGAGACCATAGCATCCTCAGTTCAAACCCCAGCCTAACTGGCAAATCACTAAGGTCCCTTGAGAAAGATCTTTAATCCCCTAGTTGCCCCCAATGTGTAGTGAGCACCTTGCATGGCAGCACCCTGACATTGGTGTGTGTGTGTTTGTGTGAATGTGAGGCACATTTTAAAGTACTTTGAGTGTCTGATGCAGATGGAAAAGTGCTATATAAATGCAGTCCATTTAATAATTTTAATTGTGTTCCACACTGACTGGTAAGATCACCGGCGCACAGCACGCTGCAAGACCGTGCCTGATGTGGGATATATTTATGCTGTGAAGGACTAGGCATTTCTGAGCCGATGTGGTCAGCACACTACACAGCCAGGGTGAGAGGGGCTTTCCTGGCCGTTGTCCGCCCTGCACTGTGAAACACACCTGAGGTTGTAGTTCACGTGTATATTTATGGTGTCATGGGCTGGCTAAACATTTCCACCATCATTCCTCTGACAGAGTTAGATGGTAAACATGATATAAGCTGTGTATTATGGGATGACATCCCATTCAGCTGCGTTGCGGGTGCGGTGCCTCTAATGCGCATGGACATGCAGAGACAGATGGTGCTTTCGGTTTGATTACGGAATGTTCAAGTCTACTTCACATGATGGATGTGTGCCACATACCTGTTGCATAGCAATATACAGTTGTATGCAAAAGTTTGGGCATCCCTGAAATTTCAGTTAAATATATCATATAGCAGACAAACACAGTAATATTTGAGAAGTGAAATGAAGTTTATAGGATTTACAGAAAGTGTGCAATAATTATTTAAACAAAATTAGGCAGGTGCATAAATTTGGGCACCCTTGTTTTTTATTGATTTGAATACATTTAGCACTAATTATTGAAACAAAAAATGGTTTGGTAAGCTCACTGACCCTTGATCTCCTTACATAGGTGAATCCAGTCATGAAAAAGAGTATTTAAAGTGGCCATTTGCAAATGTTTCTCCTCTTTGCATCTCTTCTAATGAGTAGCAACATGGAAGCCTCTAAACAACTCTCAGATGACCTGAAAACAAAAACTGTTCAACTTCATGGTTTAGGGGAAGGATACAAAAAGCTATCTCAGAGATAGCTTTTTTGTGTCAGTTTCCACTATGAGCTGACAGAAAAAAAAAAAAAAAAAAAATCAATATTTAATAGATCCTCCTTTTGCAGAAATAACAACCTCTAAATGCTTCCTAAAACTTCCAGTGAGAGTCTGACTGAAGGTATTTTGGACCATTCTTCTTTACAAAACATCTTAGGTTTGTTGGTTTCCGAGCATGGACAGCTGTCAGTTTCCACTGTGAGGAACATAGTGAGGAAATAGAAGAAGGAACATAATGAGGAAATGGAAGACCACAGGCACAGTACTAGTTAAGGCCTGAATTGGCAGGCTAAGAAAAATCTCAGATAAGCTGAAGTGAAGGATGGTGAGAACAGTCATAGTCAACCTGCAGACCTACTCCAAAGACCTACAACGTGATCTTGCTGCAGATAGTGTCTCTGTGCATCATTCAACTATACAGCGCACTTTGCAAAAGAGATGATGTATCAATCAATCAATTTTATTTATATAGCGCCAAATCACAACAAACAGTTGCCCCAAGGCGCCTTATATTGTAAGGCAAGGCCATACAATAATTACGTAAATGTATGATGCTGTAATGCAGAAGAAGCCTTTTCTGCATACACACCACAAACAGAGTCGCTTGAGGTATGCTAAAGCACATTTGGATGAGCTAGCTTCATTTTGGAATAAGGTGTTTTTTACTGATGAAACTAAAATTTAGTTATTTGGACATAACAAGGGGTGGTATGCATGGCTGAAAAAGAACACAACATTCCAAGAAAAAAACACTTGCTACCTACAGTAAAATTTGGAGGTGATTCCATTATGCTGTGGGGCTGTGTGACCAGTGCAGGTACTGGGAATCTTGTTAAAGTTCAGGTTCCCAGTCAACATCAGTAGATTCTTGAGAACAATGTTCATGTATCAGTGACAAAGTTGAAGTTGTGCCGGGGCTGGATCTGTCAATAACACAATGACCCTAAACACTGCTCAAAATCTACTAAAGCATTCATGCAGAGGAACAAGTACAACATCCTGGAATGGCCATCTCAGTCCCCAGACCTGAATATTATTGAAAGTCTGTGGTGTGATTTTAAGCGGGCTGTCTATGCTCGGAAACCAACAAACCTAAGATGTTTTGATCTATTAAATATTGATGTATTTTTTTTTTCTGTTGGTGTGCCCAAATTTATGCACCTGTCTAATTTTGTTTAAATAATTATTGCACACTTTCTGTAAATTCCAGAAATTTCATTTCACTTCTCAAATATCACTGTGTTTGTCTGCTATATGATATATTTAACTGAAACTGCTGATCCAAACAACCAATGATTTATAAAGGAAAATCATGAAAATCATCAGGTGTGCCCAAACTTTTACATACAAATGTATCCTTTGTGCTCCCTGAACAGGATCGAGTGGAGGTGCACGTATGTGGCACAAGTGGGACATGCCAGCAGGATCTGAAATGACTGATCCATTTTGGGGTTCCCCTGACATTATCAGATTGTTCAGAATGCTGTTATGACAGCATATAAATATGTAGATTGCAATGGGGTTATGCACAGACTGCACATAAACTGCCATTCGATGGGTGTCCCACCTGGACTGCACCATGAAGCAGCCACGCAAATGGCCCTGCCCATGTTGACTGCTCTGTGACTGCCATCCAGTGTTTTCAGACTGCACCTCGACACTTTTCTGATGTGGGCTGATTCATCATTCTGAAGCCATTCGGCCTCATTCATGCTATGCCTGACAGCGGTCTAACTTTCCCTCAATGACACCAATTCAAACGTGTAAATAAGTATAAATCATCCAGCTGCACTCCGTATTGCACTCACTTAAAAAAGAAACCCACTTGAAAGAGAAATGAAACTTCACTAACTGTCATGTCATGTTTACTCTCCACAAAACATATTTTATTTGGAATAAGTACAAAAACAAAAAAAAAATGGAGTGGGAATGTAAGACCAAAACCCTGCAGTGGGATCAGTAATTTTGATGATTAAAAAAACAAGCCAGATCAAAGGAAAGTTTCAGCCCATTGTAAAAGCGAGGGTAAAGCAGGCAGCGGAACTGGGGTAGAGGAGCTCACAATAAATAGGTCAAGAAGTATCTAGTAGTATCTAGAAAATGTTTTAGATCTTTGAGTTCAGCTCATGAGAAATGGGAGCAAAAACAAACTTTTTGCTCAGTGTAGTTAGACACAGTCAAAGGTGCACACTGATCCGGACCCCAGTGTCCAGCCATGCTATTCTAGTGTCCGTGGTGTGTCCAGCGGTTCCTGTCGAATGATGCGATCGAGGCAGCCTTCACACCAGTGGGCGAATGACTGATGAATCGACATTCGACCCACTCTCGGCCGGAGTCCAGGTGCCACCCACAAACATCGAACACCACTCGCGGGGCACTTAGAAAAGGTGTGGCCATTTGCGCTGCCAGCATGAAAATAGAGAACAGGCATGATGGAACAGCTGACAGCTGTGGAACACCATGGCATATTGCAAACCCACACCACCAACTAGTGGTGTGGGTTTGCACAATCCATCCAGCGCACAATCCAACTGGTCAGGCACATCACATGACAGATCACAACGTCCACATGGTCCATCCATCATGTCGCAGCCTGACTGACAGTCTCACAGAAAAATCAGCATGGCCAACTCAGTTGCCCCACAGCCTGGAGCTGTGAGCCCATCTACAGTGAGGAAAATAAGTATTTGAACACGCTGCGATTTTGCAAGTTCTCCCACTTAGAAATTATGGAGGGGTCTGAAATTTTCATCTTAGGTGCATGTCCACTGTGAGAGACATAATCTAAAAAAAAAAAAATCCAGAAATCACAATGTATGATTTTTTTAAATAATTTATTTGTATGTTACTGCTGCAAATAAGTATTTGAACACCTGTGAAAATCAATGTTAATATTTGGTACAGTAGCCTTTGTTTGCAATTACAGAGGTCAAACGTTTCCTGTAGTTTTTCACCAGGTTTGCACACACTGCAGCAGGGATTCTGGTCCACTCCTCCATACAGATCGTCTCTAGATCTTTCAGGTTTGGAGTTTCAGCTCCCTCCAAAGATTTTCTATTGAGTTCAGGTCTGGAGACTGGCCAGGCCACTCCAGCACCTTGAAATGCTTCTTACGGAGCCCCTCCTTAGTTGCCCTGGCTGTGTGTTTAGGGTCATTGTCATGCTGGAAGACCCAGCCATGACCCATCTTCAATGGTCTTACTGAGGGAAGGCGGTTGTTTGCCAAAATCTCGAAATACATGACCCCATCCATCCTCCCTTCAATACAGTGCAGTCGTGCTGTCTCCTTTGCAGAAGAGCTGTTGTGTGGGCCGCCCGAAGAGGAGGTACTGCTGGCCAACACTAGAGGGCGCCCTGCCTGAAGGCGGGCTTCAGGCACCAGAGGGCGCAGTCGCCGCCAGGAGCATCTGGAACTCGGATTGACAGCTGTCACTCATCCACTCATCATCCACTCATCATGACGCACCCATAAAAGCCTGGAGAAGACACCACACCCACGCCGAGAAATCGTCGACCCTTACAGGTAGACTCTCAGCTGTCTTTGCAGCTAAGCTTTTGTTGTGACGTTCATTGCATCTGAGCTGGTAGATGATAATCAGTGACTTTTTGAGTTTGCAGCTTATCCACTTGTGTCTGAGTCTGAGGGAGTTGGTGGAGCCGGCGTTTCCGCTCTGCACTCCAGCACTCAACAAGTGTATACTGGGTCTGCACGGTAACTCACAGGACTTGTGAAAGCAGAAGGTGGAGGCGTTCTTCTCCTCCCAAAAAGGAGTCATTTGCTGACTGTTTGCTGGGTGTGTTCAATCACACTCACTCTTAACTGTTTCTGTTTCCTGCCAGCAGTACCCGATCTGACAGCTGGAGACGGTGGCCACCTGGGGACTCAGGATTGGCGGCTCCGGGGTGTTCCAGATCCGTTGGCGGTGGAAATCGTGTGGGTTCCGACTCCTCTCCGGACGGGCGTCTCTTATCCTCGAGCCTGCCCACACTACACCAACTTGAGATTGACTGTAGTATTGATTGTATCTGTATTTGTTGTGCACATTTCACAACATTAAATTGTTATTCTTGCATTCCCATTGACCGTTCATTTACGCCCCCTGTTGTGGGTCCATGTCATCACACTTTTCACAACAAGAGCACCCCCAGAGTATGATGTTTCCACCCCCATGTTTCACAGTTGGGATGGTTTTCTTGGGGTTGTTCTCATCCTCTAAACATAGTAAGTGGAGTTGATTCCAAAAAGCTCTATTCTGGTCTCATCTGACCACATGACCTTCTCCCATGCCTCCTCTGGATCATCCAGATGGTCACTGGTGAACTTCAAATGGGCCTGGACATGTGCTGGCTTGAGCAGAGGGACCTTGCTGCCCTGCAGGATTTTAAACCATGACAGCATCATGTGTTACTAATGCAATATTTGTGACTGTGGTCCCAGCTGTCTTCAGGTCATTGACCAGGTCCTCCTGTGTAGTTCTGAGCTTTCTCAGAATCATCCTTACATCACAAAGTGAGATCTTGCATGGAATCCCAGACCGAGGGAGACTGACAGTCATCTTGTGTTTCTTCCACTTTCTAATAAATAATCATAACAGTTGTTGTCTTCTACCAAGCTGCTTGCCTGTTGTCCTGTAGTCCATCCCAGCCTTGTGCAGGTCTACAGTTTTGTCCCTGGTGTCCTTAGACAGCTCTTTGGTCTTGGCTATGGTGGACAGGTTGGAGTGTGATTGACTGAGTGTGTGAACAGGTGTCTTTTATACAGGTAACAAGTTCAAACAGGTGCAATTAATACAGGTAAAGAGTGCAGAATAAGAGGGCTTCTTAAAGAAAAATTAACAGGTTTGTGAGAGCCAAAATTCTTGCTGATTGGTAGGTGTTCAAATACTTATTGGCAGCAGTAACACACAAATAAATTATTAAAAAAATCATACACTGTGATTTCCGGATTTTTTTTTTTTTTTTAAGATTATGTCTCTCACAGCGGACATGCACCTAAGATGAAAATTTCAGACCCCTCCATGATTTCTAAGTGGGACAACTTGCAAAACCGCAGGGTGTTCAAATACTTATTTTCCTCACTGTATGTGAGTGCGTTGCTGCAGTGGGAAGGTGGGCGTATTGCATGTCGATCATGTGATGTTTGCATTGATTGATTGACATGGTCACATGCGCTCATGAGCACAACAGTTATGCGTTTGTCAGGGGTCCATGGTTGACATGTAATCATGTCATGGGTTGGATGATGTCATTTGAAATCAAGTAGGGAGGGGGCTGACCACCGCCCATGGATGGTGCTGCGTTCTTGCAGCTTGCGCCGCTCCAAATCACAGCTGCGGCATCAGCGCAATGCAGAGCTGGGGAACACATATTGTCACGTGCTCCAATCACCCAGGTGCAAGGCACAGTACTGCACGCATGTCAACAATGACAACATGGGGAAAAATAAAAGCAAACGGGATCACCCTAATCACATCTCAGCACGCACAGCAATGGGCAACTGACTGCTGCACCTTTGCTATGCACAGCTGGGGAACACATCCTGTCATGTGCTCTAATCACCCATGTGGAAGGCACGGTGCTGCACGTGTGTCTGCAAATGATGACATCATAGGGGAAAAATAAACTGGATCGCCCCAACTACGAGGTCTATTAGAAAAGTATCTGACCTTATTATTTTTTTCAAAAACCATATGGATTTGAATCACGTGTGATTGCGTCAGACAAGCTTGAACCCTCGTGCGCATGCGTGAGTTTTTCCACGCCTGTCGGTTGCATCATTCGCCTGTGAGCAGGCTTTGAGTGAGGAGTGGTCCACCCACTCGGAGGATTTTCATTGTCAGGAAATGGCAGAATGATTTGGGCTTTTTTTCCATCAGAATTTTTTCAGAAACTGTTAGAGACTGGCAGTTGGAAACCATTCGAAAAATTTATCTGGCTTTCGGTGAAAATTTTAAGGGCTTCACAGAGAATAAGGACTGTTACTACAGCTTTAAGGACGGCTTTAAGGATGGCTTTAAGGACGCTCGGCGCACCGTGCTCTGTGCCGCCGTTGAGAGCCACAAACCACCGGATCATTTCTAAACAGATGGCTCTGTGGAGCCGGGACCATCGTGGGCACTTTCTCTGGTTATCACAAGAGCTAGACATCAACCATTTTCCGCCAGATTTCACTTTCAACAAGAGATTTTGTCATGGAAAGCCGAGCGGAGGCGTCGCGCGTCACGATGGATTCGCCACTGGAGCGAGACAAAACCACCTCCGTTTTGGTCTCACAGGACGGCTTTGAGATGGCATTCAGACAGCTGTCGGTGGTTTTTCCATCGAGTGATTATCCGAGAAATTGTGGATGTGCCTGGACATGCCAGAACGTGTCCCGTGAGGCTTCATCACAGCGTTGCTGTGTGCCATGCGGCACCGCCGCAACGCGCGAAGCCTCTGCTCCTCTTTCCATGACAGAAACTCCTGTAACAGTGGAATATGCCATTCATTTCCAAACTGGACGCTTTGTTTCATCCGGGACGTTGACTAGCACAGGAATTGTGAAAAGACGTGGACATCAGCACTTTTTCGGCACATTGAGACAGACGTGCGGAGGAATTCTGCGCATCGTGGCTGTGCCGCATGGCGCACAGCAATACCGTGATGAAGCCTCACGGGCATGTTCTGGCATGTCCAGGCACATCCATAATTTCTCGGATAATCACTCGATGGAAAAACCACCGACAGCTGTCTGAACGCCATCTCAAAGCCGTCCTGTGAGACCAAAACGGAGGTGGTTTTGTCTCGCTCCAGTGGCGAATCCATCATGCGCATGAAGCCTCCGCTCGGCTTTCCATGACAAAATCTCTTGTTAAAAGTGAAATCTGCCAGAAAATGGTTGATGTCCAGCTCTTGTGATAACCAGAGAAAGTGCCCACGACGGTCCCGGCTCCACAGAGCCATCTGTTTAGAAATGATCCGGTGGTTTGTGGCTCTCAATGGCGGCACGGAGCACGGCGCGCTGAGCGTCCTTAAAGCCATCCTTAAAGCGACAGTAACAGTCCTTATTCTCTGTGAAGCCTGTAAAATTTTCACCGAAAGCAAGATAAATTTTTCGAATGGTTTCCAGCTGCCTGTCTCTAACAGTTTCTGAAAAAATTCTGATGGAAAAAAAGCCCAAATCATTCCGCCATTTCCTGACAATGAAAATCCTCTGAGTGGGTGGACCACTCCTCACTCAAAGCCTGCTCACAGGCGAATGATGCAACCGACAGGCGTGGAAAAACTCACGCATGCGCACAACGGTTCAAGCTTGTCTGACGCAATCACACGTGATTCAAATCCATATGGTTTTTGAAAAAAATAAGGTTGGATACTTTTCTAATAGACCTCGTACATCTGAGCACACAAGGCAATGGGCATGCAGTCAAAGCTGCACCTGACCGCTGCACCATCGCTACGCAAAGCTAGTGAACACATATCGTGCCATGCAGAATATCACCTCACAAGATGCCACCGCGATGCACATGCATCAGCGGGCTCTCCTCAAATGGTAATAAATAAAACTACATATCACCTTTGCAATTCAGTCAGCAGTGCCTCAGTGCACACTGGACAGAGGGACACATGGAGTCATTCATGTAAAATGTAAAAGGAAGAAAAAGTCATCATTGTCAGTCCATTACTTACTTGTTTACGTCAAGGAGGAGGATAATTCTGGTATTGTCCGCTCTTCATAACAGGAATTAATTAAATATTAGAAATTGCATCCAGACTCATAAGCTCCACACAAAAAAACATATATACAGGTCTACAACAGCAGCTGTTTAGGTACCAGTGGACAAAAGCTCAACCTTATAGATATTGTCATTAGGACTACACACTTATGAAAAAGAGTATATAAATTCATGAAATGACACAAAATCATATTTGTGGCAATGAAGCACAGGAATAGAAGAGACAATGCAAATATTGAAAAATCACACATCAAGCCTTTACAAAAAAAAATAGGCATAGCAGAGGATAAAAAACACATCTCAAAAAGAATTCATAAGTCACATGAGTCACTTGAGTCTGGACTTGAAAGTCTCCACAGAATCTAACTGTTTTATTGACACAGGGAGATCATTCCACAGAACAGGGGCACAATAAGAGAAAGCTCTGTGACCGGCAGACTTCTTATTTACCCTAGAGACAAAAAGTAGTCCTGCACCCTGAGAATGCAAACCACAGGCCAGTACGTAAGGTTTAATTTGGTCAGCTAGGTAAGGAGGTACCAGTCCGTGAACCAGTGGCGGCCGGCCCATGTGGGCACTCGGGCGCTGCCCTCCTAGATGTGGAGGGGAAAAGTCAGAATATATATATTTTTAAAAAGTATTATCAGTGTCAGTTTTACTTAATAGTATGTGCCTACATGTAATATGAATGATTAAAACAACACTTCCTCCAACTGACTCTCATTCAACAGTGCATTTCCACTGACAGAAGTAGAGAATGTATTATTCCTCGTCTTGGGCGTAATTCAAAGTGCCCTTGAAGTGCAGCAAAATAACCAATTGTTTGTAGTTGCTATGGAAAATTAATAAATATTTGGCAAATCAGCACTGCCAAAATTAATGGCTTTGGGGTGCTGGAAGTTTAGCCCTTGCTACAAAAATGCGGGAACGTTAGATTACAATCAGTGATATACGTGACGCTGCAGCTGCTGCTGTCAGTCAGTCAGTCAGGAAGAGATGATGGTGACGACAACGTTTGGGTTATATTTATTTATTTTTATTTTGTCTCTGTGTGTTTTGCTGGAGTAAGTTGAAGAACTCTGGGACACCTGCTCGTTATGTCTTCCGATGTTTAAATCGGGACAAAACTAATCAAATCAATGACACCAAAGTTTGGCGGGGATCCTTTTGGAGGCGCATGGAGGTGCGCACATCAGATCTTTCTCGTGGTTTAATGACAATTGCACATCCCGGTTGGAGGAGAGACGTTTGTCTGACTCGTTCTAAACCGTGTCAGGCTTCATTCACACTGTCAGCGCGCACACCTCACAGAGGCTGCGGGTGGAAAGGAGCGCATCCATGTCTTCAGGTGAGCTGACGAGCTGCTCATATTTATTCCCGAATGTTGCTCCTGGTGTAGAAACGAGGACGAAAATTTAAGATAAAACGAATGAGTGATGTTTTATTGTTTGTTTTAGGGGGTCAAAGCTGTGATCTTTTTTGGGACAGCAGACCAGTTAGAATGGTAATAGGGGGTGTCATTGTGAACCCCAGGATCTGTTTGTCTGAAGATAATGGCAGTTCAGTACAGTTTGGTGTACTATGTGTGTAATTGGTGTCAAATGGTGAAATGTTCTTTGCTCAAGAACTTGAGTGTTGTATTTGATAACCTTTCCAAAGTAGAAATGGGGCCTAATATAGCTGTAAATGGTTAACTTGATCTGTAAAACTGCTGATTTTGAGAAGGACATGAAATGATTATTGTGGAATTGTAGTAATTTTCTGACTGTTCTCTTGTATGCCTGTACTGGACAAGACAAGGGAATCTATCGCCACAGCAGCCCCACCAAGACTGTTTTTCACCAGCCGCCACTGCCGTGAACAGTTTTAAAGACTAGTAGCAGAACCTTAAAATCCGATCTCACTGAGACAGGAACCCAGTGAAGGGATGCCAAAATGGGTGTAATGCAGTCAAAATTTCTACTTCGTGTCAAAAGTCTGGCTACAGCATTTTGAACCAATTGGAGACCCCTAATGCTGGACTGCGGTAAACTGTACATACAGGTACATACAGGAACACATTGCTGTGGGGCTCATTCACCCTCATCCTCTCCTACTGGTGCTGGGTTTTTCTCTGTAGAGAAGAAGGACAAATCACTGCATCCTTGAATTGATTACCAGGATCTTAATGATGTCACAAATACAAGTAAGAGCAGGTACCCTCTCCCTTTGCTAACCTCAGCATTTTAATTAGTGGAGGGGGGGCAACATCTTTACCAAGACTGACATTCGCAACACCTACCATTTAATCCATATTTGGGAGGGTGATAAATGGAAAATGGCCTTTAATACACCTACTGGCCACTACGAGTACTTGGTAATGCCCTTTGGACTCACTCACCCCCTGCCATGTTTCAAAGGCTAGTTAAATGATGTTTTGAGGGAATATCTTGGGAAATTCATTTTTGTTTACTTGGGTGACATTTTGATCCTCTCCCCCAATGAAGACATACATAAACAACATGTAGGGACCATATTTCGGTGTTTATTAGAGAATCAACTGTAAGTCAACACAGAGAAGTGTGAATTCCACAAGCCCACAGTATCATTTCTGGGGTTTGTGATATCTGAGTGGAAGATCAAGATGGACCCCTCCAAGACTACAGCTGTGTCTGAGTGGATCACACCTCAGAGTTGCAAGGAGGTCCAGTAATTCCTTGGCTTCACAAATTTCTATTTTAGTACTGTAACAGCTCCATTGCACAATCTTACCCACGCTCACCAGGCATTTGTCTGGTCTCATGAGTCTGAGGAAGTGTTTCAGGAGCTAAAGAAACAATTTACGAGGTCTGTTAGAAAACTATCCGACCTTTTTATTTTTGCAAAAACTATATGGATTTGAATCGTGCGCTTGCATCAGCCAAGCTTGAACCTTCGTGTGCATGTGTGAGTTTTTTCATGCCTGTCAGTTGCGTCATTCACCTATGACCACGCTTTGAGTGAGCAGTGGTCCACCCTCCTCGTCGGATTTTCATTGTGAGGAAAATGTCTGAATGATTTGGAGCTTTGCTGCATCAAATTTTTCCAGAAACTGTGAGAGACAGCCAGGTGGAAACCATTCGGAAAATTCAGACGGCTTTCAGGGACGATACTATGGGGATCACACAGATTAAGAAGTGTTACAACCTGTTTAAAGACGGCGCACAATGGCGGAGAGCGCGCCGCGCTCCGAGCGGCAATCGACAGGCTGAAACAACCAGATCATTTCCAAATTGAATGCTGTGTTGATCCGGGACGTGTGCACATAGCACTTTTTCGCCACATTCCACTGTTACAGGAGTTTTTCTCATGAGAAGACGTGTGGAGGAATTTGCGCGTTGGGACAGAGCCACTAATGGTGCGGGACAAAAAGCAACGCCGTGATGAAGCCTCACAGGACATGTTGTGGCATGTCCAGCTCGTCCACAATTTCTCGGATAGTCACACGACTGAAAAGCCACCGAAAGCCGTCTGAATCTTCCGAATGGTGCAAGAGCTGGGCATGTTACAACATGTCCTGTGAGACAAACATGGAGGTGCTTTTGTCCCGTGCCATTAGTGGCTCCGTGGCGAATTCCTCCGCTCCTCTTTCCATGACAAAAACTCCTTTTTTGTGTGTGTGCCTGGGTGTTGGTGGAGGGACTTCTCTTGTCTGGTGTCAGGTTCTTGGTGTTGGCATGTCCCTCCTCTCATCTCTTCCTGTATACCATGCCCTGTTCCTGAACCTTCCTCACACACCTATCCTGCATTTCCTCATTATCTCTCTATTTTAATTTTAATATTTTGAGATTGTTTTGCCTTGAGCCTCTTTCAAGTGTTTGTCCTCTGAGTATTCCAGTCCTGTTTTGCTTAAGCCCCTTTCACATTGGCGTATTTGTAGAGCTGCATATTGCAGCATTGTTTCATTTAAATACACCCGAAATGCTCGCATACTCAGTCTTTTTCCGTGTTCGTTTCATAATAGCAGCTGTGTGTTCGCTTTTTTAATGCGCACACAGTCGCATGTACATTGCCACTATTTAAACCCAGTTCACTCCTGCCGGCTGTGCAGAACACATCACTGCACTTGGAAAACAGTGGACTGTATCATGAGGTTTTTACTGTTGCATTACTGCCACGATCAGGGCGTTTATTGAGCGCACTGACATGCAGCGAGTGCGCTTTTATTTTAAAGTCACATGTTTGATCAGACCTGATCGATCAGCAGAAGTGTATAACTCCAGCTTCAGAAAGTAAAAACCCTCCCATGTGTTGCTTCTACCTGTGCACCTAAAACAGGTAATCTCAATAATGAGCTCATCCACCTGCCTGAAAAGTGAACTAATTACAATCAGCTGGCTTATTAGGATGATGGAACAAATATGGGCTGGACTTTTACTTTCTGAAGCCGGAGTTTTACACCTCTGTCGATCAGGGCGTTTGATGAGTGCACCGACGTGCACCGACGTGCAGCGAGCGCGCTTTTATTTTCAATCAATCAATCAATTTTTTTTTATATAGCGCCAAATCACAACAAACAGTTGCCCCAAGGCGCTTTGTATTGTAAGGCAAGGCCATACAATAATTATGTAAAGCCCCAACGGTCAAAACGACCCCCTGTGAGCAAGCACTTGGCTACAGTGGGAAGGAAAAACTCCCTTTTAACAGGAAGAAACCTCCAGCAGAACCAGGCTCAGGGAGGGGCAGTCTTCTGCTGGGACTGGTTGGGGCTGAGGGAGAGAACCAGGAAAAACACATGCTGTGGAGGGGAGCAGAGATCGATCACTAATGATTAAATGCAGAGTGGTGCATACAGAGCCAAAAAGAGAAAGAAACAGTGCATCATGGGAACCCCCCAGCAGTCTACGTCTATAGCAGCATAACTAAGGGATGGTTCAGGGTCACCCGATCCAGCCCTAACTATAAGCTTTAGCAAAAGGAAAGTTTTAAGCCTAATCTTAAAAGTAGAGAGGGTGTCTGTCTCCCCTGATCTGAATTGGGAGCTGGTTCCACAGGAGAGGAGCCTGAAGCTGAAGGCTCTGCCTCCCAATCTACTCTTACAAACCCTAGGAACTACAAGTAAGCCTGCATCTGAGAGCGAAGCGCTCTATTGGGGTGATATGGTACTACGAGGTCCCTAAGATAAGATGGGACCTGATTATTCAAAACCTTATAAGTAGAAGAAGAATTTTAAATTCTATTCTAGAATTAACAGGAAGCCATGAAGAGAGGCCAATATGGGTGAGATATGCTCTGTCCTTCTAGTCCCCGTCAGTACTCTAGCTGCAGCATTTTGAATTAACTGAAGGCTTTTTAGGGAACTTTTAGGACGACCTGATAATAATGAATTACAATAGTCCAGCCTAGAGGAAATAAATGCATGAATTAGTTTTTCAGCATCACTCTGAGACAAGACCTTTCTGATTTTAGAGATATTGCGTAAATGCCAAAAAAGCAGTCCTACATATTTGTTTAATATGCGCTTTGAATGACATATCCTGATCAAAATGACTCCAAGATTTCTCCAGTATTACTAGAGGCCAGGGCAATGCCATCCAGAGTAAGGATCTGGTTAGACACCATGTTTCTAAGATTTGTGGGGCCAAGTACAATAACTTCAGTTTTATCTGAGTTTAAAAGCAGGAAATTAGAGGTCATCCATGTCTTATGTCTGTAAGACAATCCTGCAGTTAGCTAATTGGTGTGTGTCCTCTGGCTTCATGGATAGATAAAGCTGGGTATCATCTGCGTAACAATGAAATTTAAGCAATACCGTCTAATAATACTACCTAAGGGAAGCATGTATAAAGTGAATAAAATTGGTCCTAGCACAGAACCTTGTGGGACTCCATAATTAAACCCTAGTCTGTGAAGAAGAATTCCCCATGTACATGAACAAATTGTAATCTATTAGACAAATATGATTCAAACCACCCGCAGCGCAGTGCCTTTAATACCTATGACATGCTCTAATCTCTGTAATAAAATTTTATGGTCAACAGTATCAAAGCAGCACTGAGGTCTAACAGAACAAGCACAGAGATGAGTCCACTGTCCGAGGCCATAAGAAGATCATTTGTAACCTTCACTAATGCTGTTTCTGTACTATGATGAATTCTAAAACCTGACTGAAACTCTTCAAATAGACCATTCCTCTGCAGATGATCAGTTAGGCTGTTTTACAACTACCCTTTCAAGAATTTTTGAGAGAAAAGGAAGGTTGGAGATTGGCCTATAATTAGCTAAGATAGCTGGGTCAAGTGATGGCTTGTTAAGTAATGGGTTTAATTACTGCCACCTTAAAAGCCTGTGGTACATAGCCAACTAACAAAGATAGATTGATCATATTTAGATCGAAGCATTAAATAATGGTAGGGCTTCCTTGAGCAGCCTGGTAGGAATGGGGTCTAATAAACATGTTGATGGTTTGGATGAAGTAACTAATGAAAATACTCAGACAGAACAATCGGAGAGAAAAGAGTCTAACCAAATACCGGCATCACTGAAAGCAGCCAAAGATAACGATACGTCTTTGGGATGGTTATGAGTAATTTTTTCTCTAATAGTTAAAAATTTGTTAGCAAAAGAAAGTCATGAAGTCATTACTAGTTAAAGTTAATGGAATACTCAGCTCAATAGAGTCACAGAGTCATAGAGTTTGATCAAACCTGATCGATCAGGGCGTTTGATGAGTGCACCGACGTGCAGCGAGCGCGCTTTTATTTTAAAGTCACAGGTTTGATCAAACCTGATTGATCAGGGCGTTATGAGCGCACCGACGTGCAGCGAGCGCGCTTTTATTTTAAAGTCACAGGTTTGATCAGACCTGAACGATCAGGACGTTTGATGAGCGCACCGACGTGCAGCGAGTGCACTTTTATTTTAAAGTCACAGGTTTGATCAGACACAGAGAGAGAGAGAGAGACAGAGTGAAAGTGAGGGAGAGTACACGCGCAAGAGAGTGAGCAACTGACCTGCTGTTTCTGTTGTGTTTCTGGATTTCTGAGTTGAGGTTTGATTCCCTGTTCTGAGCACACAGACGCTGTAGACTGCGTGATCATGTGATCATGTTCTCCAGCTGGATTCACGCACTCAGTTTTTGGTTGTGTACAGAAGCGCAGTGTTGTGCATACTTGCATGCAGTAACGCTGTGCTGCAGACCTGCTTAAAACTGTGTCCAGCGCTCTATGCTGAAGAAAATTAAACATGTTTAATTTCAGTTCTTGTATTTTTCTGTAGTCTCATAATGGCAATTCAAATTCAAATTCTTAAACACAAACTCAGCACACAGCTTTAACGTCAGTCAATAAATATTTAGAAGTCCATGCTTTATTAAAAGCTCTGTATTCTGCATCACTTATTCTTTTTCTTTTTTTAACCTTGGCTGACATATTTATGGACTAAGTGCTAACTTCTTGAAGGCTGTCCAACACATTCACTGACACATTTGAGTAAAGGTGCATTAATGGACTGGCAAGACACAGGTAGAAACAAAACCAAAATAGCCTTCAAAGTAAAAGCTGTGGAGCTACGAGGTCTGTTAGAAAAGTATCAGACCTTTTTATTTTTTGCAAAAACTATATGGATTTGAATCATGTGCGCTTGCATCAGCCAAGCTTGAACCTTCGTGCGCATGCGTGAGTTTTTTTACGCCTGTTGGTTGCGTCATTCGCCTGCAGGCAGGCTTTGAGTGAGCACTGGTCCACCCCTCTCGTCAGATTTCCATTGTCAGGAAAATGTCTGAAGAGCTGGAGCAGGGCTGCATCAAATTTTTCAAGAAACTGTGTGAGACAGCCAGGTGGAAACCATTCGGAAAATTCAGATGGCTTTCGGTGAAAATCCTATGGGCATCACACAGATTAAGGAGCATTACAACCAGATTAAAGACGGCCCACAGTGGCTGAGGGTGCGCCGCGCTTCGAGCGGCCATTGACAGGCTGAAATGACCAGATCATTTCCAAAGTGAAGGCTGTGTTGATCCAGGACGTCATGTGACTACCAGAGAAACGGCAGAAAAGGTGAACATCAGCCATTTTTCGTCAGATTCCACTGTTACAGGAGATTTTGTAATGAAAGACGTGCAGAGGCATTCGCGCGTCGGGACGAAGCCGCAATGGCGTTAGGTGTTAGGCAGGAAAACACATCACGTGGCATGTATTTATATATAATTAGGTACATTAAGTTAATTGTGGACTCAACACAGTTTTGTCCTTTTTTCCATGAATTTAACTCACAGAGGCCAGGGTGTCAAAATTTTCTGAAGAGGACAACAGTCGTGACTTTTTTCAGTCCCTGCAATGAAAAGGATGAAGAGTAGAAAGGCAGTTGGCCTAGATGACATTCCAGTAGAGGCATGGAAATGTCCTGCAGAGATGTCAGTGAAGTTTGTAACCATATTGTTTAATAAAACCTTGGATGGTCAGAGGATGCCTAAGAACAAGGGTGAGGTGCAGAACTGCAGTAACTACACAGGTATAAAATTGATCAGCCACAGCATAGAGTTATGGGAAAGTATATTAGATGCAAGGCTTAGAAAACAGGTGAAGATCTGGGCAGCAATATGGTTTCATGCTAAGAAAAAGAGTACAATACAATATTTGCTCTGAGAATACTGATGGAGAAGTACAGAGAAGACCAGAAGGATTTACTTTGTGTGTTTGTGGATTAAGAGAAAACTATTGACAGGGTGCCAAGAGATGAATTGTGGTATTGTATGAGGAAGTCTGGAGTGGCAGAGAAGTATGTGAGGGTAGTGCAGGACATGTACAAGGATAATGTGACAGCGGTGAGATGCGCAGTTGGAATAACAGACTCATTCAAGGTGGAGGTGGGATTACACCAGCTCTGAGTTCTTTCTTGTTTGCAGTGGTGATGGACAGATTGACAGATGAGATCAGACAGGGGTTGCCATGGATTGTTTGAATGAGAGGGAGCCCAGTGGAATAGTGTGTTACAAGGAGAAAAGTGATAAAAGTAGATGAATTTAAATATTTGGGGTCAACTGTGCAAAGTAATGGAGAGTGTGGTAGAGAGGTGAAGAAGAGAGTGCAGGCAGGGTGGAGTGGGTGGAGAAAGGTGGCAGGAGTGATTTGTGACCAAAGAATATCTGCAAGAGTGAAGGGGAAAGTTTACAAGACAGTAGTGAGACCAGCTATGTTGTATGGTTTAGACACAGTGATACTAACAAAAAGACAGGAGGCAGAGCTGAAGATGCTCTGATTCTCTTTGGGAGTGATGAGGATGTGTTGTGGCTGCCTTGGTCCCTGCTGGTTCCTGCCTCTGTTCTCTGCTCACAGGTGGTAAGCCTCAAGCTGATCGACATGCCTGTCTCTCATCACCGCACCTGTATAAAAGCCCTGGCTCTTTCCATCATCTTTGCCAGAAACTCTATGAATCCTACCTGGTGTTTTACACTCAGAATTCTTTGCGTTGCTATGCCGTGTTTGAGCCTCCATGCTCAGGGTTTTGCATTTGTCTGTTTTTGGAGCTTCCATGTTCTTTTTGTGACCAGCTATTTTCTGCAGCCTGCCTCCTGGGTTTCCACACCCTGCAGTTGTTTTCTCTGAGCGTACTCACTCAGAGTTTTTGGGTCCATTTCCTTATGTTTGGGTTCCAATAGTAACAGGATGGACAGCATTGGGAGTAAACATATCAGAGGCACAGCTCTGGTGGGACAGTTTGGAGACGAAGTCAGAGGGGTGAGATTGAGATGGTTTGGACATGTGCAGAGGAGGGACTCAGGGTATATAGGGAGAAGGATGCTGAGGATGGAGCCAGCAGGCAGGAGGAGAAGAGGGAGGACAAAGAGGAGGTTTATGGATGTGGTGAGGGAGGACATACAGGTGGTTGGTGTGACAGAGGAAGATACAGAGGACAGGGTGAGATGGAAACGATTGATGTGCTGTGGTGACTCCTAAAGGGAACAGGCGAAAGAAGAAGCAGCAATGGTTTTAAAAAAAAAGTTTTCATTTATCATGGCTGTCAGTTGTTTTCCAGCCTTTGAAAGTACGAGGTCTGTTAGAAAAGTATCGGACCTTTTTATTTTTTGCAAAAACCTGATGGATTTGAATCACATGTGCTTGCATGAGCAAACCCTGAACCTTCGTGCACATGTGTGAACTTTTTCACGCCTGTCGATTGCATCATTTCCTAGTAAGCAGCCTTTGTGTGAGGTGTTTGTCATGCGCTCAGCGTTTTTTCATTCCAAGGAAAAAGATGGAATGACTGGAGCAGCACCGCATCAAATTTTGCCAGAAACTGGGCGACAGCCAGGTGGAAACCATTCGGATGATTCAGACGGCTTTCGGTGATGATTCTCTGGTCATCACACAGATTAAGGAGCAGTACAACCGGTTTAAAGACGGCTGCACAACGCCATCAACATGCTGAAATGACCAGATCATTTCCAAGTGAACGCTGTGATGAAGTGGGACCGTCGTGTGACTGTCCGAGAAATTGCGGAAGAGGTGGACATCAGCACTTTTTCGGCACATTCCACTGTGACAGAAGATTTGGCGGTGAAAATCGTGCCGAAGCCATCAGCACGATTTTCACCGCCAAGCTGCCGATGGCGGAGCAAAAGCGCCTTTGTGTTGAAGTCTCACAGGACATGCTGTGATTCTTCCACAATTTCTCGGATAGTCACACAGCTGAAAAGTCACCGATAGCTGTCTGAATCATCCGAATGGTTTCCATCTGGCTGTCACCCAGTTTCTGGCAAAAATTGATGCGGCGCTGCTCCACAGTCATTCTGTCTTTTTCCTTGAAATAAAAATCCGCCAAGCGCACGACACACACCTCACACAAAGGCTGCTTACCAGCAAATGACGCAATTGACAGGTGTGAAAAAGTTCACGCATGCGCACGAAGGTTCAAGATTGGCTCAAGCAAGCACACGTGATTCAAATCCATCAGGTTTTTGAAAAAAATAAAAAGTTCAGATACTTTTCTAACAGACCTCGTACATTGAAAGGTGTTATTTCTCTCTCTGTCTCTCTCTCTCTCTCTCTCTCAGTGTGCATGAACAATGAGGAAATCTGATGGTACTGATCAAAATCCAGTATATACATCAAAAAGATCTCTGTGGAAATGTGACATCATCTGTTGTGCACAAACTCCACAGGAGACACCAACATGCTCAGCATGTGAATGTCATCACTGACAACGATTCCATACGCATCTTGATACACTATCAGCGATATTATACATATAGCGATACATGAAGATACTGACAATACAATTCACCCCTGTTCCCGATTTGGTTCGATTTGGTATTTATTTGATGGTGATTCAATTCCTCACAATGTGATATGATGCGATTTGGTGCGAAACGATGCAATTCAACATGATGCAAAGAAATTATACCAAAAATTGAAATAGAAAATAAGAAGCTGGAATTCCGTATGATACCATGGTATTCTTCTTCTTCTGATTCTACTAGAGGCAAAGGATTTGTTTTACTCCTTATAAGCAGTAAATTTACCAGATTCAACATTATGGAACAGGAACTGGTTCCCTCATATGTGGAATCTGCTTCATCACACTGTCAGAACTTAAAACAGTAAACAGTAAGACAACATAACTCTCACTGAGTGACTTAAAGTGTCACTCATTGACAGAGTGCCGACTTGGCAAAAGTAATTTGAGATACTTGTCTTACCAGAGTTTTGCTGGAGGTTTATAATCTGAGGAATATCTGAGTGGAGCAGCAACAAGGCATCTTTACAAATGACCTGCGTCTTGTGAAGTTTCACATCTTTTTTTTAAAACAGCCAAAGTATTAGGGATGAGCGAGTACACCACTATCTGTATCTGTATCTGTTCAACCAACTAAATTATCTGTATCTATACTCGTAGTGGGGGGGGCTAAACCAGAAGTGGGCGTGGTTTAACCAGAAATGGCTGGGACTTAAATCAGTACTTTATTTTAAGTCTGAAATTGATATGAATTGATCAGAAGTTGCTATATTTATTGTTTGTTTGAAAACTATTTACAGAACAGCCTCAAAATTAAGATTCAAATCAATGATTTTGAACATGAATTTCAATTTATTTTCTTTTCAATTTATTTTCATTTATATAGTGCCAAATCACAACAGAGTTGCCTCAAGGTGCTTCACACAGGTAAAGCCCCTTTCACACCGGGGGTGCTCCCGGTTGCTCCCAGTTGCGCCGTGCGTCATTATGACGCCGCCGCGTGGAAGAAACTCAGTGCTGAGATGATGCAGCTTGGTGCCACAACAGTGTGAGGGGTGCAAAGAAGGAAGCAAGTCGGGCACCGAAAAATTGAACCTGTTTAATTTTTTTGGCGTCCTGAAGTGGTTCCAGCGCAAGTCGGGGCAAAGAGGCGTTACCTGGTGTGACTTGGAAGCCAATGTATGATTCCTGTTGTGTTCCATTGTTCCCGCAGTATAAATCATGCAGGATTGTTTTTATACGGTGTACTTAATGCAGTAAAAACTACGTTCGTTCACACGCGCACATGTGATCAATTAAAAGAAAAAAAGTCTGGCTGCAGGCATTAGTTCCTTGTTCTCTGCTCAAACTCTCACATCACAGTTAAAAAGGACAAAAAAGGACATAAGGCCTGAGACAGGACATGTCAACATCAAGTAGAACTCCAGACATCTCCACATTTGGTTGTGGACGATTCGCTCGCGCGCATCTCGCGTTCAAAGGAGGAAAGAACTCAGAGCGCAGCCCTGCAGCTCTGCACAAGAACAAATATAAAGTAGAAGAGAAGTCAGAGTGCACAGTCTGTCTGCAGCCAAACTGTGCACTCTGACGTCTCTGTGCAGAGAACCTGCAGGCTGCATTCTCACCTCCTCTCTGCCCCCTGCTGTGCGCACCTGAAGCAGACATTCCTGCGTCATCATGACACCACAGGAAGCAACTGGGAGCAGCCCCGGTGTGAAAGGGGCTTAAGGTCTAACCTTACCAACCCCCAGAGCAACAGTGTTAAGGAAAACCTCCCTCTGAGGAAGAAACCTCAAGCAGACCAGACTCAAAGGGGTGACCCTCTGCTTGGGCCATGATACAAACATGCATACTTAGTACTTCATAATTTCCTATGACATTGAATGTCAATTCTGAGACTGTTCTGTTATTCATTCATACAATTAAGAATATTCATGTTCTCAGTTCATAAAAAAAAAAAAAACTTGTTCTTTAAAATACTTCCTTTACTATTGTGATCAAAAACATTGAATCTCAATTCTGAGGCTGTTCTTTAAATATTCATTCACACACTTAAGAATATTCATGTTCTGAGTTGATAAAAAAACTTGTTCTGTAAATAGTTCTCTTACTTTTGTGATCAAAATCATTGAATTGAATCTCAGTTTTGAGGCTGTTCTATAAATAGTTTTCAAATAAACAATAAATATAGGAAATTCTGATCAATCCATATCAATTTCAGACTGAAAATAATGTACAGATGTAAGTCCCACCCATTTCCGGTTAAACCATGCCCACTTTTGGGTTAGGCCCTGCCCATTCCGAGTACTGATACAGATCATTTAGATGGTTGCACAGATACAGAAACAGATAGTGGTGTACTCACTCATCCCTAAAAGCTACTGTTTTAGACATGTACTATATAATTCTCTGAGCTATAGATGAGTCTGCCACCTGCTGGATTGGTGAGTGAGTGTTGGATGCATTATTGAAAATTATCAACTGGTTCAGCTCATGTCCTTTGCCTGCCTCCTGGGCCTCCTGAGCACTGACCACTGATTTGTCAAAGTTTTGTATAAAACGTGTATAAACACCTTAGTTCACACAAATAAATGTGCATCCTGATTCACAAACAGTGCACATTAACTGATTGCTTTTTTCAAATGAGCAAAAATTGTGCTTGCTGTTCACACTGCAAAATTGTCGGTGTTTCACAGAAAACATGATTTGTCAAGGACAAAAGCCATTTCATGGGCCAAGATTGCTTCTGAATTTTGCACGTTTGCAACCTTGGTGCTAACTGAGGCAGTGTTTGGAGCATCAATACAGACATGATTAGACATGAATTTAATTAATTGAAAATGGACCACCACCAGTGACAAACCATTTTCAAATAACAGAAATTTTGATTCAGTAAACTTTCAATAAATTACTTTTTCACTTAAAATGTGTGTGTTTGTCTTATTTTGTGCACAGCTGCTAGTGGCTGATTGAATTCACCATATTCATGCATCAGATCACCGCAAGAATGTCATGATCACTTCCCACATGGTCCTGTCTGTGTGGCGTTGGCATGTTCTCCCCGTGTTGGGTTACAGTGCTATAATATAATAATAATTTATTAATTTATATAGCGCCAAATCACAAGTAATCGCCTCAAGGTGCTTCACAAGCATTTAAAAGCAGAATAAAATGAAGATTAAAATACAATAAAAATTTAACCATAAAAAAATAAAAGAAGTAAAATAAATAAACGTATAAAAAAAAGACACACAATAAAATACTAATGATAAAACAGGGAGAACAGATGTGTCTTCAACCTGGCTTTAAAAGTCTCCACAGAGTCCGACTGTCGTATTTGTGCAGGTAGATCATTCCACAGAGCTGGAGTGCGGTGGTAAAAAGCTCTGTAACCCGCTGACCTTTTCTTCACCCTCAGGACACACAATAGTCCTGCACCCTGTGAACGCAGAGCCCTTGCCGGCACACAGGACTCAACCAGGCCGGCCAAATAGGGGGGCGCCAGTCCGTGAACAATTTTATAGGCCAATAGTAATACCTTAAAATCCAATGTCAAGCAGACCAGAAGCCAGTGAAGGGATTCCAGAACCAGCGTAATATGATCAAACCTTCTGCTTCGCGTCAGAAGTCTGGCAGCAGCATTTTGAACCAGCTGAAGACCCCTGATGCTGGACTGTGGTAAACCAGAAAACAAAGCATTACAATAGTCCAATCTAGAAGAGACAAACGCATGAATCAGAGTCTCAACATCAGCCATAGACAGGATGGGACGAATCTTTGCTATATTTCTTAAATGAAAGAAAGCAGTCCTCATAATGTCCCTAATGTGGAGGTCAAAGGACAACGTAGGATCAAAAATTACCCCAAGGTTCCTCACTTTGTCAGTATGATGTATAACACATGAACCTAGGCTAAGCGCCAGCTGATCAAATTGACGCCAATGTCTTGCTGGATCAAGAACCATCAACCATCAGTGCTCCAGCTTCCTCCCACTTTTAAAGACATGCATGTTAGGTGAAGTGGAAACTTTAAGTTGACTGAATGAATGAATGAATGACTGTAGGTGGGAATGTGTTTGTCTATATGTGTCCCTGTGACAGACTGCTGTCCTGTCCAGGGTGGTCCTCGTCCTCGTGCCCTGTGACTGCTGGAATAGGCTCCAGCCCCAGTGACCCTTAACTGGATTAAACAGACAGAGAAAATGACTGCATGAATAATTATATATACTTGCATGCAATGTTTTTTGTCATAATTTTGTCATAATAATGACTTTAGCATCAAGTACTAGTACAGCAGTATGAGAGATGTGTACAAGGTGGAAGGGATCTGGCACCGCCTCGTACTAAAACAGTTATTTGTGATGAAATCAGACATACTGAAATATGAGGTGGGGTGGGCATCCTGACGAGTGTAATATTGGTCGCGCGCTCATGCCCTTTTCAGGCAGAATACTGCATGACACACTCTGGGCATTTCCATGCACATATATAGTCATTTTGCACCAACAGCCGTTAACACACACAAAATTCTCATTTACTGTACATACTGCTGTCTGTGTCATGTTACCACCATCATTTACGCAATTATTTCAGGCAGCCATCCTTGAAATGTTTACGAACACAAAAGCTCTGGACAACCAACATAATTTAGAACTCGTTATAGGGGATCTCAGTAAATCCAGACCTGTTTGCTTGATGCTGCACTCTGCTAATTGTCAAGATGGCGCCGCTGTGTTTGGTTCGCCGTCCTCATCTGCTAGACTTACTTTTGATTCTGGGTTTTGTTTTGCTTGTCTTACACCATGTATCATCTCTGATTGTGTATGATCGCCTGACACTGCTGAAAATACGTGATACCTTGAACTGTTTGCCTGGCTGTACAAAACACGGACAATCGAAGTCACCTCCACCACCACTCCTAGCTTCTGTACCTCTCTATCTGAGGCGTCTTGCCTGTGTGTTGCCTCGCAGCAAGAAGCGTAGACGTGGAAGGAGGGGGGATTACATGTCAGGATTAAAACTTACCTGGCCTTCTCTGGAGGGAAATATCTCAACTGCCAAACAGTGACGTCCATGGAGCACGGCGGTCTCGGTCTGTGCCGCTCCAGATGCCGCTGGCGATGGCTCCGGATGGTCATTCCCAGCACCGAGTATCCGCCTCCATCTTGCCGGCAAACGAGGACTCAGCGCCGGGGCTGCGTGCAGGAGAATCTTCGCCTGCTCAGCCGTGCAGCTCTGCTGCAGACTACGAGTCCCAAGCCAGTGCGCACAGTGCTGTTGAACGCCTGCTTAATCATGAACAAGACGTTTGTCTTAAATGACGTTATTTCCTCCCAGAAATTGGATCTGTTCATGCTCACGGAGACCTGGCTAAAGCCAGGTGACAACAGTGCTTTCTCTGAGCTCCTCCCCTCTGGTTACTCTTTCCTGAGTGCGCCCCGTACAACGTGCCGTGGAGGTGGGCTTGCTGCTGTGTACAAACAGAGCATCAGCTGTCGGCCTATTCCCTCTAAAGTCTACAGTAGTTTCGAAGTGCAATCATTTCTGCTTCAACTGTCACGTCCCATACTGGGTGCTGTAGTTTATCGTCCTCCTAAATACAATAAGGATTTATCTTTCAATGTCAGATTTTCTCTCAGAAATAATATCAATTTATGACAGTTTTTTCATTTGTGGGGACTTTAACATTCATGTCTGTTGTCCTTCCAGTCAGCTGACAAATGAGTTTAAAAGCCTTTTGGCCTCTTTAGATCTGACTCAGTTTGTAAATGCTCCCACACATCAGCGCGGCCATACATTGGACGTAGTTATCTCCTACGGTCTCCCATTGTCTGTCTCTGAAATAGTGACACCTGTATCTCTGACCATTTCCCCATTATATTTAATTTCACTGTCTGTCCCCCAGCAACTAAAACACTTGCCCCTGCCTGTGGCCGCCGTACCATCACTCAGACACGTTAAAAAATTCATGCAGCCTTTGTGAACTCCAATATACATGTTGAACCAACTTCCCAATCCCCGGACGAATTCCTTGCCTCATTCTATTCCACCTGTTCTGGACTCCTGGACACCACTGCGCCTGTCAAATTTAAATCCACCAAACCTACACCAGACCCCTGGTTAAATGACACCACCCGGGCTCTGTGGAGGCGTTGTAGGCAGGCTGAACGCAGGTGGAAAAATGACAGACTGCATGTATCACTGGAGATGCTTAGGGACTCCTTCTCTGATTACCAACATGCAGTAAAGGAGGCAAAGTGCAAATATCTTTCCAACATAATTTCTACCAGCTGCAACCGTCCCCGTGCATTATTCAATACAATTCAATCAGTCGTAAATCCTACAGATAAAAATTTCAATAATGCAACCACGTCAACTTGTGAAGACTTTCTTTCTTTTCGTTGACAAAGTGGCATCTGTCAGACAAAGTATAAAACCAAACCACCATATCCTACTTTGCCAAGCTCACCTCCCTCTGTTGTCTCCAGTTCCAGTGTCTCAAAGAGTTTGTGCCAGTGTCGCTCTCTCAGCTTCTGAGGTTGTGCAGAAGTTGAGACCTACCACCTGTCCCCTGGACATAATTCCACCAAAGATGCTGAAACAAATTTTTGACACAGTAGACCAAGGCTTCTTTTATTTTTCAACAACTGTTTAATCTGGGTCTGTTCCGGCTGTTTTCAAACAGGCTGTGGTCAGACCGCTGCTTAAAAAAAAACCTTGATCCAGTAATACTGTCAAACTTCAGACCAGTGTCCCACTTGGCTTTTCTCACAAAATTCTAGAGAAGTTGTTTTTAATCAGTTGCTGTCTGGAATCAGATTTTTGATAAATTTCAGTCAGGTTTTCGTACACGCCACAGTACTGAGTCCGCGCTGTTGAGAGTCCAAAATGACATCCTGTTGTCCCTGGACTCAAAGAGACCTGTACTGTTGGTAATGCTTGATCTCACTGCAGCATTCGATACAGTGGACCACTCCATCCTCCTGAACCATCTAGCCAGCAGGTGGGCTTTCAGGGACCCGTGCTGCAGTGGTTCAGGTCCTATTTAACAGACGGCACTTCTCTGTTTTCATCAATGGCCACTCCTCTTCTACAGCCCGACTGTCTTCTGGTGTCCCGCAAGGCTATTTTGGGCCCAGTTCTGTTCTCTCTTTACACTGCCTCTGGGTTCAATCATCTCCCCATAATGTGTCTTTTCATATGTACGCTGATGATCTTCAATCTATCTACCAGTCTCACCAGATTCTCCAGATGCATTTCAGGTCATCAACACCTGTATGGATGACATCAAGCACTGGCTCACATTGAATTCCCTGAGTCTGTTCGCAGAAATGCCAGTGGTGTGACCTCCTTCTCCATAACATTATTGTAAATTAATTAATTTAACATATAATGAAAAACAAGTTTTAAAACAGAAATTAAAAAGCACAAAACGTGGATGTGGAATTGATGATACATTGTACTGCTCTTTGTCATTCTGTTGTTTTTCAGCTTGATTTATTTGTTGTGCTGTTTTTTTTTTTCTTTGTATTTAGCAACTGTACCACTTAATTTATGTTACTTAATTTCTATCCCCAAACATTTCTTGGACCCTCCACTCTCTTTCTTTTTTCATGTATGTTATTGGAGTGGATGAGTTGATCTGCTGAGGATTCATCACTGCTGTTTTTTAAACAGTTATTGATTACGCTTGATTGCTCCCAGAATATTACATGCTGACTGGTGGTTTGGCCCAAATGTTTGACATCCCACCAATATGCCAACTGAGAAATTAAGATGAATCTACAGCACCAACACTGTCACTCTAACTTAATGTGTATGAGGCAGCCCAGACCTCCATCTAAACAACATGAAGGCACGATTTCTCCAGAAATGCTCCCAAACTCTTGTAGGTTTAGGAACATCACTTTCCTTATGTTTTTGTGCAGTAATAAGCAGTGAATATTCAAATGATTGCTGGAAATAGACAGCTAAATTAGAAATCAAACCTAAAGAAATTTTTTGTAATGACAAGCTCGTTCAAAAGACCACAGCGTGCCTCCTTTTCCTGCTGTCTTGACAAGCTTTCTTCACGTCAGCCTCTTGACAGGGCTTTGTTGGTGCCTTGTCACATCAAATCTGTCACATACTTCTATTTTCTACCCCTGCTTCCATATTTCACATAAGAAAGATACGATTAATGTTAAATTTCATCAGGCAGCCATTTTCTGGTTGACTCAGTGGAACCCAGTGTGAGGTGTCTTTATTACGTTTGCTTTTTAATCCGCCGCTGTGTCTGGCATGGATCCTGTTGACATTGCTGATTGTTGGCGCTTCACACTGATGCTAATTCCTGCTGATGGCCTTTTGCTTTCAGCTTCCTTGTAACCTGATTATGCCAATCAGGGTGTCTAATGAGTGGAGAAGTTCAGCTGCTGGCAGCTGATTCTGAAAGCAAACATCGAGTGCATTCTTTCATCAGTTTTCCTAAAAAAAAAATTTTGAATGCAGACGCAGTAAGTCCCACAAGGTGAGTGTAACCTGTGCTATGAAAACATGTTAACAGTGACGACAGACCCACAACTTCCAATTAGGTCCACACTTTAACGAGTTACTTTAACCTGACTGGTGTGACGTCGATTGAGTCACATTTTAAGCCACCACACCCAGATGAAACTGTCCGTTGTTTTGTGTGGAGATGTACCATATTTCATTCTAAAATGCTGACAGGTGCACACCAAAACCTAAACAGAATTTCATGCACATTCTCTTTGTACATCCCAGTCAACGTGAAAAACAAGCACACCCAAAGCTCCACCTTGAGACCTACATCAGACATAGCAAGAATGAGCAGAAATCAAGCAGAATCAGCTGGAATGTAAAAAAAACAAAAAAAACATTGAGGCACAGTCAGGAGGGACAGACAGTTGGACAGCCATGTACACTTGCCGGACGACCACGTAGAATGTGGGTGGAGCCAGTCCAGACTGAGTCATGCATACAGGCACGACCGGAGCCCAAACATTATTGAACAACAGTACGTAGACAGGGACTGCTGTCAAACTGCACCAGAATCATAAATAAAGCACTCGGACTGCTGGATGGATACACCCGAGTGCTGTCACTCACTCACCCGCTCACACTGACCTCTGAGCAAGACGCTGCACCGCCAGGAAGGACATGTGTGGGACACAAATGACGGACTGTCGGCAGTGTGCTCACAGGCACAGCATGGCAACAGCAATGTGACGAGCACACAGAGTGCACGTAAGAGCTGTGCTCCATACTGACGGTTCGATTGCTGGCACACAGCGTGCCACAGGACAGGACCTGATGTGGGATATATTAATGCCTTGGTGGACGAGACTTTTCTGAGCCAGTGTCATCAGCAAACGGAGTGCACACAAGAGTTGGGAGGTGATGGTCGAGTGGTTAAGTGTTGGGCTTGAGACCATAGCATCCTCAGTTCAAACCCCAGCCTAACTGGCAAATCACTAAGGTCCCTTGAGAAAGATCTTTAATCCCCTAGTTGCCCCCAATGTGTAGTGAGCACCTTGCATGGCAGCACCTGACATTGGGTGTGTGTGTGTTTGTGTGAATGTGAGGCACATTTTAAAGTACTTTGAGTGTCTGATGCAGATGGAAAAGTGCTATATAAATGCAGTCCATTTAATAATTTTAATTGTGTTCCACACTGACTGGTAAGATCACCGGCGCACAGCACGCTGCAAGACCGTGCCTGATGTGGGATATATTTATGCTGTGAAGGACTAGGCATTTCTGAGCCGATGTGGTCAGCACACTACACAGCCAGGGTGAGAGGGGCTTTCCTGGCCGTTGTCCGCCCTGCACTGTGAAACACACCTGAGGTTGTAGTTCACGTGTATATTTATGGTGTCATGGGCTGGCTAAACATTTCCACCATCATTCCTCTGACAGAGTTAGATGGTAAACATGATATAAGCTGTGTATTATGGGATGACATCCCATTCAGCTGCGTTGCGGGTGCGGTGCCTCTAATGCGCATGGACATGCAGAGACAGATGGTGCTTTCGGTTTGATTACGGAATGTTCAAGTCTACTTCACATGATGGATGTGTGCCACATACCTGTTGCATAGCAATATACAGTTGTATGCAAAAGTTTGGGCATCCCTGAAATTTCAGTTAAATATATCATATAGCAGACAAACACAGTAATATTTGAGAAGTGAAATGAAGTTTATAGGATTTACAGAAAGTGTGCAATAATTATTTAAACAAAATTAGGCAGGTGCATAAATTTGGGCACCCTTGTTTTTTATTGATTTGAATACATTTAGCACTAATTATTGAAACAAAAAATGGTTTGGTAAGCTCACTGACCCTTGATCTCCTTACATAGGTGAATCCAGTCATGAAAAAGAGTATTTAAAGTGGCCATTTGCAAATGTTTCTCCTCTTTGCATCTCTTCTAATGAGTAGCAACATGGAAGCCTCTAAAAACTCTCAGATGACCTGAAAACAAAAACTGTTCAACTTCATGGTTTAGGGGAAGGATACAAAAAGCTATCTCAGAGATAGCTTTTTTGTGTCAGTTTCCACTATGAGCTGACAGAAAAAAAAAAAAAAAAAAAAATCAATATTTAATAGATCCTCCTTTTGCAGAAATAACAACCTCTAAATGCTTCCTAAAACTTCCAGTGAGAGTCTGACTGAAGGTATTTTGGACCATTCTTCTTTACAAAACATCTTAGGTTTGTTGGTTTCCGAGCATGGACAGCTGTCAGTTTCCACTGTGAGGAACATAGTGAGGAAATAGAAGAAGGAACATAATGAGGAAATGGAAGACCACAGGCACAGTACTAGTTAAGGCCTGAATTGGCAGGCTAAGAAAAATCTCAGATAAGCTGAAGTGAAGGATGGTGAGAACAGTCATAGTCAACCTGCAGACCTACTCCAAAGACCTACAACGTGATCTTGCTGCAGATAGTGTCTCTGTGCATCATTCAACTATACAGCGCACTTTGCAAAGAGATGATGTATCAATCAATCAATTTATTTATATAGCGCCAAATCACAACAAACAGTTGCCCCAAGGCGCCTTATATTGTAAGGCAAGGCCATACAATAATTACGTAAATGTATGATGCTGTAATGCAGAAGAAGCCTTTTCTGCATACACACCACAAACAGAGTCGCTTGAGGTATGCTAAAGCACATTTGGATGAGCTAGCTTCATTTTGGAATAAGGTGTTTTTTACTGATGAAACTAAAATTTAGTTATTTGGACATAACAAGGGGTGGTATGCATGGCTGAAAAAGAACACAACATTCCAAGAAAAAAACACTTGCTACCTACAGTAAAATTTGGAGGTGATTCCATTATGCTGTGGGGCTGTGTGACCAGTGCAGGTACTGGGAATCTTGTTAAAGTTCAGGTTCCCAGTCAACATCAGTAGATTCTTGAGAACAATGTTCATGTATCAGTGACAAAGTTGAAGTTGTGCCGGGGCTGGATCTGTCAATAACACAATGACCCTAAACACTGCTCAAAATCTACTAAAGCATTCATGCAGAGGAACAAGTACAACATCCTGGAATGGCCATCTCAGTCCCCAGACCTGAATATTATTGAAAGTCTGTGGTGTGATTTTAAGCGGGCTGTCTATGCTCGGAAACCAACAAACCTAAGATGTTTTGATCTATTAAATATTGATGTATTTTTTTTTCTGTTGGTGTGCCCAAATTTATGCACCTGTCTAATTTTGTTTAAATAATTATTGCACACTTTCTGTAAATTCCAGAAATTTCATTTCACTTCTCAAATATCACTGTGTTTGTCTGCTATATGATATATTTAACTGAAACTGCTGATCCAAACAACCAATGATTTATAAAGGAAATCATGAAAATCATCAGGTGTGCCCAAACTTTTACATACAAATGTATCCTTTGTGCTCCCTGAACAGGATCGAGTGGAGGTGCACGTATGTGGCACAAGTGGGACATGCCAGCAGGATCTGAAATGACTGATCCATTTTGGGGTTCCCCTGACATTATCAGATTGTTCAGAATGCTGTTATGACAGCATATAAATATGTAGATTGCAATGGGGTTATGCACAGACTGCACATAAACTGCCATTCGATGGGTGTCCCACCTGGACTGCACCATGAAGCAGCCACGCAAATGGCCCTGCCCATGTTGACTGCTCTGTGACTGCCATCCAGTGTTTTCAGACTGCACCTCGACACTTTTCTGATGTGGGCTGATTCATCATTCTGAAGCCATTCGGCCTCATTCATGCTATGCCTGACAGCGGTCTAACTTTCCCTCAATGACACCAATTCAAACGTGTAAATAAGTATAAATCATCCAGCTGCACTCCGTATTGCACTCACTTAAAAAAGAAACCCACTTGAAAGAGAAATGAAACTTCACTAACTGTCATGTCATGTTTACTCTCCACAAAACATATTTTATTTGGAATAAGTACAAAACAAAAAAAAATGGAGTGGGAATGTAAGACCAAAACCCTGCAGTGGGATCAGTAATTTTGATGATTAAAAAAACAAGCCAGATCAAAGGAAAGTTTCAGCCCATTGTAAAAGCGAGGGTAAAGCAGGCAGCGGAACTGGGGTAGAGGAGCTCACAATAAATAGGTCAAGAAGTATCTAGTAGTATCTAGAAAATGTTTTAGATCTTTGAGTTCAGCTCATGAGAAATGGGAGCAAAAACAAACTTTTTGCTCAGTGTAGTTAGACACAGTCAAAGGTGCACACTGATCCGGACCCAGTGTCCAGCCATGCTATTCTAGTGTCCGTGGTGTGTCCAGCGGTTCCTGTCGAATGATGCGATCGAGGCAGCCTTCACACCAGTGGGCGAATGACTGATGAATCGACATTCGACCCACTCTCGGCCGGAGTCCAGGTGCCACCCACAAACATCGAACACCACTCGCGGGGCACTTAGAAAAGGTGTGGCCATTTGCGCTGCCAGCATGAAAATAGAGAACAGGCATGATGGAACAGCTGACAGCTGTGGAACACCATGGCATATTGCAAACCCACACCACCAACTAGTGGTGTGGGTTTGCACAATCCATCCAGCGCACAATCCAACTGGTCAGGCACATCACATGACAGATCACAACGTCCACATGGTCCATCCATCATGTCGCAGCCTGACTGACAGTCTCACAGAAAAATCAGCATGGCCAACTCAGTTGCCCCACAGCCTGGAGCTGTGAGCCCATCTACAGTGAGGAAAATAAGTATTTGAACACGCTGCGATTTTGCAAGTTCTCCCACTTAGAAATTATGGAGGGGTCTGAAATTTTCATCTTAGGTGCATGTCCACTGTGAGAGACATAATCTAAAAAAAAAAAAATCCAGAAATCACAATGTATGATTTTTTTAAATAATTTATTTGTATGTTACTGCTGCAAATAAGTATTTGAACACCTGTGAAAATCAATGTTAATATTTGGTACAGTAGCCTTTGTTTGCAATTACAGAGGTCAAACGTTTCCTGTAGTTTTTCACCAGGTTTGCACCACACTGCAGCAGGGATTCTGGTCCACTCCTCCATACAGATCGTCTCTAGATCTTTCAGGTTTGGAGTTTCAGCTCCCTCCAAAGATTTTCTATTGAGTTCAGGTCTGGAGACTGGCCAGGCCACTCCAGCACCTTGAAATGCTTCTTACGGAGCCCCTCCTTAGTTGCCCTGGCTGTGTGTTTAGGGTCATTGTCATGCTGGAAGACCCAGCCATGACCCATCTTCAATGGTCTTACTGAGGGAAGGCGGTTGTTTGCCAAAATCTCGAAATACATGACCCCATCCATCCTCCCTTCAATACAGTGCAGTCGTGCTGTCTCCTTTGCAGAAGAGCTGTTGTGTGGGCCGCCCGAAGAGGAGGTACTGCTGGCCAACACTAGAGGGCGCCCTGCCTGAAGGCGGGCTTCAGGCACCAGAGGGCGCAGTCGCCGCCAGGAGCATCTGGAACTCGGATTGACAGCTGTCACTCATCCACTCATCATCCACTCATCATGACGCACCCATAAAAGCCTGGAGAAGACACCACACCCACGCCGAGAAATCGTCGACCCTTACAGGTAGACTCTCAGCTGTCTTTGCAGCTAAGCTTTTGTTGTGACGTTCATTGCATCTGAGCTGGTAGATGATAATCAGTGACTTTTTGAGTTTGCAGCTTATCCACTTGTGTCTGAGTCTGAGGGAGTTGGTGGAGCCGGCGTTTCCGCTCTGCACTCCAGCACTCAACAAGTGTATACTGGGTCTGCACGGTAACTCACAGGACTTGTGAAAGCAGAAGGTGGAGGCGTTCTTCTCCTCCCAAAAAGGAGTCATTTGCTGACTGTTTGGGTGTGTTCAATCACACTCACTCTTAACTGTTTCTGTTTCCTGCCAGCAGTACCCGATCTGACAGCTGGAGACGGTGGCCACCTGGGGACTCAGGATTGGCGGCTCCGGGGTGTTCCAGATCCGTTGGCGGTGGAAATCGTGTGGGTTCCGACTCCTCTCCGGACGGGCGTCTCTTATCCTCGAGCCTGCCCACACTACACCAACTTGAGATTGACTGTAGTATTGATTGTATCTGTATTTGTTGTGCACATTTCACAACATTAAATTGTTATTCTTGCATTCCCATTGACCGTTCATTTACGCCCCCTGTTGTGGGTCCATGTCATCACACTTTTCACAACAAGAGCACCCCCAGAGTATGATGTTTCCACCCCCATGTTTCACGGTTGGGATGGTTTTCTTGGGGTTGTTCTCATCCTCTAAACATAGTAAGTGGAGTTGATTCCAAAAAGCTCTATTCTGGTCTCATCTGACCACATGACCTTCTCCCATGCCTCCTCTGGATCATCCAGATGGTCACTGGTGAACTTCAAATGGGCCTGGACATGTGCTGGCTTGAGCAGAGGGACCTTGCTGCCCTGCAGGATTTTAAACCATGACAGCATCATGTGTTACTAATGCAATATTTGTGACTGTGGTCCCAGCTGTCTTCAGGTCATTGACCAGGTCCTCCTGTGTAGTTCTGAGCTTTCTCAGAATCATCCTTATCACAAAGTGAGATCTTGCATGGAATCCCAGACCGAGGGAGACTGACAGTCATCTTGTGTTTCTTCCACTTTCTAATAAATAATCATAACAGTTGTTGTCTTCTACCAAGCTGCTTGCCTGTTGTCCTGTAGTCCATCCCAGCCTTGTGCAGGTCTACAGTTTTGTCCCTGGTGTCCTTAGACAGCTCTTTGGTCTTGGCTATGGTGGACAGGTTGGAGTGTGATTGACTGAGTGTGTGAACAGGTGTCTTTTATACAGGTAACAAGTTCAAACAGGTGCAATTAATACAGGTAAAGAGTGCAGAATAAGAGGGCTTCTTAAAGAAAAATTAACAGGTTTGTGAGAGCCAAAATTCTTGCTGATTGGTAGGTGTTCAAATACTTATTGGCAGCAGTAACACACAAATAAATTATTAAAAAAAATCATACACTGTGATTTCCGGATTTTTTTTTTTTTTAAGATTATGTCTCTCACAGCGGACATGCACCTAAGATGAAAATTTCAGACCCCTCCATGATTTCTAAGTGGGACAACTTGCAAAACCGCAGGGTGTTCAAATACTTATTTTCCTCACTGTATGTGAGTGCGTTGCTGCAGTGGGAAGGTGGGCGTATTGCATGTCGATCATGTGATGTTTGCATTGATTGATTGACATGGTCACATGCGCTCATGAGCACAACAGTTATGCGTTTGTCAGGGGACCATGGTTGACATGTAATCATGTCATGGGTTGGATGATGTCATTTGAAATCAAGTAGGGAGGGGGCTGACCACCGCCCATGGATGGTGCTGCGTTCTTGCAGCTTGCGCCGCTCCAAATCACAGCTGCGGCATCAGCGCAATGCAGAGCTGGGGAACACATATTGTCACGTGCTCCAATCACCCAGGTGCAAGGCACAGTACTGCACGCATGTCAACAATGACAACATGGGGAAAAATAAAAGCAAACGGGATCACCCTAATCACATCTCAGCACGCACAGCAATGGGCAACTGACTGCTGCACCTTTGCTATGCACAGCTGGGGAACACATCCTGTCATGTGCTCTAATCACCCATGTGGAAGGCACGGTGCTGCACGTGTGTCTGCAAATGATGACATCATAGGGGAAAAATAAACTGGATCGCCCCAACTACGAGGTCTATTAGAAAAGTATCTGACCTTATTATTTTTTTCAAAAACCATATGGATTTGAATCACGTGTGATTGCGTCAGACAAGCTTGAACCCTCGTGCGCATGCGTGAGTTTTTCCACGCCTGTCGGTTGCATCATTCGCCTGTGAGCAGGCTTTGAGTGAGGAGGTCCACCCACTCGGAGGATTTTCATTGTCAGGAAATGGCAGAATGATTTGGGCTTTTTTCCATCAGAATTTTTCAGAAACTGTTAGAGACTGGCAGTTGGAAACCATTCGAAAAATTTATCTGGCTTTCGGTGAAAATTTTAAGGGCTTCACAGAGAATAAGGACTGTTACTACAGCTTTAAGGACGGCTTTAAGGATGGCTTTAAGGACGCTCGGCGCACCGTGCTCTGTGCCGCCGTTGAGAGCCCAAACCACCGGATCATTTCTAAACAGATGGCTCTGTGGAGCCGGGACCATCGTGGGCACTTTCTCTGGTTATCACAAGAGCTAGACATCAACCATTTTCCGCCAGATTTCACTTTCAACAAGAGATTTTGTCATGGAAAGCCGAGCGGAGGCGTCGCGCGTCACGATGGATTCGCCACTGGAGCGAGACAAAACCACCTCCGTTTTGGTCTCACAGGACGGCTTTGAGATGGCATTCAGACAGCTGTCGGTTTTTCCATCGAGTGATTATCCGAGAAATTGTGGATGTGCCTGGACATGCCAGAACGTGTCCGTGAGGCTTCATCACAGCGTTGCGTGTGCCATGCGGCACCGCCGCAACGCGCGAAGCCTCTGCTCCTCTTTCCATGACAGAAACTCCTGTAACAGTGGAATATGCCATTCATTTCCAAACTGGACGCTTTGTTTCATCCGGGACGTTGACTAGCACAGGAATTGTGAAAAGACGTGGACATCAGCACTTTTTCGGCACATTGAGACAGACGTGCGGAGGAATTCGCGCATCGTGGCTGTGCCGCATGGCGCACAGCAATACCGTGATGAAGCCTCACGGGCATGTTCTGGCATGTCCAGGCACATCCATAATTTCTCGGATAATCACTCGATGGAAAAAACCACCGACAGCTGTCTGAACGCCATCTCAAAGCCGTCCTGTGAGACCAAAACGGAGGTGGTTTGTCCGCTCCAGTGGCGAATCCATCATGCGCATGAAGCCTCCGCTCGGCTTTCCATGACAAAATCTCTTGTAAAAGTGAAATCTGCCAGAAAATGGTTGATGTCCAGCTCTTGTGATAACCAGAGAAAGTGCCCACGACGGTCCCGGCTCCACAGAGCCATCTGTTTAGAAATGATCCGGTGGTTTGTGGCTCTCAATGGCGGCACGGAGCACGGCGCGCTGAGCGTCCTTAAAGCCATCCTTAAAGCGACAGTAACAGTTATTCTCTGTGAAGCCTGTAAAATTTTCACCGAAGCAAGATAAATTTTTCGAATGGTTTCCAGCTGCCTGTCTCTAACAGTTTCTGAAAAAATTCTGATGGAAAAAAAAGCCCAAATCATTCCGCCATTTCCTGACAATGAAAATCCTCTGAGTGGGTGGACCACTCCTCACTCAAAGCCTGCTCACAGGCGAATGATGCAACCGACAGGCGTGGAAAAACTCACGCATGCGCACAACGGTTCAAGCTTGTCTGACGCAATCACACGTGATTCAAATCCATATGGTTTTTGAAAAAAATAAGGTTGGATACTTTTCTAATAGACCTCGTACATCTGAGCACACAAGGCAATGGGCATGCAGTCAAAGCTGCACCTGACCGCTGCACCATCGCTACGCAAAGCTAGTGAACACATATCGTGCCATGCAGAATATCACCTCACAAGATGCCACCGCGATGCACATGCATCAGCGGGCTCTCCTCAAATGGTAATAAATAAAACTACATATCACCTTTGCAATTCAGTCAGCAGTGCCTCAGTGCACACTGGACAGAGGGACACATGGAGTCATTCATGTAAAATGTAAAAAAGAAAAAGTCATCATTGTCAGTCCATTACTTACTTGTTTACGTCAAGGAGGAGGATAATTCTGGTATTGTCCGCTCTTCATAACAGGAATTAAATATTAGAAATTGCATCCAGACTCATAAGCTCCACACAAAAAAACATATACAGGTCTACAACAGCTGTTTAGGTACCAGTGGACAAAAGCTCAACCTTATAGATATTGTCATTAGGACTACACACTTATGAAAAAGAGTATATAAATTCATGAATGACACAAAATCATATTTGTGGCAATGAAGCACAGGAATAGAAGAGACAATGCAAATATTGAAAAATCACACATCAAGCCTTTACAAAAAAAAATAGGCATAGCAGAGGATAAAAAACACATCTCAAAAAGAATTCATAAGTCACATGAGTCACTTGAGTCTGGACTTGAAAGTCTCCACAGAATCTAACTGTTTTATTGACACAGGGAGATCATTCCACAGAACAGGGGCACAATAAGAGAAAGCTCTGTGACCGGCAGACTTCTTATTTACCCTAGAGACAAAAAGTAGTCCTGCACCCTGAGAATGCAACCACAGGCCAGTACGTAAGGTTTAATTTGGTCAGCTAGGTAAGGAGGTACCAGTCCGTGAACCAGTGGCGGCCGGCCCATGTGGGCACTCGGGCGCTGCCCTCCTAGATGTGGAGGGGAAAAGTCAGAATATATATATTTTTAAAAAGTATTATCAGTGTCAGTTTTACTTAATAGTATGTGCCTACATGTAATATGAATGATTAAACAACACTTCCTCCAACTGACTCTCATTCAACAGTGCATTTCCACTGACAGAAGTAGAGAATGTATTATTCCTCGTCTTGGGCGTAATTCAAAGTGCCCTTGAAGTGCAGCAAAATAACCAATTGTTTGTAGTTGCTATGGAAAATTAATAAATATTTGGCAAATCAGCACTGCCAAATTAATGGCTTTGGGGTGCTGGAAGTTTAGCCCTTGCTACAAAATGCGGGAACGTTAGATTACCAATCAGTGATATACGTGACGCTGCAGCTGCTGCTGTCAGTCAGTCAGTCAGGAAGAGATGATGGTGACGACAACGTTTGGGTTATATTTATTTATTTTTATTTTGTCTCTGTGTGTTTTGCTGGAGTAAGTTGAAGAACTCTGGGACACCTGCTCGTATGGTCTTCGATGTTTAAATCGGGACAAAACTAATCAAATCAATGACACCAAGTTTGGCGGGGATCCTTTTGGAGGCGCATGGAGGTGCGCACATCAGATCTTTCTCGTGGTTTAATGACAATTGCCATCCCGGTTGGAGGAGAGACGTTTGTCTGACTCGTTCTAAACCGTGTCAGGCTTCATTCACACTGTCAGCGCGCACACCTCACAGAGGCTGCGGGTGGAAAGGAGCGCATCCATGTCTTCAGGTGAGCTGACGAGCTGTCTCATATTTATTCCCGAATGTTGCTCCTGGTGTAGAAACGAGGACGAAAATTTAAGATAAAACGAATGAGTGATGTTTTATTGTTTGTTTTTAGGGGGTCAACGCTGTGATCTTTTTTGGGACAGCAGACCAGTTAGAATGGTAATAGGGGGTGTCATTGTGAACCCCAGGATCTGTTTGTCTGAAGATAATGGCAGTTCAGTACAGTTTGGTGTACTATGTGTGTAATTGGTGTCAAATGGTGAAATGTTCTTTGCTCAAGAACTTGAGTGTTGTATTTGATAACCTTTCCAAAGTAGAAATGGGGCCTAATATAGCTGTAAATGGTTAACTTGATCTGTAAAACTGCTGATTTTGAGAAGGACATGAAATGATTATTGTGGAATTGTAGTAATTTTCTGACTGTTCTCTTGTATGCCTGTACTGGACAAGACAAGGGAATCTATCGCCACAGCAGCCCCACCAAGACTGTTTTTCACCAGCCGCCACTGCCGTGAACAGTTTTAAAGACTAGTAGCAGAACCTTAAAATCTGATCTCACTGAGACAGGAACCCAGTGAAGGGATGCCAAAATGGGTGTAATGCAGTCAAATTTCTACTTCGTGTCAAAAGTCTGGCTACAGCATTTTGAACCAATTGGAGACCCCTAATGCTGGACTGCGGGTAAACTGTACATACAGGTACATACAGGAACACATTGCTGTGGGGCTCATTCACCCTCATCCTCTCCTACTGGTGCTGGGTTTTTCTCTGTAGAGAAGAAGGACAAATCACTGCATCCTTGAATTGATTACCAGGATCTTAATGATGTCACAAATACAAGTAAGAGCAGGTACCCTCTCCTTTGCTAACCTCAGCATTTTAATTAGTGGAGGGGGGGCAACATCTTTACCAAGACTGACATTCGCAACACCTACCATTTAATCCATATTTGGGAGGGTGATAAATGGAAAATGGCCTTTAATACACCTACTGGCCACTACGAGTACTTGGTAATGCCCTTTGGACTCACTCACCCCCTGCCATGTTTCAAGGCTAGTTAAATGATGTTTTGAGGGAATATCTTGGGAAATTCATTTTTGTTACTTGGGTGACATTTTGATCCTCTCCCCAATGAAGACATACATAAACAACATGTAGGGACCATATTTCGGTGTTTATTAGAGAATCAACTGTAAGTCAACACAGAGAGTGTGAATTCCACAAGCCCACAGTATCATTTCTGGGGTTTGTGATATCTGAGTGGAAGATCAAGATGGACCCCTCCAAGACTACAGCTGTGTCTGAGTGGATCACACCTCAGAGTTGCAAGGAGGTCCAGTAATTCCTTGGCTTCACAAATTTCTATTTTAGTACTGTAACAGCTCCATTGCACAATCTTACCCACGCTCACCAGGCATTGTCTGGTCTCATGAGTCTGAGGAAGTGTTTCAGGAGCTAAGAAACAATTTACGAGGTCTGTTAGAAAACTATCCGACCTTTTTATTTTGCAAAAACTATATGGATTTGAATCGTGCGCTTGCATCAGCCAAGCTTGAACCTTCGTGTGCATGTGTGAGTTTTTTCATGCCTGTCAGTTGCGTCATTCACCTATGACCACGCTTTGAGTGAGCAGTGGTCCACCCCTCCTCGTCGGATTTTCATTGTGAGGAAAATGTCTGAATGATTTGGAGCTTTGCTGCATCAAATTTTTCCAGAAACTGTGAGAGACAGCCAGGTGGAAACCATTCGGAAAATTCAGACGGCTTTCAGGGACGATACTATGGGGATCACACAGATTAAGAAGTGTTACAACCTGTTTAAAGACGGCGCACAATGGCGGAGAGCGCGCCGCGCTCCGAGCGGCAATCGACAGGCTGAAACAACCAGATCATTCCAAATTGAATGCTGTGTTGATCCGGGACGTGTGCACATAGCACTTTTTCGCCACATTCCACTGTTACAGGAGTTTTTCTCATGAGAAGACGTGTGGAGGAATTTGCGCGTTGGGACAGAGCCACTAATGGCGCGGGACAAAAGCAACGCCGTGATGAAGCCTCACAGGACATGTTGTGGCATGTCCAGCTCGTCCACAATTTCTCGATAGTCACACGACTGAAAAGCCACCGAAAGCCGTCTGAATCTTCCGAATGGTGCAAGAGCTGGGCATGTTAAACATGTCCTGTGAGACAAACATGGAGGTGCTTTTGTCCCGTGCCATTAGTGGCTCCGTGGCGAATTCCTCCGCTCCTCTTTCCATGACAAAAACTCCTTTTTTGTGTGTGTGCCTGGGTGTTGGTGGAGGGACTTCTCTTGTCTGGTGTCAGGTTCTTGGTGTTGGCATGTCCCTCCTCTCATCTCTTCCTGTATACCATGCCCTGTTCCTGAACCTTCCTCACACACCTATCCTGCATTTCCTCATTATCTCTCTATTTTAATTTTAATATTTTGAGATTGTTTTTGCCTTGAGCTCTTTCAAAGTGTTTGTCCTCTGAGTATTCCAGTCCTGTTTTTGCTTAAGCCCCTTTCACATTGGCGTATTTGTAGAGCTGCATATTGCAGCATTGTTTCATTTAAATACACCCGAAATGCTCGCATACTCAGTCTTTTTCCGTGTTCGTTTCATAATAGCAGCTGTGTGTTCGCTTTTTAATGCGCACACAGTCGCATGTACATTGCCACTATTTAAACCCAGTTCACTCCTGCCGGCTGTGCAGAACACATCACTGCACTTGGAAAACAGTGGACTGTATCATGAGGTTTTTACTGTTGCATTACTGCCACGATCAGGGCGTTTATTGAGCGCACTGACATGCAGCGAGTGCGCTTTATTTTAAAGTCACATGTTTGATCAGACCTGATCGATCAGCAGAAGTGTATAACTCCAGCTTCAGAAAGTAAAAACCCTCCCATGTGTTGCTTCTACCTGTGCACCTAAAACAGGTAATCTCAATAATGAGCTCATCCACCTGCCTGAAAAGTTGAACTAATTACAATCAGCTGGCTTATTAGGATGATGGAACAAATATGTGGCTGGACTTTTACTTTCTGAAGCCGGAGTTTTACACCTCTGTCGATCAGGGCGTTTGATGAGTGCACCGACGTGCACCGACGTGCAGCGAGCGCGCTTTTATTTTCAATCAATCAATCAATTTTTTTTTATATAGCGCCAAATCACAACAAACAGTTGCCCCAAGGCGCTTTGTATTGTAAGGCAAGGCCATACAATAATTATGTAAAGCCCCAACGGTCAAAACGACCCCCTGTGAGCAAGCACTTGGCTACAGTGGGAAGGAAAAAACTCCCTTTTAACAGGAAGAAACCTCCAGCAGAACCAGGCTCAGGGAGGGGCAGTCTTCTGCTGGGACTGGTTGGGGCTGAGGGAGAGAACCAGGAAAAACACATGCTGTGGAGGGGAGCAGAGATCGATCACTAATGATTAAATGCAGAGTGGTGCATACAGAGCCAAAAAGAGAAAGAAACAGTGCATCATGGGAACCCCCCAGCAGTCTACGTCTATAGCAGCATAACTAAGGGATGGTTCAGGGTCACCCGATCCAGCCCTAACTATAAGCTTTAGCAAAAAGGAAAGTTTTAAGCCTAATCTTAAAAGTAGAGAGGGTGTCTGTCTCCCTGATCTGAATTGGGAGCTGGTTCCACAGGAGAGGAGCCTGAAAGCTGAAGGCTCTGCCTCCCAATCTACTCTTACAAACCCTAGGAACTACAAGTAAGCCTGCAGTCTGAGAGCGAAGCGCTCTATTGGGGTGATATGGTACTACGAGGTCCCTAAGATAAGATGGGACCTGATTATTCAAAACCTTATAAGTAAGAGAAGAATTTTAATTCTATTCTAGAATTAACAGGAAGCCAATGAAGAGAGGCCAATATGGGTGAGATATGCTCTGTCCTTCTAGTCCCCGTCAGTACTCTAGCTGCAGCATTTGAATTACTGAAGGCTTTTAGGGAACTTTTAGGACGACCTGATAATAATGAATTACAATAGTCCAGCCTAGAGGAAATAAATGCATGAATTAGTTTTTCAGCATCACTCTGAGACAAGACCTTTCTGATTTTAGAGATATTGCGTAAATGCAAAAAAGCAGTCCTACATATTTGTTTAATATGCGCTTTGAATGACATATCCTGATCAAAAATGACTCCAAGATTTCTCCCAGTATTACTAGAGGCCAGGGCAATGCCATCCAGAGTAAGGATCTGGTTAGACACCATGTTTCTAAGATTTGTGGGGCCAAGTACAATAACTTCAGTTTTATCTGAGTTTAAAAGCAGGAAATTAGAGGTCATCCATGTCTTTATGTCTGTAAGACAATCCTGCAGTTTAGCTAATTGGTGTGTTCCTCTGGCTTCATGGATAGATAAAGCTGGGTATCATCTGCGTAACAATGAAAATTAGCAATACCGTCTAATAATACTACCTAAGGGAAGCATGTATAAAGTGAATAAAATTGGTCCTAGCACAGAACCTTGTGGGACTCCATAATTAACCCTAGTCTGTGAAGAGATTCCCCATGTACATGAACAAATTGTAATCTATTAGACAAATATGATTCAACACCACCGCAGCGCAGTGCCTTTAATACCTATGACATGCTCTAATCTCTGTAATAAAATTTTTATGGTCAACAGTATCAAAAGCAGCACTGAGGTCTAACAGAACAAGCACAGAGATGAGTCCACTGTCCGAGGCCATAAGAAGATCATTTGTAACCTTCACTAATGCTGTTTCTGTACTATGATGAATTCTAAAACCTGACTGAAACTCTTCAAATAGACCATTCCCTCTGCAGATGATCAGTTTAGCTGTTTTACAACTACCCTTTCAAGAATTTTTGAGAGAAAAGGAAGGTTGGAGATTGGCCTATAATTAGCTAAGATAGCTGGGTCAAGTGATGCTTTTTAAGTAATGGTTTAATTACTGCCACCTTAAAAGCCTGTGGTACATAGCCAACTAACAAAGATAGATTGATCATATTAAGATCGAAGCATTAAATAATGGTAGGGCTTCCTTGAGCAGCCTGGTAGGAATGGGGTCTAATAAACATGTTGATGGTTTGGATGAAGTAACTAATGAAAATAACTCAGACAGAACAATCGGAGAGAAAGAGTCTAACCAAATACCGGCATCACTGAAAGCAGCCAAAGATAACGATACGTCTTTGGGATGGTTATGAGTAATTTTTTCTCTAATAGTTAAAATTTTGTTAGCAAAGAAAGTCATGAAGTCATTACTAGTTAAAGTTAATGGAATACTCAGCTCAATAGAGTCACAGAGTCATAGAGTTTGATCAAACCTGATCGATCAGGGCGTTTGATGAGTGCACCGACGTGCAGCGAGCGCGCTTTATTTTAAAGTCCCAGGTTTGATCAAACCTGATTGATCAGGGCATTATGAGCGCACCGACGTGCAGCGAGCGCGCTTTTATTTTAAAGTCACAGGTTTGATCAGACCTGAACGATCAGGACGTTTGATGAGCGCACCGACGTGCAGCGAGTGCACTTTTATTTTAAGTCACAGGTTTGATCAGACACAGAGAGAGAGAGAGAGACAGAGTGAAAGTGAGGGAGAGTACACGCGCAAGAGAGTGAGCAACTGACCTGCTGTTTCTGTTGTGTTTCTGGATTTCTGAGTTGAGGTTTGATTCCCTGTTCTGAGCACACAGACGCTGTAGACTGCGTGATCATGTGATCATGTTCTTCCAGCTGGATTCACGCACATCAGTTTTTGGTTGTGTACAGAAGCGCAGTGTTGTGCATACTTGCATGCAGTAACGCTGTGCTGCAGACCTGCTTAAAACTGTGTCCAGCGCTCTATGCTGAAGAAAAATTAAACATGTTTAATTTCAGTTCTTGTATTTTTTCTGTAGTCTCATAATGGCAATTCAAATTCAAATTCTTAAACACAAACTCAGCACACAGCTTTAACGTCAGTCAATAAATATTTAGAAGTCCATGCTTTATTAAAAGCTCTGTATTCTGCATCACTTATTCTTTTTCTTTTTTTAACCTTGGCTGACATATTTATGGACTAAGTGCTAACTTCTTGAAGGCTGTCCAACACATTCACTGACACATTTGAGTAAAGGTGCATTATGGACTGGGCAAGACACAGGTAGAAACAAAACCAAAATAGCCTTCAAAGTAAAAGCTGTGGAGCTACGAGGTCTGTTAGAAAAGTATCAGACCTTTTTATTTTTTTGCAAAAACTATATGGATTTGAATCATGTGCGCTGCATCAGCCAAGCTTGAACCTTTGTGCGCATGCGTGAGTTTTTTTACGCCTGTTGGTTGCGTCATTCGCCTGCAGGCAGGCTTTGAGTGAGCACTGGTCCACCCCTCTCGTCAGATTTCCATTGTCAGGAAAATGTCTGAAGAGCTGGAGCAGGGCTGCATCAAATTTTTCAAGAAACTGTGTGAGACAGCCAGGTGGAAACCATTCGGAAAATTCAGATGGCTTTCGGTGAAAATCCTATGGGCATCACACAGATTAAGGAGCATTACAACCAGATTAAAGACGGCCCACAGTGGCTGAGGGTGCGCCGCGCTTCGAGCGGCCATTGACAGGCTGAAATGACCAGATCATTTCCAAAGTGAAGGCTGTGTTGATCCAGGACGTCATGTGACTACCAGAGAAACGGCAGAAAAGGTGAACATCAGCCATTTTTCGTCAGATTCCACTGTTACAGGAGATTTTGTAATGAAAGACGTGCAGAGGCATTCGCGCGTCGGGACGAAGCCGCAATGGCGTTAGGTGTTAGGCAGGAAAACACATCACGTGGCATGTATTTATATATAATTAGGTACATTAAGTTAATTGTGGACTCAACACAGTTTTGTCCTTTTTTCCATGAATTTAACTCACAGAGGCCAGGGTGTCAAAATTTTCTGAAGAGGACACAGTCGTGACTTTTTCAGTCCCTGCAATGAAAAGGATGAAGAGTAGAAAGGCAGTTGGCCTAGATGACATTCCAGTAGAGGCATGGAAATGTCCTGCAGAGATGTCAGTGAAGTTTGTAACCATATTGTTTAATAAAACCTTGGATGGTCAGAGGATGCCTAAGAACAAGGGTGAGGTGCAGAACTGCAGTAACTACACAGGTATAAAATTGATCAGCCACAGCATAGAGTTATGGGAAAGTATATTAGATGCAAGGCTTAGAAAACAGGTGAAGATCTGGGCAGCAATATGGTTTCATGCTAAGAAAAAGAGTACAATACAATATTTGCTCTGAGAATACTGATGGAGAAGTACAGAGAAGACCAGAAGGATTTACTTTGTGTGTTTGTGGATTAAGAGAAAACTATTGACAGGGTGCCAGAGATGAATTGTGGTATTGTATGAGGAAGTCTGGAGTGGCAGAGAAGTATGTGAGGGTAGTGCAGGACATGTACAAGGATAATGTGACAGCGGTGAGATGCGCAGTTGGAATAACAGACTCATTCAAGGTGGAGGTGGGATTACACCAGCTCTGAGTTCTTTCTTGTTTGCAGTGGTGATGGACAGATTGACAGATGAGATCAGACAGGGGTTGCCATGGATTGTTTGAATGAGAGGGAGCCCAGTGGAATAGTGTGTTACAAGGAGAAAAGTGATAAAGTAGATGAATTTAAATATTTGGGGTCAACTGTGCAAAGTAATGGAGAGTGTGGTAGAGAGGTGAAGAAGAGAGTGCAGGCAGGGTGGAGTGGGTGGAGAAAGGTGGCAGGAGTGATTTGTGACCAAAGAATATCTGCAAGAGTGAAGGGGAAAGTTTACAAGACAGTAGTGAGACCAGCTATGTTGTATGGTTTAGACACAGTGATACTAACAAAAAGACAGGAGGCAGAGCTGAAGATGCTCTGATTCTCTTTGGGAGTGATGAGGATGTGTTGTGGCTGCCTTGGTCCCTGCTGGTTCCTGCCTCTGTTCTCTGCTCACAGGTGGTAAGCCTCAAGCTGATCGACATGCCTGTCTCTCATCACCGCACCTGTATAAAAGCCCTGGCTCTTTCCATCATCTTTGCCAGAAACTCTATGAATCCTACCTGGTGTTTTACACTCAGAATTCTTTGCGTTGCTATGCCGTGTTTGAGCCTCCATGCTCAGGGTTTTGCATTTGTCTGTTTTTGGAGCTTCCATGTTCTTTTTGTGACCAGCTATTTTCTGCAGCCTGCCTCCTGGGTTTCTACACCCTGCAGTTGTTTTCTCTGAGCGTACTCACTCAGAGTTTTTGGGTCCATTTCCTTATGTTTGGGTTCCAATAGTAACAGGATGGACAGCATTGGGAGTAAACATATCAGAGGCACAGCTCTGGTGGGACAGTTTGGAGACGAAGTCAGAGGGGTGAGATTGAGATGGTTTGGACATGTGCAGAGGAGGGACTCAGGGTATATAGGGAGAAGGATGCTGAGGATGGAGCCAGCAGGCAGGAGGAGAAGAGGGAGGACAAAGAGGAGGTTTATGGATGTGGTGAGGGAGGACATACAGGTGGTTGGTGTGACAGAGGAAGATACAGAGGACAGGGTGAGATGGAAACGATTGATGTGCTGTGGTGACTCCTAAAGGGAACAGGCGAAAGAAGAAGCAGCAATGGTTTTAAAAAAAAAAGTTTTCATTTATCATGGCTGTCAGTTGTTTTCCAGCCTTTGAAAGTACGAGGTCTGTTAGAAAAGTATCGACCTTTTTATTTTTTGCAAAACCTGATGGATTTGAATCACATGTGCTTGCATGAGCAAACCCTGAACCTTCGTGCACAGGTGTGAACTTTTTCACGCCTGTCGATTGCATCATTTCCTAGTAAGCAGCCTTTGTGTGAGGTGTTTGTCATGCGCTCAGCGTGTTTTCATTCCAAGGGAAAAAGATGGAATGACTGGAGCAGCACCGCATCAAATTTTGCCAGAAACTGGGCGACAGCCAGGTGGAAACCATTCGGATGATTCAGACGGCTTTCGGTGATGATTCTCTGGTCATCACACAGATTAAGGAGCAGTACAACCGGTTTAAAGACGGCTGCACAACGCCATCAACATGCTGAAATGACCAGATCATTTCCAAGTGAACGCTGTGATGAAGTGGGACCGTCGTGTGACTGTCCGAGAAATTGCGGAAGAGGTGGACATCAGCACTTTTTCGGCACATTCCACTGTGACAGAAGATTTGGCGGTGAAAATCGTGCCGAAGCCATCAGCACGATTTTCACCGCCAAGCTGCCGATGGCGGAGCAAAAGCGCCTTTGTGTTGAAGTCTCACAGGACATGCTGTGATTCTTCCACAATTTCTCGGATAGTCACACAGCTGAAAAGTCACCGATAGCTGTCTGAATCATCCGAATGGTTTCCATCTGGCTGTCACCCAGTTTCTGGCAAAAATTGATGCGGCGCTGCTCCACAGTCATTCTGTCTTTTTCCTTGAAATAAAAATCCGCCAAGCGCACGACACACACCTCACACAAAGGCTGCTTACCAGCAAATGACGCAATTGACAGGTGTGAAAAAGTTCACGCATGCGCACGAAGGTTCAAGATTGGCTCAAGCAAGCACACGTGATTCAAATCCATCAGGTTTTTGAAAAAAATAAAAAGTTCAGATACTTTTCTAACAGACCTCGTACATTGAAAGGTGTTATTTCTCTCTCTGTCTCTCTCTCTGTCTCTCTCTCTCAGTGTGCATGAACAATGAGGAAATCTGATGGTACTGATCAAAATCCAGTATATACGTCAAAAAAGATCTCTGTGGAAATGTGACATCATCTGTTGTGCACAAACTCCACAGGAGACACCAACATGCTCAGCATGTGAATGTCATCACTGACAACGATTCCATACGCATCTTGATACACTATCAGCGATATTATACATATAGCGATACATGAAGATACTGACAATACAATTCACCCCTGTTCCCGATTTGGTTCGATTTGGTATTTATTTGATGGTGATTCAATTCCTCACAATGTGATATGATGCGATTTGGTGCGAAACGATGCAATTCAACATGATGCAAAGAAATTATACCAAAAATTGAAATAGAAAATAAGAAGCTGGAATTCCGTATGATACCATGGTATTCTTCTTCTTCTGATTCTACTAGAGGCAAAGGATTTGTTTTACTCCTTATAAGCAGTAAATTTACCAGATTCAACATTATGGAACAGGAACTGGTTCCCTCATATGTGGAATCTGCTTCATCACACTGTCAGAACTTAAAACAGTAAACAGTAAGACAACATAACTCTCACTGAGTGACTTAAAGTGTCACTCATTGACAGAGTGCCGACTTGGCAAAAGTAATTTGAGATACTTGTCTTACCAGAGTTTTTGCTGGAGGTTTATAATCTGAGGAATATCTGAGTGGAGCAGCAACAAGGCATCTTTACAAATGACCTGCGTCTTGTGAAGTTTCACATCTTTTTTTTTAAAACAGCCAAAGTATTAGGGATGAGCGAGTACACCACTATCTGTATCTGTATCTGTTCAACCAACTAAATTATCTGTATCTATACTCGTAGTGGGGGGGGCTAAACCAGAAGTGGGCGTGGTTTAACCAGAAATGGCTGGGACTTAAATCAGTACTTTATTTTAAGTCTGAAATTGATATGAATTGATCAGAAGTTGCTATATTTATTGTTTGTTTGAAAACTATTTACAGAACAGCCTCAAAATTAAGATTCAAATCAATGATTTTGAACATGAATTTCAATTTATTTCTTTTCAATTTATTTTCATTTATATAGTGCCAAATCACAACAGAGTTGCCTCAAGGTGCTTCACACAGGTAAAGCCCCTTTCACACCGGGGGTGCTCCCGGTTGCTCCCAGTTGCGCCGTGCGTCATTATGACGCCGCCGCGTGGAAGAAACTCAGTGCTGAGATGATGCAGCTTGGTGCCACAACAGTGTGAGGGGTGCAAAGAAGGAAGCAAGTCGGGCACCGAAAAATTGAACCTGTTTATTTTTTTGGCGTCCTGAAGTGGTTCCAGCGCAAGTCCGGGGCAAAGAGGCGTTACCTGGTGTGACTTGGAAGCCAATGTATGATTCCTGTTTGTGTTCCATTGTTCCCGCAGTATAAATCATGCAGGATTGTTTTTATACGGTGTACTTAATGCAGTAAAAACTACGTTCGTTCACAACGCGCACATGTGATCAATTAAAAGAAAAAAAGTCTGGCTGCAGGCATTAGTTCCTTGTTCTCTGCTCAAACTCTCACATCACAGTTAAAAAGGACAAAAAAGGACATAAGGCCTGATACAGGACATGTCAACATCAAGTAGAACTCCAGACATCTCCACATTTGGTTGTGGACGATTCGCTCGCGCGCATCTCGCGTTCAAAGAGGAAAGAACTCAGAGCGCAGCCCTGCAGCTCTGCACAAGAACAAATATAAAGTAGAAGAGAAGTCAGAGTGCACAGTCTGTCTGCAGCCAAACTGTGCACTCTGACGTCTCTGTGCAGAGAACCTGCAGGCTGCATTCTCACCTCCTCCTCTGCCCCCTGCTGTGCGCACCTGAAGCAGACATTCCTGCGTCATCATGACACCACAGGAAGCAACTGGGAGCAGCCCCGGTGTGAAAGGGGCTTAAGGTCTAACCTTACCACCCCCAGAGCAACAGTGTTAAGGAAAACCTCCCTCTGAGGAAGAACCTCAAGCAGACCAGACTCAAAGGGGTGACCCTCTGCTTGGGCCATGATACAAACATGCATACTTAGTACTTCATAATTTCCTATGACATTGAATGTCAATTCTGAGACTGTTCTGTTATTCATTCATACAATTAAGAATATTCATGTTCTCAGTTCATAAAAAAAAAAAAAAACTTGTTCTTTAAAATACTTCCTTTACTATTGTGATCAAAAACATTGAATCTCAATTCTGAGGCTGTTCTTTAAATATTCATTCACACACTTAAGAATATTCATGTTCTGAGTTGATAAAAAAACTTGTTCTGTAAATAGTTCTCTTACTTTTGTGATCAAAATCATTGAATTGAATCTCAGTTTTGAGGCTGTTCTATAAATAGTTTTCAAATAAACAATAAATATAGGAAATTCTGATCAATCCATATCAATTTCAGACTGAAAATAATGTACAGATGTAAGTCCCACCCATTTCCGGTTAAACCATGCCCACTTTTGGGTTAGGCCCTGCCCATTCCGAGTACTGATACAGATCATTTAGATGGTTGCACAGATACAGAAACAGATAGTGGTGTACTCACTCATCCCTAAAAGCTACTGTTTTTAGACATGTACTATATAATTCTCTGAGCTATAGATGAGTCTGCCACCTGCTGGATTGGTGAGTGAGTGTTGGATGCATTATTGAAAATTATCAACTGGTTCAGCTCATGTCCTTTGCCTGCCTCCTGGGCCTCCTGAGCACTGACCACTGATTTGTCAAAGTTTTGTATAAAACGTGTATAAACACCTTAGTTCACACAAATAAATGTGCATCCTGATTCACAAACAGTGCACATTAACTGATTGCTTTTTTCAAATGAGCAAAAATTGTGCTTGCTGTTCACACTGCAAAATTGTCGGTGTTTCACAGAAAACATGATTTGTCAAGGACAAAAGCCATTTCATGGGCCAAGATTGCTTCTGAATTTTGCACGTTTGCAACCTTGGTGCTAACTGAGGCAGTGTTTGGAGCATCAATACAGACATGATTAGACATGAATTTAATTAATTGAAAATGGACCACCACCAGTGACAAACCATTTTCAAATAACAGAAATATTTGATTCAGTAAACTTTCAATAAATTACTTTTTCACTTAAAATGTGTGTGTTTGTCTTATTTTGTGCACAGCTGCTAGTGGCTGATTGAATTCACCATATTCATGCATCAGATCACCGCAAGAATGTCATGATCACTTCCCACATGGTCCTGTCTGTGTGGCGTTGGCATGTTCTCCCCGTGTTGGGTTACAGTGCTATAATATAATAATAATTTATTAATTTATATAGCGCCAAATCACAAGTAATCGCCTCAAGGTGCTTCACAAGCATTTAAAAGCAGAATAAAATGAAATAAGATTAAAATACAATAAAAATTTAACCATAAAAAAATAAAAGAAGTAAAATAAATAAAACGTATAAAAAAAAAGACACACAATAAAATACTAATGATAAAACAGGGAGAACAGATGTGTCTTCAACCTGGCTTTAAAAGTCTCCACAGAGTCCGACTGTCGTATTTGTGCAGGTAGATCATTCCACAGAGCTGGAGTGCGGTGGTAAAAGCTCTGTAACCCGCTGACCTTTTCTTCACCCTCAGGACACACAATAGTCCTGCACCCTGTGAACGCAGAGCCCTTGCCGGCACACAGGACTCAACCAGGCCGGCCAAATAGGGGGGCGCCAGTCCGTGAACAATTTTATAGGCCAATAGTAATACCTTAAAATCCAATGTCAAGCAGACCAGAAGCCAGTGAAGGGATTCCAGAACCAGCGTAATATGATCAAACCTTCTGCTTCGCGTCAGAAGTCTGGCAGCAGCATTTTGAACCAGCTGAAGACCCCTGATGCTGGACTGTGGTAAACCAGAAAACAAAGCATTACAATAGTCCAATCTAGAAGAGACAAACGCATGAATCAGAGTCTCAACATCAGCCATAGACAGGATGGGACGAATCTTTGCTATATTTCTTAAATGAAAGAAAGCAGTCCTCATAATGTCCCTAATGTGGAGGTCAAAGGACAACGTAGGATCAAAAATTACCCCAAGGTTCCTCACTTTGTCAGTATGATGTATAACACATGAACCTAGGCTAAGCGCCAGCTGATCAAATTGACGCCAATGTCTTGCTGGATCAAGAACCATCAACCATCAGTGCTCCAGCTTCCTCCCACTTTTAAAGACATGCATGTTAGGTGAAGTGGAAACTTTAAGTTGACTGAATGAATGAATGAATGACTGTAGGTGGGAATGTGTTTGTCTATATGTGTCCCTGTGACAGACTGCTGTCCTGTCCAGGGTGGTCCTCGTCCTCGTGCCCTGTGACTGCTGGAATAGGCTCCAGCCCCAGTGACCCTTAACTGGATTAAACAGACAGAGAAAATGACTGCATGAATAATTATATAATACTTGCATGCAATGTTTTTTGTCATAATTTTGTCATAATAATGACTTTAGCATCAAGTACTAGTACAGCAGTATGAGAGATGTGTACAAGGTGGAAGGGATCTGGCACCGCCTCGTACTAAAACAGTTATTTGTGATGAAATCAGACATACTGAAATATGAGGTGGGGTGGGCATCCTGACGAGTGTAATATTGGTCGCGCGCTCATGCCCTTTTCAGGCAGAATACTGCATGACACACTCTGGGCATTTCCATGCACATATATAGTCATTTTGCACCAACAGCCGTTAACACACACAAAATTCTCATTTACTGTACATACTGCTGTCTGTGTCATGTTACCACCATCATTTACGCAATTATTTCAGGCAGCCATCCTTGAAATGTTTACGAACACAAAAGCTCTGGACAACCAACATAATTTAGAACTCGTTATAGGGGATCTCAGTAAATCCAGACCTGTTTGCTTGATGCTGCACTCTGCTAATTGTCAAGATGGCGCCGCTGTGTTTGGTTCGCCGTCCTCATCTGCTAGACTTACTTTTGATTCTGGGTTTTGTTTTGCTTGTCTTACACCATGTATCATCTCTGATTGTGTATGATCGCCTGACACTGCTGAAAATACGTGATACCTTGAACTGTTTGCCTGGCTGTACAAAACACGGACAATCGAAGTCACCTCCACCACCACTCCTAGCTTCTGTACCTCTCTATCTGAGGCGTCTTGCCTGTGTGTTGCCTCGCAGCAAGAAGCGTAGACGTGGAAGGAGGGGGGGATTACATGTCAGGATTAAAACTTACCTGGCCTTCTCTGGAGGGAAATATCTCAACTGCCAAACAGTGACGTCCATGGAGCACGGCGGTCTCGGTCTGTGCCGCTCCAGATGCCGCTGGCGATGGCTCCGGATGGTCATTCCCAGCACCGAGTATCCGCCTCCATCTTGCCGGCAAACGAGGACTCAGCGCCGGGGCTGCGTGCAGGAGAATCTTCGCCTGCTCAGCCGTGCAGCTCTGCTGCAGACTACGAGTCCCAAGCCAGTGCGTGCAGTGCTGTTGAACGCCTGCTTAATCATGAACAAGACGTTTGTCTTAAATGACGTTATTTCCTCCCAGAAATTGGATCTGTTCATGCTCACGGAGACCTGGCTAAAGCCAGGTGACAACAGTGCTTTCTCTGAGCTCCTCCCCTCTGGTTACTCTTTCCTGAGTGCGCCCCGTACAACGTGCCGTGGAGGTGGGCTTGCTGCTGTGTACAAACAGAGCATCAGCTGTCGGCCTATTCCCTCTAAAGTCTACAGTAGTTTCGAAGTGCAATCATTTCTGCTTCAACTGTCACGTCCCATACTGGGTGCTGTAGTTTATCGTCCTCCTAAATACAATAAGGATTTAATCTTTCAATGTCAGATTTTCTCTCAGAAATAATATCAATTTATGACAGTTTTTTCATTTGTGGGGACTTTAACATTCATGTCTGTTGTCCTTCCAGTCAGCTGACAAATGAGTTTAAAAGCCTTTTGGCCTCTTTAGATCTGACTCAGTTTGTAAATGCTCCCACACATCAGCGCGGCCATACATTGGATGTAGTTATCTCCTACGGTCTCCCATTGTCCGTCTCTGAAATATGTGACACCTGTATCTCTGATCATTTCCCCATTATATTTAATTTCACTATCTGTCCCCAGCAACTAAAACACTTGCCCCTGCCTGTGGCCGCCGTACCATCACCTCAGACACGGTTAAAAAATTCATCGCAGCCTTTGTGAACTCCAATATACATGTTGAACCAACTTCCCAATCCCCGGACGAATTCCTTGCCTCATTCTATTCCACCTGTTCTGGACTCCTGGACACCATTGCGCCTGTCAAATTTAAATCCACCAAACCTACACCAGACCCCTGGTTAAATGACACCACCCGGGCTCTGTGGAGGCGTTGTAGGCAGGCTGAATGCAGGTGGAAAAATGACAGACTGCATGTATCACTGGAGATGCTTAGGGACTCCTTCTCTGATTACCAACATGCAGTAAAGGAGGCAAAGTGCAAATATCTTTCCAACATAATTTCTACCAGCTGCAACCGTCCCAGTGCATTATTCAATACAATTCAATCAGTCGTAAATCCTACAGATAAAAATTTCAATAATGGAACCACGTCAGCTTGTGAAGACTTTCTTCAGTTTTTCGTTGACAAAATGGCATCTGTCAGACAAAGTATTAAACCAAACCACCATATCTCTACTTTGCCAAGCTCACCTCCCTCTGTTGTCTCCAGTTCCAGTGTTCTCAAAGAGTTTGTGCCAGTGTCGCTCTCTCAGCTTTCTGAGGTTGTGCAGAAGTTGAGACCTACCACCTGTCCCCTGGACATAATTCCACCAAAGATGCTGAAACAAATTTTTGACACAGAAAGACCAAGGCTACTTTTATTTTTCAACAACTGTTTAAGATCTGGGTCTGTTCCGGCTGTTTTCAAACAGGCTGTGGTCAGACCGCTGCTTAAAAAAACAAACCTTGATCCAGTAATACTGTCAAACTTCAGACCAGTGTCCCATTTGGCTTTTCTCAGCAAAATTCTAGAGAAGTTTGTTTTTAATCAGTTGTTGTCTGAATCAGGTTTTTGATAAATTTCAGTCAGGTTTTCGTACACGCCACAGTACTGAGTCCGCGCTGTTGAGAGTCCAAAATGACATCCTGTTGTCCCTGGACTCAAAGAGACCTGTACTGTTGGTAATGCTTGATCTCACTGCAGTATTTGATACAGTGGACCACTCCATCCTCCTGAACCATCTAGCGCAGCAGGTGGGCTTTCAGGGACCCGTGCTGCAGTGGTTCAGGTCCTATTTAACAGACCGGCACTTCTCTGTTTTCATCAATGGCCACTCCTCTTCTGCAGCCCGACTGTCTTCTGGTGTCCCGCAAGGCTATATTTTGGGCCCAGTTCTGTTCTCTCTTTACATACTGCCTCTGGGTTCAATCATCTCCAGCCATAATGTGTCTTTTCATATGTACGCTGATGATCTTCAGATCTATCTACCAGTCTCACCAGATTCTCCAGATGCATTTCAGGTCATCAACACCTGTATGGATGACATCAAGCACTGGCTCACATTGAATTCCCTGAGTCTAAATGAATCCAAAACGGAATTCTGTCTTTTTGGCACCACAAGCCCACTCGCCGTTGTCTCAAACGGTCACTCACTTCCTCACTATAACACCGTAATCAGAAACTTGGGAGTTCACTTGGACACTGACCTAAATCTCCATAAACAAATTGACTCTGTTGTTAAGACAAGCTTCTTTCAGCTCCGCATTCTTACAAAAGTGACACCCCTAATCAGTTGTTGTGACCTGGCGAAAGCAATCCATGCATTCATCAGCTCACGCTTGGACTACTGCAATGCTCTGTACATTGGACTCAGTCAAACATCCTTACACAGATTACAACTGGTACAGAATGCTGCTGCCCGGCTCCTCACAAATTCTCGTAAACATCACCATATCACACCTGTTCTGCGCTCTCTCCACTGGCTGCCAGTGAAATACAGAATCCAATACAAACTTCTCTTCGTTTTCTGCTCCATCCACAGCCTCGCACCTGCGTATCTATGTGAGATTCTGACCCGTCACCAGCCCAGCAGATTTCTACGATCTGCACAGCTCTGCTTGTTGGAGCAGCCCAGGTCTCAAAGCAAACAGTGGGGTGATCGTGCTTTCGCAGTAGTAGGTCCTAAACTTTGGAACTTGCTGCCCCTCGACTTGCGTGCCATCTCGGATCTGCCCCTTTTTAAAACAAAACTCAAAACTTAATTGTTTAGATGTGCTTTTGATACTTAGTCTTGTTTAGACTTGGGAATAAAATGTATCTGTGTTCTTCTTTTTAACTATATTTTAAATATGATTTTTATATGTACAATGCTTTGGTCAACTTAGGTTGTTGTAAAGTGCTTAACAAATAAAATTTGAATGATTGCTAAGCTTTATAGTTGTAATTTGTAATTTTTAAAAATTACAAATTCCAAGTGTCTCTGTCATTGCCCACGTGTGTGTTGAAGTTCACCAGCAGAACAATGGAGTGCTGTCCTGCAGCCCTATACAGGACTCCATTCAGGGACTCAAAGAAGGCCAAATTTCTGAGCTGTTGTTCGGTGCATTTGCACAAACAACAGTCAGAGTCCCCCCACCACCCAAAGATGCAGGGAGGTGACCTTCTCATGTCCCGAGGTAAACTACAATGTAGCGGCGCTCAGCCAGGGACTCATGAATATCCCCACTCCCGCCCGACACCTCTCACCCTGGCCAACTCCAGAGAAGAATAAGGTCCAACACTTATCAAGGAGAATGGTTCCAGAGCCGAAGCTGTGCTTGGAGGCGAGGCCCACCAGATCTAATTGGTAGCACTCCATCTCCCACACAAGCTCTGGCTCCTTCCTCCACAGCGAGGTGAGGTTCCACACCCCAGAGATATATTATGCCACCCGGGTCTGGTCCATCGAGGCCCTCAACTTTCACTGCTATCCATGGGACAGCATACCTAACCCCAGTGGTTCCTCCTGTGGGTGGTGAGCTCACAGGTTGGAGATGGAAAGTCCACGTTGCCTTTTCGGGCTTCAAGCCTGGCCACCAGGCATTCGCTGATGGGTCCTAAGTACGGGTATGGCTCTAGATGGGAGCTCCAGCATTCCTCACCTGGCTTAAACCTACAGCTGTCCTCCTCTTAAATGAGGCCTGCCCACCGGCGTACACATTTAGTCACATCCCTCATGATGCGAAGCAAGGCGGGGGTGTTGCTCTTATTTATAAATCTAGGCTTAGCTTAATAGCTGTTGGGGGTCACAAATATAACTCATTTGAGCATCTGATTCTCTGTTATGCCCACGATGCTACGTATTGCTAAGGTCAGAAGAATAAAAATCAGCCGTATTACAACCCCAGTTCCAATGAAGTTGGGACGTTCTGTAAAATGTAAATAAAAATAGAATACAATGATTTGCAAATCCTCTTCAACCTATATTCAATTGAATACACCACAAATACAAGATATTTAATGTTCAAACTGATAAACTGTATTGTTTTTGTGCAAATATTTGCTCATTTTGAAATGGATGCCTGCATTTCAAAAAAGCATTTCAAAAAAACATTTTCAATGGGCGACAGGTCTGGATTGCAGGCAGGCCAGTCTAGTACCTGCACTCTTTTACTATGAAGCCACGCTGTTGTAACACATGCAGAATGTGGCTTGGCATTGTCTTGCTGAAATAAGCAGGGACATCCCTGAGAAAGACGTTGCTTGGATGGCAGCATGTGTTTCTCCAAAACCTGGATGTACCTTTCTGCATTGATGGTGCCATCACAGATGTGTAAGTTGACCATGCCATGGGCACTAACACACCCCCACGGCATCACGGGCATTCAATGTTGGTTTCTGACCTTGCCACTTACATGTAGAAAGTTCTCCAGATTCTCTGAATCTTCTGATTATATTATGGATTGTAGATGATGGAATCCCTAAATTCCTTGCAATTGAACGTTGGGAAACATTGTTCTTAAACTGTTGGACTATTTGTTCATGCAGTTGTTCACAAAGTGGTGATCCTCACCCCATCTTGTTTGTGAATGGCTTGGCTAAGGTTTATTGTTTATTTATTTGTTTATTTGAAAATTGTAAATAATAGTGGACCGAGGCAACTCCCTTGTGGCACACCACATACTACACTCCTGGTGCCAAGAAAGCTGCCATTAAAAAACACTGTCTAAGTCTTGTTAGATAGATAACTATAAAACCAAGAAAGAGCTGATTCAAAACCATAACCAGCAAGTTTTTCCAATAATAACTCATAGTCAATGACATCGAAGGCAGCAGAGAAATCAAGAAACACAGTGCCGACTATATTCTTCTTATCAACCTCTCTTTTGGGGCCTTTTGGGGATGCGCCTTTTATACCCAATCATGACACTCACCTGTTTCCAATTAGGTGTTCTTTGAGCATTCTCTGGCCCTAACAGCTTCTTGACAGAATGACTAGGTGCATTGGTTCATGTAACTCTCAAATTCAACTGGTAGTCTGGACAAAACATCTGCATCAGCATTTGATTTTCCTGGCTTATATTTAATCCTGAAGTTAAAATCAGCCAATTCAGCAACCCATCTCTGTCCCACTGCATTTAGCTTCGCTGTTGTTAACACGTATGTGAGTGGGTTATTGTCTATATACACTAAAGAAAGGAGCATGAAACAGATAATGTCTAAAGCGCTCACATATGGCCCACTTAAGTGCTAGAAACTCTAGCTTACCAGAGTGGCGATGGTAATTTTTATCTGGAGGAGTAAGAGTCGTTGACCCATAAGCTATCACCTGTAGCTTGCCGTTCTGCCGCTGGTACAGCACTGCTCCAAGTCCTGCTTGTGAGACATCAGTGTGCAGTATGAAGGGGGCATTCAGGTCAGGGTAGCTGAGGATTGGAGGGCTGGACAGCTTATCCACAAGAGAACACAGGATCTGGTGATGGTTGTCAGTCCATATAACAGTTGTGGCTGAGGGAAACTGTCCTTGTTTTTTTCTTTTTAGTTTTCCCTCCCTTTGATGCTGTAGAGTTCTTGTAGGCAAGATCTTTAAGTGTGCATGGCTACTAACAGTTCATACAAGGGTTTTGCTATGGTGGAAAAGTTCTGAATGTATGATCTGTAGTACGACAGGAAGCCTAAAATCTGTCTAACTTCTCCTACTGTGCTGGGATATCTTTTTTTTTTTTTAGAGCTTGTACAGGAGCCACTTCTGCAGGATCCATACCATGACCTGCTTTGGATACTATCCTTCCCAGGAATTTTACTTGTGACTTGAACAGTTGACATTTTTTTGGTGTAAGTTTGACCCCATGTTGCTGGTATCATCTCAACACTGTTCTGACATGCTGTACATGGTCTTCAAAGGACTTACTATGAACTAGGTTGTCGTCAAGGTATGGGAGACAAATGTCATCATGCAGACCTCACAGACACTCCTCCATACTTCTCTGAAATTCAGCGGGTGCTGAGCTTAAGCTGAAAGGGATCCTTACCCATTGATAAAGGCCCCATGGAGTGATAAAGTCAGTGAGAGGCTTTCTTCATCTACAAAGCCTTGGTGGTATGCTTTGCCTTGGTCTAACACGGAAAACCACTCACTGCCAGTAAGACTGTCCAACATGTCTTGAATTCTGGGAATGGGGTGTCTGTCGGGTACTGATCTGTGGTGCAGTTCACGATAATCCACACGCAGTCTCAGTTCCCCTGATTTTTTTTCCTCACACACACTATGGGTGATGAATAGGGTGACTTTGATTTTGTAATCCAGCCCTTGTTGATTAGGTCTTCCAGATACTCTTTTACCTCCTGCTGCAGTGGCTTAGGGACACTGATGTAAGTCTTTTGGACTGGAGTTTGGTCTTTCAAGGTGATGTGCATATGGAGTGACAGTATGCAGTCGACGTCATCTGAATTTTGAGCAAACACTTTACAGTCTTCCCTCAGGAAGAGTGTAAAGCTTGAGCAAGTGTTTGCTGGTCATTGGTTAAGTGGTAGAGAAGCAAAACCTCACATCAGGGTCAATGTGAGGCATTATTTGTAAAGCGCTTTGAGCGTCTGATGCAGATGGAAAAGCGCTATATAAATGCAGTCTATTTACCATTTACTGAACCACACCTCTTTCCAGAACCTTCCACACACCTGCCTGGGGGACAGAAACATAAGGGGGGGGGGGGGGGTAGGGGGGAGGCGTGTGTCATGTGTGTAGATGAGTATGTATCAGTCTCTGTCCATGTGTACATAAAGTCTGGAGGTGCCTTGACAACAGCAGGCTGTAGGGGAGAGCAGATAAGAGGGGAGCTGAATACTTCACCAAGGCCATTGAAATCCTTCTGGAGGAAAAACAAGTGGGGCATTTTGACCTTCAGTAGCTGATAAGGCTGACCATTGAAATCCAATTTATGAATACTCCAACATCTTCCTTTGCAAGACAGATATTTGCTCTGAGATGTTTTCCAACTGGCATTTGAGTTCAAAAGTTAAAGCAGTCTGAGATTGTACCACCTTGCCCACCTCATTAATCATGACGGACAGGTGTGGGGTTGTGGTTCTGGTAGCAGCCGTCTTTCCAATTTTCCGGTAGGTCAGGGCAGCACATAATTCAACCAGGCATTAAGAACATAGTCCGCAGGATAGGTTCCATCTGGGCAGGCAGAGTCCCCCAGCCCTGATTTCCTTGTGGAAAAAAATGGTGTCAATAGCATTGAGAGACCAACTGATCAATTCCATGGTTATTCCAAATATAGTTTGAGGAATTCACAGTCTGGTGAAGTTGGGACTTTTGAAGGTTGGAGCAGAGATAGAAAAACACAGAGGAGAGAGGAGGAGATGCCCTCTCCAAAGTCCCAAGCAAAAAAAAAAATAATAATAAGTTGTTGAAACAATTTGCAATAACTTTATTTTCTTTTACATTTGTGTCATAATTTGTACAAAAATAAGATGGATAATCTTTAGCAACTGTCTTGTTTTTAATGATTTCATTTAAAAGCTTCCAGGCGCCTTTAATGTGCTAATGAATCGCTGTAGTACTGCTTCTTACGTGATCTCATAATTGTTGGGGAAAGTGTAGTGACACGGACCCACAACAGGGGGCGCAAATGAACGGTCAATAGATGAGCCAAAAGGTAACAATTTAATGTTGTGAATGTGCACAATGAATATACAGACAATCTCAGAATCTGATAGCAGTCAATACACAAAGGTAACGTGTGGGCAGGCTCGAGGATAGAAGACGTCTGTCCTGAGAAGAGCCGGAACCACACGATTTCCGCCGCCACCGAACCTGGTGAATACTGGAGCCGCCAAGTCCCGAATTCCCAGGTGATCACCGTCCCCGACTGTCGGATCTGGTACTGCTGGCGAGGAGCACAAACAGTGAGATGTGGGTGTGTGCACACCCAGTAACAAAAACAGTCAGAAGGTGGAAAGTCACCTCCACCTCTAATCACACACTCGTGCAGCTCCTGTTAACCACTTATCTGGTTGGGGTGTGAAGCGAAGCCGTCGCTGATCACACCAAAATGCCAATCCCACAGATAAGGCAACACCCACAGGAAAACGGCTGCAAAGAAGTTCAGACTATAAAGTCAGTGTTAAGTTCAGATACAGCAGAGAATAAACCTTCACAGGTAGATGATATCTCAGCAGCGAGGTGGAGATGACATCCGGCTTTTATGGAGTGATGAAATGATGGGTGACAGCTGTCATGAGTTGATGTTGGAGTTATTCTGTAGATACACTGTTTTATTTTATCATGCATGTTTTGTGTTCTCTGCTCTGGTAGAATGTAGTTCTCTCTGCTCTGTTAAAGTGTATTGTACTGATGTGATGGGTGAAGGTTACTTAAGATATGTGACATGACGTGTTTCTGCAAGTTGTGGTATCTCTGTGTGCACGCTAAGCTCTTTTTAGGACATGTGAAGATGACTCATGCAGGATGCAGCCGAAGCTGAGCAGTAAGATAAAGAATAGAGAATTGAATGTTCCAACCACAGTGTGATTGTGATACATCAGTCCTTTTGTCAGAAGAAGTGTGATTAATCGTTAGATGTCTTAAACACATCTTAACCAAGCCCAAGATTAAAAAGGTTCTGAACATCCTGAATGTATTGTGCAATCAGCAGTTCTGCGGCAACAGCTCACGCGCTATCACTCTTCCCCCCAGGAGCTGTACCGCCCATGTATGTAGGGAAGTCCTAAATAAAAAGAGTGGGAGCGCAGGCCAGACTTTAGTGTAGCTTTGGTGTACAGCCTGACTGCACTCCTCGCGAGCTTAAATTGAATTCTATCTCTCACTTGTTTTATTGCCTGGTTGTCTCTTCCTCTTATCAAAGGTACAGTATTCTAAACCCGACAAAGACTGGGGGCTGTCCGGGATCCCAACAGACCTGACGGATCCAGCGAGCGTGATCGACACCAGAGAAATCCTTGGCCAAGGTAACTCAGACCCTTTGACGGGACTGGCTCAATCCGTTGGCTGGGATCTGAAAGGTTGACGGGATCACCGAGAGGGAAAAAGACCGACGGAGTGTGAGTATAGAATTTGATTCTGATAAAATTGTTGTTGTGAATGGTGGCAGTAGGCTGCGTAAAATAGAAATGTTGAAATAGTGAAATAGTGACAGAAAGTCACGGTTAAACAGGGAAATAAGTGCACAGTGAAAAGGCAGTTAAACCTCGCAGGGATGGTGGAGTCCCCTAATGCAGGACATTAGTTAAATTCCACGGGAGGGCGAGCTCCCCTGACCTAAGAATACGCGTACAGTTATTAAAAGTGTTTCTATGTATTTGTGTAAATAAAATAACTGTGTGTGAGTGTAATAAAAGTGACTGAGTGAGAGTGTGGAGTCACTTCAACTCGCCTCTATGAAAATCTCACAGGAAAGTAAGTAGTAAGTTTTGAGAAGAAGCAAAGGCAAGGCCTTCCCGTGCCCTCCGGGGTGGCAAAAGGGAACGCACTTCTCAGAATAGTTGATTACTACCCTGTGATTGTAACAACACCAGTGGATTAGGACCCTGTAGGGGCAAAACCATCACTGGTCTAAAACGTTCTGAAAACACAAAATGGGAAAATCTAACAGTAAAAATGAGAGACCTAAGTCCCGGGATGATCTAAAAACAAAAGATTGGATATACATGAATAAAATTGATCCAAATTCAACAAAACACTTAGATAAGTGGATAAAAGATCATGGATTTGATGGACGCCTGCAGAAAGAGTCATTAACTAAACTAAAGAACAGTATTGAGAAAAAGTGTGGAACAAGTGAGAAAAAGAAAGAAAAAGAAGGTCAAGGTGAAATTGTAGCATGGGAAAGAGAAGTTGAGAAACGAAAGAAGGGCCTTAGAGAAGCAAAGGAAAGACAGAAAGAAACAGTAAATGATAAGAAGGAGCAGGGGAACGTGATGTTTCACAGACAAGAAGATAATGAGACAGGGCCTGCGGCTCCAAAAGTAGAAATGGTAGTAAAATTGGATACTACAAAACACAGTCAGCCAGAAGCTGAAATAAAGGAGAATAAACTCTATCCAGATTTACCGCAGGGACACCCCCCATCATATGTAGACCCTACACAACACGTCATGAGAACACGATCCAAAACACTAAAAGATGAAGAAAATCAACCTGGACCATCAGCCCCACCGGCTGATCAGGAACCAGGTGGATCAGGAGTCTATCCAATGATTCATGTGGCAAATCCACATACGTCAGGACCAAGAACTATTCTTGTGTACCGAACTTGGACACAAGCAGACGTTAAGCCAGCTGTGGAAGGTGTAACTCCCCCACGAGAAGATGTAGCCCAGTACATTATTGACATAACCGCTTTGGTTAAATCCTACAATCTTAGAGGGGATGAAGTTCAACAAGTCATAATGGCAACTGTGACAAAGGATTGGGCTGATGTAAAAGGAGATTGGGATCCTGCAGAGGCAGACCACACTCCATTAGCCCATGATAGTCAGGAATTGGAAGATCGATTGGCCGCACTACTGCTGAGAATTAAGCAGAAATACCAGCAGAAGTCAAATTACACAGAAATAAATCGCACAAAACAGAAAGATGATGAACCATTCGAAGACTATCAACATCGAATGGAAAAAGTTTTTAAAGTGCACAGTGGTCTTCTACCACTGAAAAATGATAGCGTGTATGAACAACAATTGAAAAATGCACTCCATGCCAACTCCAGATCAGATATCCGAGCATGGGTAGACAAACACATGATAACGCTCCCAACAGCTGGGTTACAAGAGTATGTAGACCACGCCATACACGCGGAAAGAAATCTGAAAACAAAAAAGGCAGCCCCAAAAAGGAAACAGGTGACTACCTTCTATTCTGATGAGTCTGAATGGCAGGAAGGCCAAGTCTTTTTTTCAAGGCAGAAAATTCGGACCACCTCGTGGGCGGGGCCGTTTTAGAGGCCCACCCCGAGGACATTTTCAATCAAACCCACAGAGGCAATGGAAGCAGGACAGGCAAGGAAATTGGCAGGGCCAAGGCCAGTCAGCTCCCCCAAAGCCCTGGGCTGGAAGGTCAAATGAGTGTTGGGTTTGCGGCAAATTAGGACATTTTGCCAAGGACTGCCCACAAAGAACACAGAATCCGCAATGACTAACCGCCTGACAAGCAACATCAACGGGACCTTTAGTCCCTGAGGCAGATCTAAACCTTCAAGATCTGCTGATGAGTGATGTACCTAAACCGGAAGTGACTTTAATGATGAATGGGAAGCATGTTGTTTTCCTATGCGATTCGGGCGCATGTAAAACAACATGTTGCTCATGGCCGGTAGGGTTACAGCCCAGTGATGAAACATTTTGGGTAAGAGCAGCCAATGGGAAGACATGTGCTGTCCCTGTGTCCCAACCCGTGTGGATTCGGGACCCAGAAGGGAAGTCATGTTGCATCTCTGTATTGATGATGCCCCAATGTCCGGTTAATCTTCTCCGACGAGATGGTCTAACTGCATTGGGACTGTCTCTAGTGTCGGACAATGGACTGTTGCGAGTAAAACGACAACATCAGCTGCAGGTCTTTACTTTAGGCTCAAATTACGCCTTAAACTGCTACTATTATTATTTTCTGAAACTACGAGATGCTAGCCCCACCTCTTTTGGTGCATCTGTTCTGTCGTTTGCTAAAACATTGTTGTCTCATCCTGAACAAACACATGAACCGGAAGATCTCCATGTCACATTGTGGTTCAAGGGTACTCCAGGACCGGACGTAACTATGAGAGCCTCTTGGAGGAAGTAACCCCAACATCTGCAGTAGCAGACTGTATTTACCATGATGGGAAAAATAGAGCTGCAATTGCGGTCTCTCATGTTCCTCCAGAAATTCAGAGATTACATAGGACTGGGACTCCCTTCCATGTGTCCCTCTTCAAACCATATCTCGTGACTTGGCAAAGCCTAGGGTTTATGGTCAAAGAGGGCATAAATGCAACCGATTGGGTTGAATCCCATCCAGGGAGTGGAGAATTTTTCAGTCCTTCCACCGGTCTATTCCGTGTACTCCTTCTCCATAGAACGGATTTGGAAGCAGGGAGTAGTGTTGACCATTGCGATAATCCTCAACAGACAGCATGATCATATTTATTGAATCCAGAGGATGAGCAGAGGTTGGTGGAAGTTCCACCTACCCTCTGGTCCCAAGGACCCTCTGATGTAGGGCTAGTAAAAGGAGCCCTACCAGTGCAAATTAGACCAAAAATGGAATATCGCCCATGTGTCCGGCAGTACCCTTTGAGACCCGATGCGACGGAAGGGATCTGACCGGTAATACAAGATCTATTGAAGGCAGGAGTCTTGATCCCCTGCCCCGATTCATCATGTAACACACCTATCTTTCCGGTAAAAAAGGCTCCTCCCTCCGTAGGTTGGAGAATGGTGCAAGACCTACAAGCTGTCAACAATGCTGTTGTTCAAAGAGCTCCTTGTGTCCCGGATCCGTACACGTTGTTAAATCCGTTGCGACCAGATGCTAAAGTATTTACTGTCGTTGATACTGGCACTCACCTAAGTGGGAAGGTCCATTCCAAGTACTGCTCACTACACCCACAGCCTTAAAAATAGGAGAAAGACAAACGTGGATACATTTAACACATTGTAAGAAAGTGATCTCTGTAAACCCAGTGTAAGTACGGAAAGTGAGCAAGTCTGATAATAGTGTGTGGCTCTGGTGTTAAGATCCAGGGCAGACACGAAAATCAGCAGAAGAAATTACAAGCCACTGACCAGAAACTTAGGACACTGACTTTAGGGAGATCCTGACTATGTCGCGCCATACACCATTATGGATGAAAACAGCATTGTGCTGCTGGGCATTAGTGTTAGGAGCCATAACAGTCACTATATGGGGAATGCACGTGTGGACACCATTAATGAAAAAGGGAATTGACTTTGGGGAAGTAGAGAACATCACAACCAGAACAGACGAAACTACAAGTGGAAATTCAATCCGCCGCGTTAAACGATATGTGGTTACCTCAAAGGGAGTAACCTGCTACAATCATGGGAGGCAGATACTATGCGGACTAAATCCTTGTGAAGACCAGGAAACATCCTACCAATGGTTTTATGCCTGTTACACCACGCCCAGGATCTATTATGTTGTACAGATACCCTTTTTGGCCCTCAGACAAGATAGCTGGATTGGTGATCCTGGACAATGGCTGGCTTATGATTTCTACATGACTACGGGTTTTCCCCGTGCCAGTCATTGGTGGGGAAATACCTTTCTGACGAATGGCTACCCGTCCGCCTGGCCACAAAATTCCTATGGGTGGACAGACGAAGCGTATAGTTGGAAAAATATCATATCAAACCTAACAGTCAGCGGCCGAACCAAAACAGTGACATTCACAATAAACTCGTTAAAATTCCCGATAAGCAGACCAATCGAACGGATATGTCACACGTTTGCACTGTGTGCATACAAAGCGGGGTATGATCCTTGCTGGAAGATTGTGCTATGCCCAAAGACACCAAATACAAATGCCTCAAGAGACACCACGAATCAAACAATACTGGGTGACCTTCTCCCCGGACCGGGGTCTGTAAGAGCCAAGCAGGCCCGCTTGCATAAAGGGCCTCTGTCAGAAGACGATTGGCTTTTGGTAACTACGGGAATTAGCGGACAAAATAACAATTGGCTCCTGATGGCGGAGCAAGCAGTAAAATCCACAAAACAGGATTGCGTAGTATGTATGGGGCCCCGACCAATTTTACAGGTGATTCCAGCAGCGATATCGGACGACTACCTATTGGTGGTGATGAAAAATACAACAATACACCGAAACCACAATTGTTCAGTATGGGACCACATTTACCCCGTTGTGGCTGCGGTAAAAAACAAACCAATATTCTCAGAAAAGGTAGCTTTGGGAAATTTCTCCTGTATCAAACTGCCCGGAACAGGGAAACCACTGGGAAATCTGAACGAGACTAAGTGGTGTAGTCGAATAATACAGATAAACGGTTCATTTGTACCAGTCAGCCGAAGTGACGTGTGGTGGTGGTGTGGAGATAATAGAATTTTTGACAGATTGCCTAGGAATGTGTCAGGCTACTGTGCTTTAGTGTCCCTACTCCTCCCAGTAAAAGCCATTCCCATTTTAGCCAAGGACTTGCTGACGCACCTAAAGTCTGTGGTGCCTGAAAATTGGCATAGAGTAAAAAGAGATTGGAAAGGAGTGGGAGATCCAACATATATTGACGCAATAGGAGTCCCCAGAGGAGTGCCTGATGAGTACAAACTGGCTGATCAGATAGCAGCTGGATTTGAATCCTCCATCTGTTGGTGGTGCTCAATTAATAAGAACGTAGACAGAATAAACTACATCCACTACAACGTGCAGAATTTGGGAAATTGGACAGAGGAAGGTTTTAAAGCGGTACATTCCCAACTGGCAGCCACCTCACTGATGGCCTTCCAGAACCGCATAGCCCTGGACATGCTACTCACTGAGAAAGGAGGAGTCTGTGCAATGTTTGGAGAACAGTGTTGCACATTCATACCGAACAACACAGCAGCCGATGGAAGCCTGACCCAGGCCATTGAGGGCCTGTGGACACTGAACAAGAAGATGAAGGATCACAGCGGCGTTAATGCCGAATTCTGGGACTCGTGGCTGGACATGTTTGGGAAGTATCGCACTTTGGTCTCCTCTGCGCTTATATCTATAGCAGTTTTTGCTGCAATTCTGACCTTGTGTGGATGCTGTTGTATTCCTTGTCTACGTGGTCTAGTCAATAGAATGATAACCACTGCTATCTCACCAGCCAGACAGGATTCAGCTCAGGCATACCCCCTTCTGGGTAACCATCCAGGCGATGACGATGATGAAACTGATGAAGAAGACGACTACGACCACTATCTTCCAGATCTGTGCCCTGATCCAGGTGATTATGGTGAACCTGACGATGACCTCAACACCAACGATAAGACCTCCCGAGTGTAAATGTATTCTTACCATTGTTTAATGACCCTGCAGCTGAAAAATCTGAATAAGAAGTGGTTGCTTAGTAACAATTGTTTACTTTTAGGTGAAGATGTAATACCGTTGGAATGCATGATAAACAGGGAGGAAATGTTGGAGTTATTCTGTAGATACACTGTTTTATTTTATCATGCATGTTTTGTGTTCTCTGCTCTGGTAGAATGTAGTTCTCTCTGCTCTGATAAAGTGTATTGTACTGATGTGATGGGTGAAGGTTACTTAAGATATGTGACATGACGTGTTTCTGCAAGTTGTGGTATCTCTGTGTGCACGCTAAGCTCTTTTTAGGACATGTGAAGATAACTCATGCAGGACGCAGCCGAAGCTGAGCAGTAAGATAAAGAATAGAGAATTGAATGTTCCAACCACAGTGTGATTGTGATACATCAGTCCTTTTGTCAGAAGAAGTGTGATTAATTGTTAGATGTCTTAAACACATCTTAACCGAGCCCAAGATTAAAAAGGTTCTGAACATCCTGAATGTATTGTGCAATCAGCAGTTCTGCGGCAACAGCTCACGCGCTATCACTCTTCCCCTCAGGAGCTGTACCGCCCATGTATGTAGGGAAGTCCTAAATAAAAAGAGCGGGAGCGCAGGCCAGACTTTAGTGTAGCTTTGGTGTACAGCCTGACTGCACTCCTCGCGAGCTTAAATTGAATTCTATCTCTCACTTGTTTTATTGCCTGGTTGTCTCTTCCTCTTATCAAAGGTACAGTATTCTAAACCCGACAGTTGATGTGTGACAGCTGTCACTCCCGGTTGTGTATGTGGCGGCAGCGCCCTCTCGTGCCTGAAGCCCGCACATCAGGCAGGGTGCCCTCTGGTGGTGGGCCAGCAGTACCTCCTCTTCTGGCGGCCCACACAACAATAATGTTAATTTGTTTTTTATATGTTGTATTTACTCTCATCCTCAATTGTTCTGCGCTTTAAAAATTGCTTATACAAAATATTTTTTCTTTTTACATGCATTCAGCAGTTCCTTAGTGATCCAAGGCTTGTCAGTATTCCGCTTGTGTGCAATAGCTGATATCAGTGGGCAGTGTTTATCATACGACTTGGAGATAATGGAGATAAATAACACTATGTAACAAATTTTTATTTTTGTTTTGTTCCTGGGTACACAGTGTGTTTTCCTAACCTGTTATGCCTTAAATAAATAGAAAATAGCTGTTATCCCACAGAAACTTTGCTTCTGTGATCAGGACAATTGATATTTTGAAATTTGTCTGTTTTCAAGAATATTCTCAATTCACCTTCACTACTACTGAGTAGTCTTCTAGAATATTCTTTAACTGCTAGAACTGTCCAGAATTTTCTAGAAGTTTCCAGAATTATCAAGAAATTTCAAGAAACTTTTAGAACTTTCTAGAACATTAAAAAAATAAAATCAAAGTTTGTGCTGAATGTAGTCATTTTTCCATAGACTTTAGACATAAGCAGTTGAAATATAATACTTAGAAGCCAGGAACAAAAATTGTGTTACATAGTGTAATTCATATGAATGGTCAATGTCTTCAATATAGATGGCACACCAATCTTGGTGCAATAAATCCATTCCAAGATTGGCTATAGATTCCTTAGTTATTTTTCTTTTGAGGTTTGGAGTGTCAGTATGATCAACTTTATCAACTAAAGAATTGTAAACAACAACAACAACAAAAAAAAAAACGGCAGGTTATCACCGATGTCATTAATAAGTAATCCACCGGTTAAATTCCCAACAATGTTTGTTCAATATATTATCAATGAGTGTCATTGTGTTCATAATGATCCTGGTTGGGTGTGTAATTGCTGGATATAATCCCACACAGAAGACGGAGTCTAAGAATTTCGCTATATGTATATGGCTGCGAGGATTTAGAAAATCTAACATCATATACAGTATATATTACTCTGGAACAAAGATGACTCTAATAGCAAACAGGAATCGAATGCAGTGACTCCAACTGAAAATAATGGAGGCGCAACCTAAGCTTAATCTGGCATTTTTACATAAAACAAACGCAATAACAACGTCTATAAACCCAGAGAATATATTCATGAGAGTTTGAGGCACAATATACAAAGAGTTTAATGCTCTTGTCCATGTGGAGCCTGATCAGAGCGTCTTAAATGTATTTCTTCTGTCGTGAATGTACCGAGGTACCCATAATGTACCGGGGCACAGCATGTCCATACTAAAACCTTTAAAATTAGCGCATTACTTTAAAACTAAAACATATATCTGATATTTTCGTTTTATAAAACTTCAGACATGACGTTAATTTAAATAACTTGTCCGAAATTAGTTTGGTTAAAATTTTAACCATAAGTTAAAACTGTATGCCTCTGGATGACTTGGGTGATATTGCCAGCATATCAGTATTGGGTCAAAAGAAATGAGCCTTTTTTTTCGTGACCAGTTCGCCTTTGCCTGCAGAGGAAGAGCACTTTCTTCTAGAACCAGCTCTCCTCTGTTTACGGAGTATAGAACTGCGCATCTACTATAAAACATTTAACATTTAACATTTTAGATTTCATAGATGTTTGCAACTATTCAGCTTTGTTTACCATGTCTGCAAAAATGGTAAAAATTATCGGACCAAAACTAATCGGAAGATAATTAGTTCGATGATGGTTTTCAAAGTTATCTGAAAAGCTAATCCAATAATGAGAACATTATCTTTGATCATTCGCGGTTAGCAGATTAGCGGAACTGTGCCCACCACTGGGAAGGTGACAATATGGATTATGTCCATAATATACCCAATGTGCCATCTGGTGGTCAGCACAAAGAAATGCATTTCTTTACAGAGACCACAGCAGCCATTTTCTGTTTTTAAACTATGGAATATGTGCATGGAACACCAGAGACACAAACAAGAGGTGACTAATTTACAAAAAAAAAAAAACTAACATTCACAATGTGTTAAAGATGCTAAAGTATTTTCTTATACTTCTCCAGTGGTGGGCACAGATAACCAAAAAATTAACTTCGATAACAGATAATCAGATAAGTGAAAAGTTATCTTTGATAAAGATAAAATGATAAACCACCCAAAAATGTATCAGAAGTTACAGATAACTGATAAATTCCAGTATTGTCTCTGGTACATGTGCAACTACTAAAACTGAATTTGAGTTTTAACACCATGATCACTTCTGGTTGCATCAAAAGCGACAACAGACCCAAACAATGAGCCCGCACTTCTGTCTTTGAAAATCTTGCCCCCTGGTGGAAGCTCTTGTTTACTACATGGCTTCCAGCACAGAAGCAGGCTAAGCACAGCCACAAACTCTCTACCCAATCACAACATTCCAGTCAGGCCGAGGTCTTGGAAAATAAAGCAATGCTGAGTTATGGTTTGGTGCATAAACAAAATGAGTACTGACAGAATAACTCCATTAATGTCAATTCTGTCATTTGTACAAAGTTAAACTATAACATATATCTTTTAATGTTGAATAATGCACTAATTCTGAAGTTTTGTAAAAACACAGACAGATCGCAAAGGATTCTGGGTAAAATGTGCCTCTTCTCCTAAACACTAATTGGTTGAGTCATTCATTATGTAAACCAACACGTTAATGTGACATGTGTCATGTGTTGGTGTTTACAGATAAATGTGCTTTTGTAAAATATTCCATTTTTTTATTAGTAAAAACAGAACACTCTGATCACGCTGCACTTTAACCGCTGCACACAGACAACACCATTAACATCGCAACATAAAACTATTTTTATATTGTGCCTAAAACTCTCGTAAATATATTCTCTGGGTTTTTAGACATTGTTATTGCATTTGTTTTATGTAACCATGCGAGATTCACAGGCTGTCTCTCCGTTATTTTTAATTGGAGTTGCTGTGAGCTATGCTCACTTCCTGATCATGTCGTTCTGGGGGAAAGTGAAGTTTGCTCTTTAACGTCTTGATTATTGTTCTTTACAACACTGTTTGTCCTCTTTGTTCGAGACTAATATATATAATATGTGTGAAATTCGGTTTGCATTTATTAAATTCCACGCAGATTAAACCTAACAGACACAGATCATTTGTTATAATTGTTTTAGCAAGTTTTCAGGGTATCATGCAGCAATATCTTATTAACATGGTGAAAAGCTTAAAAAAGTAGTATAATATTACTTTACAACTGTCATCGTGTTGATTCTCTATGTTGTTTGACTGCAGCGACTCTCTGGCATGCAAGGGATTATGGGATACGTCAATAGGGCGAATAAACACTACTGAGTCCTTGAAAACTTGCCAAAACAAAATTCCAGATAATCCGTGTCTGCTACATTTAAGATGCATAGAATTTAATAAGGGCAGACACAATAACAACGTCTATAAACCCAGACAATATATTCATGAGAGTTTTAGGCACTAGAGTTTAATGCTGTTGTCCTTGGAGCCTGATCAGTGTGTTTCAAATGCATTTGTCATGTCGTGAATGTACTGAGATTACCCTATCCTACATAATACACCATAAGCTTCTGGGGAAAACCTGGTCTTGTTAGGAGAGACGGCATCCATCCCACTTTGGATGGAGCAGCTCTCAGGGTTGGGACCAGGAAGCAGAGTTGTAGTCTTACACACCTCTCTGCAGCTTCTCTCCCCCTGCCATCCCCTCATTACCCCATCCCCGTAGAGACGGTGCCTGCTCCCAGACCACCAATAACCAGCAAAAATCTATTTAAGGATAAAAATACAAAAAGAAAAAATAATATAGCACCTTCAACTGCACCACAAACTAAAACAGTTAAATGTGGTCTCTTAAATATTAGGTCTCTCTCTTCTAAGTCCCTGTTAGTAAATGATATAATAATTGATCAACATATTGATTTATTCTGCCTTACAGAAACCTGGTTACAGCAGGATGAATATGTTAGTTTAAATGAGTCAACACCCCCGAGTCACACTAACTGCCAGAATGCTCGTAGCACGGGCCGAGGCGGAGGATTAGCAGCAATCTTCCATTCCAGCTTATTAATTAATCAAAAACCCAGACAGAGCTTTAATTCATTTGAAAGCTTGACTCTTAGTCTTGTCCATCCAAATTGGAAGTCCCAAAAAAGTTTTATTTGTTATTATCTATCGTCCACCTGGTCGTTACTGTGAGTTTCTCTGTGAATTTTCAGACCTTTTGTCTGACTTAGTGCTTAGCTCAGATAAGATAATTATAGTGGGCGATTTTAACATCCACACAGATGCTGAGAATGACAGCCTCAACACTGCATTTAATCTATTATTAGACTCAATTGGCTTTGCTCAAAATGTAAATGAGTCCACCCACCACTTTAATCATATCTTAGATCTTGTTCTGACTTATGGTATGGAAATTGAAGACTTAACAGTATTCCCTGAAAACTACCTTCTGTCTGATCATTTCTTAATAACATTTACATTTACTCTGATGGACTACCCAGCAGTGGGGAATAAGTTTCATTACACTAGAAGTCTTTCAGAAAGCACTGTAACTAGGTTTAAGGATATGATTCCGTCTTTATGTTCTCCAATGTCATATACCAACACAGGGCAGAGTAGCTACCTAAACTCTGTCAGTGAGATAGATTATCTCGTCAATAGTTTTATATCCTCATTGAGAAAAACTTTGGATGCTGTAGCTCCTCTGAAAAAGAGAGCCTTAAATCAGAAGTGCCTGACTCCGTGGTATAACTCACAAACTCGGAGCTTAAAGCAGGTAACCCGTAAGTTGGAGAGGAAATGGCATCTCACTAATTTAGAAGATCTTCACTTAGCCTGGAAAAAGAGTCTGTTGCTCTATAAAAAAGCCCTCCGTAAAGCTAGGACATCTTACTACTCATCACTAATTGAAGAAAATAAGAACAACCCCAGGTTTCTTTTCAGCACTGTAGCCAGGCTGACAAAGAGTCAGAGCTCTATTGAGTATTCCTTTAACTTTAACTAGTAATGACTTCATGACTTTCTTTGCTAATAAAATTTTAACTATTAGAGAAAAAAATACTCATAACCATCCCAAAGACGTATCGTTATCTTTGGCTGCTTTCAGTGATACTGGTATTTGGTTAGACTCTTTCTCTCAGATTGTTCTGTCTGAGTTATTTTCATTAGTTACTTCATCCAAACCATCAACATGTCTATTAGACCCCATTCCTACCAGGCTGCTCAAGGAAGCCCTACCATTATTTAATGCTTCGATCTTAAATATGATCAATCTATCTTTATTAGTTGGCTATGTACCACAGGCTTTTAAGGTGGCAGTAATTAAACCATTACTTAAAAAGCCATCACTTGACCCAGCTATCTTAGCTAATTATAGGCCAATCGCCAACCTTCCTTTTCTCTCAAAAATTCTTGAAAGGGTAGTTGTAAAACAGCTAACTGATCATCTGCAGAGGAATGGTCTATTTGAAGAGTTTCAGTCAGGTTTTAGAATTCATCATAGTACAGAAACAACATTAGTGAAGGTTACAAATGATCTTCTTATGGCCTCAGACAGTGGACTCATCTCTGTGCTTGTTCTGTTAGACCTCAGTGCTGCTTTTGATACTGTTGACCATAAAATTTTATTACAGAGATTAGAGCATGCCATAGGTATTAAAGGCACTGCGCTGCGGTGGTATGAATCATATTTATCTAATAGATTACAATTTGTTCATGTAAAGGGGGAATCTTCTTCACAGACTAAGGTTAATTATGGAGTTCCACAAGGTTCTGTGCTAGGACCAATTTTATTCACTTTATACATGCTTCCCTTAGGCAGTATTATTAGATGGCATTGCTTAAATTTTCATTGTTACGCAGATGATACCCAGCTTTATCTATCCATGAAGCCAGAGGACACACACCAATTAGCTAAACTGCAGGATTGTCTTACAGACATAAAGACATGGATGACCTCTAATTTCCTGCTTTTAAACTCAGATAAAACTGAAGTTATTGTACTTGGCCCCACAAATCTTAGAAACATGGTGTCTAACCAGATCCTTACTCTGGATGGCATTACCCTGACCTCTAGTAATACTGTGAGAAATCTTGGAGTAATTTTTGATCAGGATATGTCATTCAATGCGCATATTAAACAAATATGTAGGACTGCTTTTTTGCATTTGCGTAATATCTCTAAAATTAGAAAGGTCTTGTCTCAGAGTGATGCTGAAAAACTAATTCATGCATTTATTTCCTCTAGGCTGGACTATTGTAATTCATTATTATCAGGTTGTCCTAAAAGTTCCCTGAAAAGCCTTCAGTTAATTCAAAATGCTGCAGCTAGAGTACTGATGGGGACTAGAAGGAGAGAGCATATTTCACCCATATTGGCCTCTCTTCATTGGCTTCCTGTTAATTCTAGAATAGAATTTAAAATTCTTCTTCTTACTTATAAGGTTTTGAATAATCAGGTCCCATCTTATCTTAGGGACCTCATAGTACCATATCACCCCAATACAGCGCTTCGCTCTCAGACTTCTGGCTTACTTGTAGTTCCTAGGGTTTGTAAGAGTAGAATGGGAGGCAGAGCCTTCAGCTTTCAGGCTCCTCTCCTGTGGAACCAGCTCCCAATTCAGATCAGGGAGACAGACACCCTCTCTACTTTTAAGATTAGGCTTAAAACTTTCCTTTTTGCTAAAGCTTATAGTTAGGGCTGGATCAGGTGACCCTGAACCATCCCTTAGTAATGCTGTGTCAGATCCCGCTTTATATAAATAAAACCAGCTCTCCGTCTCTGGGGTCCGACCTTCGTGCCTCCGCGGGTATTACCCGGCAGGGCAGCACAAAGGCTGTTTAAGCTGGTGGCGAGGAGATTCGTCTAGCCGCTCACAGCCTCCATCCGGACGTCCACCCCGCTGATGCTGATCTCGCACCCCCATCGAATAGCCTCCTTCTGGAACCAGGATACGAGCCGGCCATGCCCGTTAACGGCAGCTCTCCTCTTATGGATCAGGGCTCTTGGAATGTTGCTAGATTTTAAATTTAGTGACTCATACAGCGAGTCCCCAGGATGCGTTAATTTCATTAAAAAACAGACTAACCTTTTAGAGCACTTTTTGATGTTATACACCCAAAAAACTTTAACTTTTACACCTTACGAAGAATCAATAAATCCAATGTCCGAGCCGTAACACTTTAACTGCATGCTTGGAAATTTATTGCAGGCTTTGCAAGTGCTGACAACATAATCATTATGATAATTTCACAACAGTAATTCAAATATAATCAGAATAATAATTGGCAGAGATTTTTGTTTTTGATTCAGTCTGATCTTACTCTGACTGGACTGGATTAACTTCTCAACAAATTTTCTAGGAGTGAGGGAAGGAGGTTTTTTGATGTTAAAATCCCCAGTTCGATGAACTTGGTCTCCTCTTCATCAGCTTTTAGTTGTTAGCTGACCACGATCCTTGTGATGTTGTAATCCTTCAGGAAATAATCCACATAAGAGTTTATATCCTTCAGGAAATAAATCCACATAAGAGGTTATTCCTTCAGGAAATAAATCCACATAAGAGGTTATTCCTTCTTCAATCAACCAAAAGTTGATCTAATCTATTTCGGTACGATGTGATGTTCCATGAGAGAGAAAACGTTGAAACTTCCCCACTCAGACTTAAGGCCAGTGATTATTCTCCAATGCTCTGCTACTCCGTGACTGGACGGCCTGAGTGGGAGTTGAAAACTCTCTGAAATAATCTCTTATGTCTCCAACCCTCTCGCTCCTCGATTCCAATTGCAGCTCACAAGATGGTCAAGTCTTGTGATCTCCTCGTAGCAGCGGAGAAGTGACAACAGCACCTCTCCCTGGAAGAATAACCCCGTTTCCTGTTGTTGTCCAGTTTTTATATGAAACTCTTGTTGTTGCTGAGTTGATCTTGGTTACCATGGGGATGATGGTGACTCAAAACCCCCTCCCTACTACTCTCTTTTACTGGAAGCCATCTGGAGAACTCATGTCCTGGCTATCAGTAACTCTATTGTGCAAGTTTCCTGTTTTTCTGCTTGACACATCTTTTCCGAGAATTCATACTTTCTAAATCATGTCACATCAATCACATTAATCATATTCAATCATTTCATTTCAACTCTTTTTTCACATAGAAACCATTCATATGATCATATACAACATTTTCATTCATTATTATTCATTTCATATCTTATCACATTTTAATTATTTTCAGTTGTTTTTATCATCAGCTCTTCTGGCCTCGCTTGCGACATCATTAACTTCTTCTTTTCTCTCTGCCTCTGCACTAAAAACAACTTCTTTCAGTTCCTCTTTCTCTGACTGCAATGAATAAACAACTCATATAATCATTAATTTCACTTATTCATTACATATTTTCTCTAATCAACTTTTACTTTTTATTACATTAATAGTTCATTTAATCATACTTTGTCATTTTAAAATCATCTTTAGACATATTCCATCGTTTTCACCACTGAGTTCATCCCGTGGGCCTCCCCATCTGCAATGGAAAAGTCCAGTATGACCTCACTTACTCCGGGAAAGTACCAAACACTGTCCAGTTTATTCCAACAACATGTGTATTAATCCAATGGCACGTATTATATTCCAAGATGAAAACAAGCTGAAAGCAAGCTTAAAGTCATCTTTCTTGACAGCTGCTATAGACTTAGACTGCTGGGGGGTTCCCATGATGCACTGAGTGTTTCTTTCTCTTTTTGCTCTGTATGCACCACTCTGCATTTAATCATTAGTGACTGATCTCTGCTCCCCTCCACAGCATGTCTTTTTCCTGGTTCTCTCCCTCAGCCCCAACCAGTCCCAGCAGAAGACTGCCCCTCCCTGAGCCTGGTTCTGCTGGAGGTTTCTTCCTGTTAAAAGGGAGTTTTTCCTTCCCACTGTCGCCAAGTGCTTGCTCACAGGGGGTCGTTTTGACCGTTGGGGTTTTTCCGTAGTTATTGTATGGCCTTGCCTTACAATATAAAGCGCCTTGGGGCAACTGTTTGTTGTGATTTGGCGCTATATAAATAAAATTGATTGATTGATTGATAATGCACTGCTGGGCACAGCGTATATCCACACTAAAACCTTAAAAATTAGCGCAATACTTTAAAACTATATTTTCACTTTATAAAACTTCAGACATGACATTAATTTAAATAACTTGTCCGAAATTAGTTTGGTTAAAAGCTGAACCATAAGTTAAAAATGTATGCCTCTGGATGACTTGGGTGATATTGCCCCCATATCAGTATGGGGTTAAAAGAAATTATTTTTTTGGGGGGGGGGGGGGGCAGTTCTCCTTTGCCTATAGAGGACAGATAGGTTTCTTCTTAAAGTAGCTCTTCTCTGTTTTGCAGAGAATACAACTACACATCAGCTTTGAAACATTTAACAGGTAGGTGCTCAACTGATTTTACGTTTTATAAATATATGTAGCTGTTCAGCTTTATTTACTACGTTATCGGTCTAAAAATTATCGGACAAAAATTTAGAGCAAGATAATTACTCCGATAATGGTTTTTAAAGTTAGCTAAAAAGATAATCCGATAATGAAAGCATTATCTTTGATAATTATCGGTTATCGGATTATTGGAACTGTGCCCACCACTGTACTTCTCCAACTACACTTTGTTAGCATGTTAGCTTTCCAAAACTTTATCAGCTGTCCAAAGCGAGCTTCCTGGCACACATACATACGGTCTGTCCAAAATCCACAGGAAAAAGTTCTTTTTTTTTCTTTTTTTTCAGTCACTCAAGGCAAATGTCGCACTGGGGAAAAATGAAAGAGGAGGCACCTATAGAAGTGGACGGACAAACGGACACCAAGGCTACGTATAAACATGCGATGTGAACACGAGGCCCAAGGCTGTTTTTGTATTGAATGTGTAATTCAACCCCCACCCCCCCACCCCTGTTACAGACAGGCAAACAGTTATTGATGACTCCTAAACAGTGTCTTCCTCATTAGCATTCTGCCAGCTCCACACCTAGTCATGGTGCTTTACAGCATCCTCATTAGTTCATTTGCATATTTATGCAGATGGCCGGGACAGAGACCCGTGGCTCAGGGAAATGTGTGTATCGGTACGATGCACAGTGTGAAAGATGTTCTTCTCACTTTTATGGTAGTCTCTCATAAATTACACACACAAGACACATTCCGAGTGATGAGATATGAACGAGTTCTGCAAGAAATTAATTGAGCATCAGTTTAAAAATATTAAGACTGCTTGTTGATAAAATGCAAAGATTCATGTCAGGCTGAGTTACTTTAATGGATGTGAGCCTCATAAAACATGAGATTATAAACTGTACCCGTGTGCATGTATTGAGCTGGAGTATCAAAAACAAACTTTGCTGTTGCCACATTCAATTAAATTAATTTATTTACAGCTCATAGTATAATCTCAGGAAGCACGGTGGCTTAGTGGTTTGCAGTGTTACCTCACAGTGAGAGGGTTCTAAGTTCTCTTCCCACCTGCCCCTTTCTTTAAAAGGCATGCAGGTTAGGTGAACTGGTAACTCTAAATTGACTGCAGGTGTGAGTGACTGTGTGTCGACATGTGTCCTCTCTGTGATAGGTTGGTGTCCTCTCTTGGTAACCGCTGGGACACGATGCAGCCCCCATGAGCCTTAACGGGACTAAGCATTTTCACAAAATTAATATTAAACAAAAGCAAGACTTAAACCTTACCCACTCCATGAGCAAGCACATTCATAATAATATTAAGAAGAATAGGAATAGGCTCAACTTCATTTTTCCTGAAGGAAACTATTTAGCAAGAGTACTGAAACAGTGACAGTAAACAGTGAACATTTTTTTAAGACATTTGCACAAGATATTTGACAGTATTGCAAATAATTCTGAGTAACTGAAAAACTCTGAATAACTCTGTTCATTATATATTCATCCTGTAGAGGGAGGAGGAACTATACACTCTGATTGCCACAGGTACGAAAGACCTCCTGTGGTGTTTTGTGTTGCACCTCGGTGGTCTCAGTCTGTGGCTGAAGGTGCTCTGATAGGATGTAAGTGTGGCATGCATGGGGTGGGAGGTGCTGTCCTGGATGGTGAGCAGTGTCCTCAACATCCTACTCTAGTAAAGACAGTTGCACGGAAAAACTCCCTCAGTGATCGTTGATGACAGGAAGAAACCTCAACCACACCACACTCAACGGGGTGACCATCTATTTCGACCTGTTGGGTCCCACCTGCTGAAGGTCTTAAATGTTTATTTGTCTTCTCGTTGTGTCCTGGCTGCCTTCAACCATGCTGTTGTGCAGCCTCTCCTCAAGAAGCATAATCTCGACCCTGTTGTGAAAGTGTCGTGACACGGACCCACAACAGGGGGCGTAAACAAACGGACAATGGATAAGCCAAAAGTAACAATTTAATGTTGTGAATCACACAACGATGTACAGACAATAACAATATAGTGACTGTCAGTCATACACCAGGTGACGTGTGGGCAGGCTCGACAATAGAAGACGCCTGGCAAGTGAAGAGCCGGATCCCACACAGCTTCCACTGCCAACGGAGCTGAAGAACACCGGAGCCGCCAAGCCCTGCTCCCCAGGTGGCCGCTGTCTTCAGCAGTCAGACCCGGTACTGCTGGCAGAGAACAGAGACAGTCCTGATGAGTGTGAGGTCGCACACTCAGTAATCCCACAGTCTGTATTCAGTAAGGAGGGAGAACCTCCACCTCCAATCACACACTCGTGCAGCTCCTGTCTAACCACTTATCTGGTTGGGATGTGAAGCGAAGCCGTCGCTGATCACACCAAGCGCCAATCCCACAGATAAGGGAATCACCACAGGAAAACGGCTGCAAAAGAGTTCAGACTATTATTCAGTGTTAAGTACAGCAGAGAATGTTACCTGATTGGTAGTTGATTTCTCGGCAGAGAGGTGGAGTTGCAGTCCGGCCTTTAAGGTGGTGGTGATGATGTGGATGAGTGACAGCTGATGCTGATGACGAGTAACAGCTGTCACTCCCGGTTGCTATGACGCCCTCTCGTGCTTGAAGCGCACACTTCAAGCAGGGCGCCATCTGGTGGTGGTGGGCCAGCAGTACCTCCTCTTCAGCGGCCCGCACAACAGACCCTGCAATCTTGTCTAATTATAGGTCATATCAAAGCTGTCTTTTTTTAAATCTAAAATGCTTGAAAAACTTGTTTATGCTCAACTGCAGACTTACCTTGATGGTAGTGGCATTGTAGAAAAATTCCAATCTGGTTATAAAGCATTGCACAGCATGGAAACTGCCCTTTTAAGAGTTTTTAATGATCTCCTTTTAACAGTTGACTCAGGCCACTCTGCAGTGCTTGTCTGCTAGACCTGTCTGCTGCCTTTGATACAGTCGACCATCAAATTTTAATTTCTCCCCTTGAACAGTTTGTGGGTGTCAAAGGCACAGCCCTATGTTGGTTCAGGTCTTACTTGGAAAACAAGACTTTTCTGTACATCTGGGGCCTTACTCATCTGGTTCAGCTCCTCTGACCTGTGAAGTTCCCCAGGGTTCGGTCCTAGACCCGTTTTTGTTCTGTTTGTACATTTTGCCTCTTGGTAATATTTTAAAAAATACAATATTGCCTTCCACTGCTTTGCAGATGACCTGCAGATTTATCTGCCCCTCAAATCAGGCAGCAAAGTGATTTTGCTTGTCTGCAGGATGTGAAGAATTGGTTGGCCTGAAGGTGTTGTGTTTGGTCATCCTAATTCCCCATCATCCACTGATTGTGTTCTTGGCCCCTTGGCACCTTTCTCCCAGTCTGTGGTAAAAAACCTTGGAGTTCTAATAGACAGCTTGTTTAATTGATCTGTTTGTTGGAAAAACAGATCAATTCCATGGTTAAAGCTAGCTTTTTTCAACTGCGAGTTCTAAAGCCCCTTTCACACTGGTGCAAATGTAGACCTGCACATTGTGGCATACTGTGTATGCCGCGCAGCTCTGCGCCCACTTTTAGCAGCTCTACGCCGGGTGTTTTCTGCCTATGCAGCAGTATGTTGAGGGCTACGCGCGTAGGATGGAAAAAAATTAAACATATTTAATTTTTTTTCCAGCGTAGAGCACTGGACACAGAAAATATGCAGTTTTTAGCAGGTCTGTGCAGCACAGCGTTACTGCATGCAAGTCTGTGCAACACGGTGCTCCTGTACACATCCAAAAGCTGAGTGCGTGCATCCAGAGTGAATCAGCTGGAGAACATGATCACACAGCCACAGCTCCTCTGTGTGCTCAGAACAGCTGATCTTACTGATGGACATGTGTGTGCTCAGGACAGGGAATCGAACCTCACCTCAGAAATCCAGAAATAGAACAAAAACAGCAGGTCAGTCACTCTCTCTCTCTCTTTCCCTCTGTCTCTCTCTCGTTCCTTCTGTCTCTGTCTTTCTCAGGTCTGATCAAGCCTGAATAAGTGCTGTGACTCTTTAAAAGCGCAGTCGCTGCATGCCGGTGTGATCATCAGATGCCCTGATCAATCAGGTCTGATCAAACCTGAATAAACACTGTGACTTTTTAAAATAAAAGCGCCGTCGCTGCATGTTGGTGCGATAATCAGATGCCCTGATTGATCAGGTCTATCAAAAGCAAAGCTGACTTGATCGGAGCAACTGGAGTTTTAAAAGTGTAAAGAATCACAGATTCGCAGAATCGCAGCCTTTACCACAGCCAGACTCAGCAGCATCTGAACACAATGAAAATGAGCCACAAAGACAAAACATAAATAAAATAAAATACAACAAAATAATGTTAATTAAGTCTGTTTCTGAGCTGCACTGACCAAGAAGCAACTCATAATTCAGTATTCTAACATGAATAGAAGGAAGCTACTATAAAAAACTAGAGATCTGCCGGCTACAGCAGTATGGTACTGAGCAATGTGAAAATAAGGAGCAGAGCCTGATAGGACAGAGTAGTATTAAGGAAGCAGATGACACCAAATACCTGCTATGACAGATGCATCTACTCAACTGAGGATGAAGATTGTGGCCAGACTAAAGCAGACAGCAACACAACCAAGAGTATGACTTCCACAGTTAACTGACAAAGTCCCATCAGAAGCGATGCTTGCAGATATGAACACAGGTTTACTTATCATCCCCACTACCAGCAAAACAAGAACTATTCACAGAGAAGAAGAATCCAGAAATCCTGGAAGGATGTCAACTTACTAATGGAGGTACAGAAGGGCATCTTAAGAGATAATTCTTAGATGGATAAGAAGTACAATAAGATATAAATAACTGAGGCCCTGGAAGCTGGGCCTCAGTTAAACGGCCTGCCATCCAGGATGTGCTCCCAGCTGAAAGGGGAAATCGATAACACAAGAACAGACCTGTCCAAAACTGAGACTGAGCAATACTGGAAGAACATCTGGGAGAGAGATGCATCACACAACACTACTGCCAAATGGCTGGTGGAGCTAACAGCCACCTCCCAGAAGAAGAACCCATCAACATTATGAAGGCAGACGTCCAACTATGAGTCTGAGGGATGAAGAGCTGGACAGCACCAGGGTCTGATATGATATATGGACTTATCTCTGTGCTTGTTCTGTTGGACCTCAGTGCTGCTTTTGATACTGTTGACCATAAAATTTTATTACAGAGATTAGAGCATGTCATAGGTATTAAAGGCACTGCGCTGCGGTGGTTTGAATCATATTTGTCTAATAGATTACAGTTTGTTCATGTAAATGGGGAATCTTCTTCACAGACTAAAGTTAATTATGGAGTTCCACAAGGTTCTGTGCTAGGACCAATTTTATTCACTTTATACATGCTTCCCTTAGGCAGTATTATTAGACGGTATTGCTTAAATTTTCATTGTTACGCAGATGATACCCAGCTTTATCTATCCATGAAGCCAGAGGATACACACCAATTAGCTAAACTGCAGGATTGTCTTACAGACATAAAGACATGGATGACCTCTAATTTCCTGCTTTTAAACTCAGATAAAACTGAAGTTATTGTACTTGGCCCCACAAGTCTTAGAAGCATGGTGTCTGACCAGATCGTTACTCTGGATGGCATTTCCCTGATCTCTAGTAATACTGTGAGAAATCTTGGAGTCATTTTTGATCAGGATATGTCATTCAAAGCGCATATTAAACAAATATGTAGGACTGCCTTTTTGCATTTACGCAATATCTCTAAAATCAGAAAGGTCTTGTCTCAGAGTGATGCTGAAAAACTAATTCATGCATTTATTTCCTCTAGGCTGGACTATTGTAATTCATTATTATCAGGTTGTCCTAAAAGTTCCCTAAAAAGCCTTCAGTTGGTTCAGAATGCTGCAGCTAGAGTACTGACGGGGACTAGCAGGAGAGAGCATATCTCACCCGTGTTGGCCTCTCTTCATTGGCTTCCTGTTAATTCTAGAATAGAATTTAAAATTCTTCTTCTTACTTATAAGGTTTTGAATAATCGGGTCCCATCTTATCTTAGGGACCTCATAGTACCATATTACCCCATTAGAGCGCTTCGCTCTCAGACTGCAGGCTTACTTGTAGTTCCTAGGGTTTGTAAGAGTAGAATGGGAGGCAGAGCCTTCAGCTTTCAGGCTCCTCTCCTGTGGAACCAGCTCCCAATTCAGATCAGGGAGACAGACACCCTCTCTACTTTTAAGATTAGGCTTAAAACTTTCCTTTTCGCTAAGGCTTATAGTTAGGGCTGGATCGGGTGACCCTGGACCATCCCTTGGTTATGCTGCTTTAGACGTAGATTGTGGGGGGGTTCCCATGATGCACTGTTTCTTTCTCTTTTTGCTCCGTATGCATCACTCTGCATTTAATCATTAGTGATCGATCTCTGCCCCCCTTCACGGCATGTCTTTTTCCTGTTTTTTTCCCTCAGCCCCAACCAGTCTCAGCAGAAGACTGCCCCTCCCTGAGCCTGGTTCTGCTGGAGGTTTCTTCCTGTTAAAAGGGAGTTTTTCCTTCCCACTGTTGCCAAGTGCTTGCTCATAGGGGGTCGTTTTGACCGTTGGGGTTTTTCATAATTATTGTATGGCCTTGCCTTGCAATATAAAGTGCCTTGGGGCAACTGTTTGTTGTGATTTGGCGCTATATAAGAAAAAAGTTGATTGAGTTGATTGATACACAGCTATTGGTTGAAGAGGTTAACAACACTCCATGTGCAGCTGGCAGTACAAATGGGTGTGCTGCTAACAGCAGGTACTCACCCACAGTAGCTAACACAGGGCAGGACAATCCTGATCATGATGGTCTCCCACAAGGGAATGACATCATCAAGCTAACGGCCAATTTCCTGCCTCTTCACAACATTGAAGCTCCTATCAGGCATTATAACAACCAAGTTGAGTAGGGCACATGAGTCAACACATGAGCACAGTTCAGAAGACATTTTAAACAATACCAGAGGGTCAAAGCACCAGCTACTGGATGACTGAGCACTACACCAGGACTTGAAGACCAGTCAGACAAACCTTAGCACAGCCTGAACTGACTACAAGATGACTCAATGCCTCACACATGGATACTGGAGTGCTTGGCACTATCCAAGGCTGACACTGCACTGATAACCTTTATGGGACCGTGAAAGACATCACTAGGGGTCACATCCAAGGAAATAGCACAAGTGCAGAGTATACCAAGGTGATGCACTGTCCCCACTGCTGTTCTGCATTGGCCTCAACCCCCTCAGCCAACTCATCATAAAGAGAGGTGACAGATATTGATTCAGGAGTGGAGTAACCATCAGCCACCTCCTTTCCATGGATGACAACACACTGTATGCCAAATGTGAGCGAGACATTGACTTGCTGAGCTACCTCAGCAGGATCTACAACAATAATATTGGGATGCCATTTGGATTGGATTAATGTGTCTGAAAGGTGGCAAAGAGAGGGAAGGCGATCTGGAGGTGGTGGAGTTGCCAGAAGGCAAGATCACAGACATACAAGACAGCTACAAGTACCTGTGAATCCCACAAGCCATTGGGAACTATGATGAAGATACAAGGTCAGCCACAGCCAAATACACTCAACAAAAATATAAACGCAACAATTTTGGTTTTGCTCCCATTTTGTATGAGATGAACTCAAAGATCTAAAACTTTTTCCACATACACAATATCACCATTTCCCTCAAATATTGTTCACAAACCAGTCTAAATCTGTGATAGTGAGCACTTCTCCTTTGCTGAGATAATCCATCCCACCTCACAGGTGTGCCATATCAAGATGCTGATTAGACACCATGATTAGTGCACAGGTGTGCCTTAGACTGCCCACAATAAAAGGCCACTCTGAAAGGTGCAGTTTTATCACACAGCACAATGCCACAGATGTCGTAAGATTTGAGGGATCGTGCAATTGGCATGCTGACAGCAGGAATGTCAACCAGAGCTGTTGCTCATGTATTGAATGTTCATTTCTCTACCATAAGCCGTCTCCAAAGGCGTTTCAGAGAATTTGGCAGTACATCCAACCAGCCTCACAACCGCAGACCACGTGTAACCACACCAGCCCAGGACCTCCACATCCAGCATGTTCACCTCCAAGATTGTCTGAGACCAGCCACTCGGACAGCTGCTGAAACAATCGGTTTGCATAACCAAAGAATTTCTGCACAAATTGTCAGAAACCGCTCATCTGCATGCTCGTCGTCCTCATCGGGGTCTCGACCTGACTCCAGTTCGTCGTCGTAACCGACTTGAGTGGGCAAATGCTCACATTCGCTGGTGTTTGGCACGTTGGAGAGGTGTTCTCTTCACGGATGAATCCCAGTTCACACTGTTCAGGGCAGATGGCAGACAGCATGTGTGGCGTCGTGTGGGTGAGCGGTTTTCTGATGTCAATGTTGTGGATCAAGTGGCCCATGGTGGCGGTGGGGTTATGGTATGGGCAGGCGTCTGTTATGGACGAAGAACACAGGTGCATTTTATTGATGGCATTTTGAATGCACAGAGATACAGTGACGAGATCCTGACGCCCATTGTTGTGCCATACATCCAAGAACATCACCTCATGTTGCAGCAGGATAATGCACGGCCCCATGTTGCAAGGATCTGTACACAATTCTTGGAAGCTGAAAATGTCCCAGTTCTTGCATGGCCGGCATACTCACCGGACATGTCACCCATTTAGCATGTTTGGGATGCTCTGGACCGGCGTATACAACAGCATGTACCAGTTCCTGCCAATATCCAGCAACTTCACACAGCCATTGAAGAGGAGTGGACCAACATTCCACAGGCCACAACTGACAACCTGATCAACTCTATGCGAAGGAGATGTGTTGCACTGCATGAGGCAAATGGTGGTCACACCAGATACTGACTGGTATCCCCCCCCCAATAAAACAAAACTGCACCTTTCAGAGTGGCCTTTAATTGTGGACAGTCTAAGGCACACCTGTGCACTAATCATGGTGTCTAATCAGCATCTTGATATGGCACACCTGTGAGGTGGGATGGATTATCTCAGCAAAGGAGAAGTGCTCACTATCACAGATTTAGACTGGTTTGTGAACAATATTTGAGGGAAATGGTGATATTGTGTATGTGGAAAAAGTTTTAGATCTTTGAGTTCATCTCATACAAAATGGGAGCAAAACCAAAAGTGTTGCGTTTATATTTTTGTTGAGTGTACCTCCAGAAGGTAAAACAGGCACTGAGAAGCCAGCTCAATGGTGGATATACGATCTCAACCATCAATACACATGCACTACCAGTCATCAGAAACTCAGCTCAGATTAAAAAAAAGTTGGCAATAGGAGGAGATAGACTGACTGATGTTAATACAAAAAAAAAATTCCTCACAATGCACAGAGGTTTCCACCCATGAGCAACAGAAGCAGGGAGGACAAGGACTAGTAAGTTTCAGAGCCACAATCCAGGATGAGCTGAGGAACATCCATGAACAAATCAAAAAAATAGCCCCCGAGATCAACTGTTAGATGAATGCCTCAGACAGCTGAAGACAGGTGGTGATAAGAAATCAAAGGAGGAGATATCATGAAAGACCAAGCCCCTCCTTCAAATGTTCCATTGACAGATAGAGGAAGTGGCTAGCAACAAAAAGTCAAACAGTGGCTAGAAAATGCTGGCCCAAAGGACAGCACAGAGGATCTGATCATGGCAGCACAAGAACAAGCCCTAAGAACCAGATCTATAGAGGGAGGAGTCTACCACAGCCAACAGGACCCAAGTTGCAGGCTGTGCAAATGTTCCCCAGAAACAGTCCAGCACATAGTAGCAGGATGCAAGATGCTAGCTGTGACAGTGTACACTGTCATGAATTGTGTACAGTAACATCTCTTCCGCATATGCATTGGATTAGATTAGATTAGATAGAACTTTATTCAACCCTTGGGAAAACTCCCTCAGGGAAACTGAGGTCCCAGCAGCATTGTATAGCAGCACACAGGGTAAGAATCACACAGAGTATCAAAAGTAAAAATAAAAAAGAACTTGGAAAATGTAAATACAAATATAAATACCAGAAAACTACCCGCTACTGGCTTATTGGCTACTACTGTTCCTCTCCTTCCCATCCTCTGTCTTCTTGTTACTCCTCCTCCCCCTGAGTGAGGAGTTGTACATTCTGATGGTCTGAGGGACAAAGGGGTTTTTCAGTCTGTTGATCCTGCACTTGGGACTGAGCAGTCTGTGGCTGAAGAGGCTCCTCTGGTTGTGTTGTGTGGGCCGCTGAAGAGGAGGTACTGCTGGCCCACCACCACAAGATGGCGCCCTGCTTGAAGTGCGGGCTTCAAGCACGAGAGGGCGTCAGAGCAACCAGGAGTGACAGCTGTCACTCATCATCCATACCAGCTGTCACTCATTCACTTCTCATCACCACCACCATAAAGGCCGGACTGCAACTCCACCTCCCCGCCGAGAAATCAACTACCATTCAGGTAATTTCTCTGCTGCCTGACACTGTGTGTGTTTAACCTGAACTTCTATTGCAGCCGTTTTCCTGGAGTGTTTCCTTATCTGGAGGATTGGCGTTTGGTGTGACAGTGACGGCTTCGCCTCACATCCCAACTCAGATAAGTGGTTGACCAGGAGCTGCACGAGTGTGTGTGATTGGAGGTGGAGGTTCTCCCTCCTTTACTTAATACAGACTGTGGGATTACTGAGTGTGCGAACTCACACTCATCTGGACTGTCTCTGTTTTCTGCCAGCAGTACCGGGTCTGATTGCTGAAGACAGCGGCCACCTGGGGCGCAGGGCTTGGCGGCTCCGGTGTTCTTCAGCTCCGTTGGTGGTGGAAGCTGTGTGGGGATCCAGCTCTTCTCTCTCCAGGCGTCTTCTATCGTCGAGCCTGCCCACACGTCACCTGGTGTATGATTGACAGTCCACCATATTGTTATTGTCTGTACATTGTTGTGCGATTCACAACATTAAATTGTTACTTTTGGCTTATCCATTGTCCGTTCATTAACGCCCCCTATTGTGGGTCCGTGTCACGTCACTTTCACAACAGGATTTCTTGGCCAGCGTCATGGATCCCGAGGGGCGTCAACCATCGCTTGAACAGCCAATGGAAGAGCGAGGTGCACAGGCGCCAGCAGGAGGCATGTTGGGTGAGCTGCAGCACATCTTAACCGCCTTTGCCGCTCGGTTGGACTTAGTTACCGAGCAGAGCAGTGTTCTCGATCGCAGGATAGAGGCTCTCACCGCCCAGGTGGAAGCGCGTGCTCAGGGCGCTGCTGCAGCACCTCCTCCTGCTGACCGTGTGCCAGAAACAGACATTCCGCTGGTCGTTCAACGAACCCCCCCACCTTCCCCTGAAGCATACATAAGCCCTCCGGAGCCGTACGGAGGCTGTGTGGAGACGTGCGCGGACTTCTTGATGCAGTGCTCGCTCGTCTTTTCACAGCATCCCGTCATGTACGCGTCAGACGCTAGCCGAGTGGCTTACGTTATAAATTTGCTTCGAGGAGAGGCACGCGCCTGGGCTACGGCGCTCTGGGAGCAGAATTCACGGCTCCTAACGGTTTATACTGAGTTTGTGAGGGAGTTCCGACAGGTGTTCGACCACCCTCATAGAGGCGAGACCGCTTCAAGTGTGCTGCTGTCGATAAGACAGGGGCGTCGGAGCGCAGCGAAGTATGCAGTCGACTTCCGCATCGCGGCAGCACGAGCCGGCTGGAATGCTGTTGCGCTCCGCGCCGCCTTTATAAACGGACTGTCTCTGGTCCTTAAGGAGCACCTGGTGGCGAAGGACGAGCCGCAGGATTTAGATGGGCTTATCGACCTGGTTATACGGTTAGACACCCGATTAACAGAACACCGACGGGAGCGAGACGAAGGGCGTGGTCAGGCACAAGCCGTCCCTCTTCCTCCCGGGTCTGAAAGGGAGCCGACTTCCCCACGCTCCACTGCCAGGGCTCTCCACGTGACAACAGCTCCCCCTGCTGACGTTGCTATGGAAACGAGCAGGGCCAAAAAACGATCAGATCAGAGACAAAGGAGGCTGATCCGTGGAGAGTGTTTTCTCTGCAGCTCTACCGAGCACACACAGAGAGAATGCCCCAAACGGTCAAAACAGCAGCACTCATCCTTAGAGACTGGGCTAAGGGTGGGTCACAATACCCACGCGGGGAAACCCCGTAAATCTGCATGAATCCCAGTGACGATCCTGAGTGGGGATCTAACCCTTCACGCCCCAGCACTGGTGGACACGGGGTCGGAGGGGAATCTGCTGGATAGCAGATGGGCAAAGGAAGTTGGGCTCCCTCTAGTGGCCTTTCCGTCACCATTGTTGGTGCGGGCACTAGATGGCACCCTTCTTCCACTAATGACACACCAGACTCAGCCAGTGACATTGGTGGTGTCTGGGAATCACAGGGAGGAGATTGTGTTTTATGTAACACCTTCTACCTCCCGAGTGATTTTGGGTTTTCCATGGGTGTTAAAACACAATCCCCGGATTGATTGGCCGTCTGGGGTTGTGGTTCAGTGGAGCGAAACCTGCCACCGGGAGTGTTTAGGATCCTCGGTTCCACCCGGTGTGACAGCTAAGGAGGAGGTTTTAGTCCCCCCCAATCTTGCGGCGGTGCCGGCTGAGTACCATGACCTTGCTGACGTCTTCAGCAAGGATCTGGCACTCATGCTGCCCCCCCACCGTCCGTACGATTGTGCCATTGATTTGATACCGGGCGCTGAGTACCCATCCAGCAGGCTGTACAACCTCTCACGTCCGGAACGCGAATCAATGGAGACCTACATCCGGGACTCGTTAGCTGCCGGGTTGATCCGGAACTCCACCTCCCCGATGGGTGCTGGTTTCTTTTTTGTGGGCAAGAAGGACGGCAGACTCCGTCCATGCATTGATTACAGAGGGCTGAACGAGATCACGGTTCGCAACCGATACCCGTTACCTCTGTTGGATTCAGTGTTCACGCCCCTGCATGGAGCCCAAATTTTCACAAAATTGGATCTTAGGAATGCTTATCACCTGGTTCGGATCCGGGAGGGAGACGAGTGGAAGACGGCATTTAACACCCCGTTAGGTCACTTTGAGTACCTGGTCATGCAGTTCGGCCTCACCAATACGCCCGCGACGTTCCAAGCATTGGTTAATGACCTCTTGCGGGACTTCCTGCATCGGTTTGTCTTCGTATATCTAGACGATATACTCATCTTTTCTCCAGATCCTGAGACCCATGTTAAGCATGTACGTCAGGTCCTACAGCGGTTGTTGGAGAACCGGCTGTTTGTGAAGGGCGAGAAGTGTGAGTTCCACCGCACTTCTTTGTCCTTCTTGGGGTTCATCATCTCCTCCAACTCCGTCGCCCCTGATCCTGCCAAGGTTGCGGCGGTGAGAGATTGGCCCCAACCAACGAACCGTAGGAAACTACAACAGTTCCTCGGTTTTGCAAATTTCTACCGGAGGTTCATCAAGGGCTACAGTCAGGTAGTTAGCCCCCTGACAGCCCTGACCTCCAAAAAAGTCCCCTTCACCTGGTCGGATCGGTGCGAAGCCGCGTTTAGGGAGTTGAAACGCCGGTTCTCGACTGCACCGGTTCTGGTGCAGCCCGATCCCAAGCGCCAGTTTGTTGTTGAAGTGGATGCCTCTGACTCAGGGATAGGAGCCGTGCTATCCCAGAGCGGGGAGTCCGACAAGGTTCTCCATCCATTTGCCTACTTTTCCCGCAGGTTGACCCCAGCTGAATGGAACTATGACGTCGGCAATAGGGAACTTCTTGCGGTGAAGGAGGCTCTTGAAGAGTGGAGACACCTGTTGGAGGGAGCATCGGTACCATTTACGGTTTTCACGGACCATCGGAACCTGGAGTACATCCAGACCGCGAAGCGTCTGAACCCCAGGCAAGCCCGCTGGTCGCTGTTCTTCGGGCGTTTTGACTTCCGGATCACCTACCGCCCCGGGACAAAGAACCAACGATCTGACGCCCTGTCCCGGGTGCATGAAGAGGAGGTCAAGACCGAGCTGTCAGACCCCCCTGAAACCATCATCCCCGAGTCCACTGTCGTGGCCGCCCTTACCTGGGACGTAGAGAAGACCGTCCGGGAGGCCCTGACACGGAGCCCGGACCCGGGGACCGGTCCGAAGAACAAACTGTACATCCCACCAGAGGCCAGGGCTGCGGTCCTTGACTTCTGTCACGGTTCCAAGCTCTCCTGTCACCCAGGGGTGTGAAGAACCGTGGCAGTGGTCTGGCAGCGCTTCTGGTGGGCGTCTATGGAAGCCAACGTCCGGGAGTATGTCCAGGCCTGCACCACCTGCGCCAGGGGCAAAGCTGACCACCACAAGGCCCAAGGCCTCCTCCAGCCTCTGCCTGTGCCTCGTCGCCCCTGGTCTCATATCGACCTGGATTTTGTCACGGGCCTCCCGCCGTCCCAGGGAAACACCACCATCCTAACGATAGTGGACCGGTTCTCCAAGGCGGCCCACTTCGTGGCCCTCCCGAAGCTCCCGACGGCCCAGGAGACTGCAGACCTCCTGGTCCACCACGTCGTGCGTCTGCATGGGATTCCATCAGACATTGTCTCGGATTGTGGTCCTCAGTTCTCCTCCCAGGTCTGGCGGAGTTTCTGTAGGGAACTGGGGGCCACCATCAGTCTCTCGTCTGGGTACCACCCCCAGACGAACGGGCAGGCAGAGCGGACTAACCAGGAACTGGAGCAGGCCCTCCGTTGCGTGACCTCCGCGCACCTGACGGCCTGGAGTGACCATCTGGCCTGGATCGAGTACGCTCATAACAGCCAAGTCTCGTCTGCCACCGGCCTCTCCCCATTTGAAGTGTGTTTGGGGTACCAGCCCCCATTGTTCCCGCTAGTGGAGGGAGAGGTCGGGGTGCCCTCGGTCCAGGCCCATCTGAGAAGGTGCCGTCGGGTGTGGCGTACCGCCCACTCTGCCCTGCTCAAAGCCCGGACGAGGGCCAAGAACCATGCAGACCGCCGGCGTGCCCCGGCCCCTGCATATCAGCCTGGGCAGGAGGTTTGGCTTTCCACAAAGGACATTCCCCTGCAAGTGGAATCCCAAAAGTTGAAGGACAGATACATCAGACCTTTCCCCATCCTCAAAGTCCTCAGTCCAGCCGCAGTGAAGCTGAAGCTGCCAGCTTCACTGCGGATCCACCCGGTTTTCCATGTGTCCCACATCAAACCTCACCACGTTTCACCCCTCTGTACCCCCGGACCGGCGCCGCCTCCTGCCCGGATCATCGACGGGGAGCCAGCTTGGACCGTGCGCTGGCTCCTGGACGTCCGTCGGAAGGGCCGGGGTTCCAGTATTTGGTGGACTGGGAGGGGTATGGACCCGTAGAACGCTCCTGGGTGAAGAGGAGCTTCATCCTGGACCCGGCCCTCCTGGCCGACTTCTACCGGCGGCACCCGGACAAGCCTGTTCGGGCGCCAGGAGGCGCCCGTTGAGGGGGGGGTCCTGTTGTGTGGGCCGCTGAAGAGGAGGTACTGCTGGCCCACCACCACAAGATGGCGCCCTGCTTGAAGTGCGGGCTTCAAGCACAAGATGGCGTCAGAGCAACCAGGAGTGACAGCTGTCACTCATCATCATACCAGCTGTCACTCATTCACTTCTCATCACCACCACCATAAAGGCCGGACTGCAACTCCACCTCCCCGCCGAGAAATCAACTACCATTCAGGTAATTTCTCTGCTGCATGACACTGTGTGTGTTTAACCTGAACTTCTATTGCAGCCGTTTTCCTGGAGTGTTTCCTTATCTGGAGGATTGGCGTTTGGTGTGACAGTGACGGCTTCGCCTCACATCCCAACTCAGATAAGTGGTTGACCAGGAGCTGCACGAGTGTGTGTGATTGGAGGTGGAGGTTCTCCCTCCTTTACTTAATACAGACTGTGGGATTACTGAGTGTGCGAACTCACACTCATCTGGACTGTCTCTGTTTTCTGCCAGCAGTACCGGGTCTGATTGCTGAAGACAGCGGCCACCTGGGGCGCAGGGCTTGGCGGCTCCGGTGTTCTTCAGCTCCGTTGGTGGTGGAAGCTGTGTGGGGATCCAGCTCTTCTCTCTCCAGGCGTCTTCTATCGTCGAGCCTGCCCACACGTCACCTGGTGTATGATTGACAGTCCACCATATTGTTATTGTCTGTACATTGTTGTGCGATTCACAACATTAAATTGTTACTTTTGGCTTATCCATTGTCCGTTCATTAACGCCCCCTATTGTGGGTCCGTGTCACGTCACTTTCACAACAGGATTTCTTGGCCAGCGTCATGGATCCCGAGGGGCGTCAACCATCGCTTGAACAGCCAATGGAAGAGCGAGGTGCACAGGCGCCAGCAGGAGGCATGTTGGGTGAGCTGCAGCACATCTTAACCGCCTTTGCCGCTCGGTTGGACTTAGTTACCGAGCAGAGCAGTGTTCTCGATCGCAGGATAGAGGCTCTCACCGCCCAGGTGGAAGCGCATGCTCAGGGCGCTGCTGCAGCACCTCCTCCTGCTGACCGTGTGCCAGAAACAGACATTCCGCTGGTCGTTCAACGAACCCCCCCACCTTCCCCTGAAGCATACATAAGCCCTCCGGAGCCGTACGGAGGCTGTGTGGAGACGTGCGCGGACTTCTTGATGCAGTGCTCGCTCGTCTTTTCACAGCATCCCGTCATGTACGCGTCAGACGCTAGCCGAGTGGCTTACGTTATAAATTTGCTTCGAGGAGAGGCACGCGCCTGGGCTACGGCGCTCTGGGAGCAGAATTCACGGCTCCTAACGGTTTATACTGAGTTTGTGAGGGAGTTCCGACAGGTGTTCGACCACCCTCATAGAGGCGAGACCGCTTCAAGTGTGCTGCTGTCGATAAGACAGGGGCGTCGGAGCGCAGCGAAGTATGCAGTCGACTTCCGCATCGCGGCAGCACGAGCCGGCTGGAATGCTGTTGCGCTCCACGCCGCCTTTATAAACGGACTGTCTCTGGTCCTTAAGGAGCACCTGGTGGCGAAGGACGAGCCGCAGGATTTAGATGGGCTTATCGACCTGGTTATACGGTTAGACAACCGATTAACAGAACACCGACGGGAGCGAGACGAAGGGCGTGGTCAGGCACAAGCCGTCCCTCTTCCTCCCGGGTCTGAAAGGGAGCCGACTTCCCCACGCTCCACTGCCAGGGCTCTCCACGTGACAACAGCTCCCCCTGCTGACGTTGCTATGGAAACGAGCAGGGCCAAAAAACGATCAGATCAGAGACAAAGGAGGCTGATCCGTGGAGAGTGTTTTCTCTGCAGCTCTACCGAGCACACACAAATTCACAGATTCACAACATTAAATTGTTACTTTTGGCTTATCCATTGTCCGTTCATTAACGCCCCCTGTTGTGGGTCCGTGTCACGTCACTTTCACAACAGGTTGCTCATGACAGTGTGCAGAGGGTGACTGGCATCGTCCATAATGTCCAGCAATTTGTCCAGTGTTCTCTTCTTTGCCACCATCACCAGAGAGTCCAGCTTCATGCCAACCATAGAGCCAGACCACCTGATCAGTTTGTCCAGCCTGGTTGTGTCCTTCTTGTATGTGCTGCCCCCCAGCATACCACGGTGTAAAAGAGGACGTGTCCTGAGGGGGTGTTGAAGGCCATTTTCCATTCATCTCCTTGTTTTACTCTGACCAAATGATAAGCATTTCGCAGATCGAGCTTGGTAAAGACCGTGGCTCCCTCCAACAACTCAAATGCAGAGGAGATTAACAGTAGCGGATAGCGATTTTTCACAGTGACTTCATTAAGACCACAGTAATTGGTGCAGGGGTGGAGTGTCTTATCCCTCTTTTCGATCAAAAAGTAACCCGCCCCTGCAGGCGACGACGAGGAACGGATCAACCCAGCGGCTAATGACTCCTGAATGTACTCATTCGTGGCGCAATGTTCAGGAGCTGAAAGGGAAAAGGGCTTTCCCCATGGCAGAGTCGCCCCAGGGAGTAGCTTGATCGCACAATCATACTCACAATGTGGTGGTAACGATTTCACTTTGGCTTTACTAAAAACAGCTGCGTGATTGTGGTAACATTCAGGGACTCCTGCAAGGTCAGGATTGACCTCCTGCAGAGTGCATACTGATGTTTGTAGACATACATTATTACATGACGGGCTCCATGAAATAATCTCACACTTAGCCCAATCAAATCTGGGCCCATGACATTGTAACTGTTGTACCCCTGAATATGGGGTAATGTGCTGCAGTACCTCTGAAAATATGAGGAAATAATCACGAGAGTTATTTCTGGTTGTTTCTCTCACGCAGAGGTTTATTGCAATGAGGAGAAACCCCGTGAAATCCCTCCAGTGGTGTGGGAAGACATTACAAGTTGCAAAAATAAAGGATCCCAGGATTACTAGACGATTTCTGAGAATGCGGTCACAATTCCTTTGAATAGAATTACAAAACATTTAGAAAAAATAAAGAATAACATACTTTTAACCAACTCTTAACTGTATTTATATTGTTCTGAAGGCTTTTATGTAAATGTATATTTATTACAAACCTTTTTAACGTTTTAAGCACTTTCCTATTTTTAACTATTTCTATTCCCTACTATTTTTAATATGACATCACCTTATGAGTTATCATTGTTTATTGGCAGAGAGCTAATCACTATTTATTGGTGCTGAGCATAGTTTTTAAAGGCGTGCTACCCTTCTAACCTATGACACTCTCCTCCACTTGAAAAATGTCTTCCCAACATTATAATCAAAAACATTTACTTCCACATGTCAAAATGATCAACATTCTATGTTTACCCATTAGTCCATTAACTTGAAAGCAAACCATATCTGTGGGCTCTAACCATCACTTCACCACAGTCCAGATCTGAAGACTGAAGACTAAGGAGTCAATAAGCAGTCTATTGTCTGTGTTTATAACCATAGAAGGAAAAGTCTCGATGATAGTCTGTAGATACATCACTGGAGAGTGTCGTACCCCTGAATATGGGGTAATGTGCTGCAGTACCTGCTTACTGTAGTCCATGCATACCAAAGGGCTGAGTGTAGTATGGCTGCAGCGTAGGGAACCATGGGACCAGACCTGGGTACACAGGCAGCATAGGTGGTGCAGGCTGGACACTATAGCAGGATGGAGTCCCTAGGTAGTCGTAGGTCATCCGTTTCCGCGGGTGTTTCTCTCGTTGAGGGCTGTGGGACGTGGTCTCCTCTGCTCCCTCAGATGCAGCAGGCAACGAAGGGGCTGGAGGATCACCAGCAGCTGAATCCGTCTCCTCATGAGTTGCCTCCTCAGCAGCAGGATGACATGCTTCCAGATGATCTCCACCAGGGGGCTCTGGTGGAACAGCAGCGAGGGCTGGTGCTGGAGGCTGATGTCTCACTGCAGCAGGTTCTTGTTCCGTTTCAGGAGGGTCTGATGGCTGGGAAACAGGCGGCTGAGGTGGTGCATAGTAAAAGCTGAACTCATCACCACTCTCCTCATCATCAGACACATGAGCATCTGGGGCAGTTTTGTCTCTCTTCTTCTATTTTACAGGGTTGTCTTTTTCTGGGGCTGGTTCAAAAGGTAAGTGGTCACATGACATGAGTAAGTTTCTGTGTAGCACCCTAGAGCGTCCTTTGCCTCTCTCTGGTCTCACTTCATAGATTGGGAGGTCAGGCCTCATTTGTCTGACTACCGTATGAATAGTGTCCTCCCAATAGTCTCTGAGTTTCCCTGGGCCTCCCCTTGGAGTCAGGTTTTTGACCAAGACTCTCTCGCCAGGCTGTAACACAGAACTCCTTACTTTTGTGTCATAATGTCTTTTGCTTTTGTCAGCTGTTTTCTTGGCATTCTCATTTGCAATGGCATATGCTTCATCCATGCCCTTTCTCCATTTTTCAACATAGCCTTTGTGGTCACTAAAACCAGAATCTGAATACAGTCCAAAGAGCATATCTACTGGCAATCTGGGTGAGCGCCCGAACAGTAGATACAATGGAGAGTAACCAATCACATCACAACGAGTACAGTTGTAGGAATACACCAGCTTGTTGATAGAGTCCTTCCAGTTTGACTTTTGTGTTTCAGTGAGTGTCTTAAGCATTTGTAACAATGTCCTGTTCATGCGCTCGACTTGACCATTCCCCATCGGGTGATAGGGAGTTGTTCTTGAGCCAGCCATGCCACTGAGTTTCTTAAGTTGAGTGAATAACTGATTTTCAAATTCACCGCCTTGGTCATGGTGAATGCAACAAGGAAAACCAAATCTCAGGGCATAGTCATTGAAAATGAGGTTTGCAGCACTTTTCCCTGACTTTGAAGTAGTGGCATAGGCTTGTGCAAAGCGTGTGAAGTGATCAACAATCACTAAAATATATTCAAAACCACCTTTGCATTTGTCAAGATGAAGAAAGTCTATACACACAAGTTCAAAAGGCTGTGTTGTTACAATGTTGGTCAAAGAGGCTCTTGAATCGCGACTGGGTTTTTTTCTGTTTGACACAGGAACACACACTGGTCACATGATGTTCAATGTCTGTCTGCATGTAAGGCCAAAAGAAGCGGCCACGTACTAAAGACACGGTGCGGTCGACACCTTGATGACCCATGTTATTGTGCAGTTCTTCAAGCACTGTTTTCTTAAAGTGTTTTGGCAGTACCAGCTGTTTGTGGACAGAAGTGGTTCTGTACAAAATGCCATCACTATCTAGCACTAGCTTGTCCCATTCTCTGAATAAGCATTTTGTTTTTGGACTGCAAGTTCTTAGCTCTCTAGTCAGTGGCTTTGAATCTGACATTTTGCGCTGTAATACAGGGCCAATAACAGGATCAGTCTTTTGTGCTTGGCTTAGCTATTCTTTTGGGATGGGTGCGAGTGATGCTTCGGCTGACACACCTTGTGCTGTGACTGACAAAGCTGTGGCCAACATTGACCATGTGGCAGGGGTGTCCTTTTGTGCCTCTATGGCCTGGATAGCAGCTGCAATAGAGTCAGGAGGGAGTTCCTCAGAACAGTCTTTCATAAGAGTCTCTACATCAAGGGGCATTCTCGACAAAGCATCAGCATCACCATTTTCTTTTCCTGGTTTGTACTTAATAGTGAAATGAAAGTCAGCGAGCTCTGCGACCCATCTTGATGTTCTTGCATTCAGTTTGGCAGTGGACAAAATATAAGTTAATGGGTTGCTGTCACTAAACACAGTGAATGACGGGGCATAATATAAGTAGTCTCAAAATTTGTCTGTGATCGCCCACTTTAAAGCTAAAAACTCTAGCTTGCCTCCATGAAAGTGGTAGTTTTTCTCAGCTGCTGTTAATGTGCGTGAGCCATAAGCAATAACTCGCAGCTTATCATTTTGTCTTTGGTACAGCACTGCACAGAGTCCCTCGTGTGAGGCGTCAGTGTGTAGAATAAATGGCTGGGTGAAATCTGGAAAGCCGAGCACTGGTGGGTTCATCAGACAGTCAATTAGTTCCTTGAGTGCACTTTGGTGTTTGTCAGTCCACATTATTTGTGTGAATGAGGGCACAACAGGACTTGTCTTCTTTTGCTTTGTGACTTTTGTGGTCAAGTTTTCATTGTCCTTGTCTGCTTTTAACAGTTCATATAGACAGTTTGCTTTTCTGGAAAAGTCCTTTATGTATTGCCTGTAGTATGATAGAAGGCCTAACATCTTTCTGAGCTGACCAGCAGTTTGCGGTTTAATGTCCTTGAGTGCTCTTACAGCTTCAAAATCAGCAGGATCAACTTTGCTGCCCTCTGCTGACACTATTCTACCCAAGTAGCGCACTTCAGGTTTAAAAATGTCACACTTACTTGACTTAAGTTTAATACCAAAGTCTCTTAGCTGCTGGAGGACTTTTCTCACATCCTCCACATGATCTTTGAAAGTTTTGCTGTAGACCAGTGTGTCGTCCACGTAGGGGATGCATATGTTGTCGCGAAGTCCCTCCAAGCACTCCTCCATACAGCGTTGAAATGCTGCAGGGGCATTCATTAGTCCAAAGGGGATGCGTATCCACTCATACAATCCCCAGGGGGTCACAAAAGCAGTGAGTGGGCGGCTTTCCTCTGACATGAACCCCTGGTGGTATGCTTTTCCCTGATCTAATAGTGAGAACCAGGAGTTACCACCTAAACTGTCCATAATGTCCTGGACACGTGGGATGGGCTGGCAGTCTGGATGGGTTTTTCTATTCAAGTCTCTATAAGCTATACACAGTCTCAAAGTGCCATCCTTTTTTCTAACGCACACGACTGGTGAGGAGTATGAGGAGTTTGACTTTCTGACCCAGCCTTGTGCGATTAGATCATGCAGGTAACTTTTCATCTCCTGATAGAGGCGGCGTGGTACTGACATATATGTGCGTTTGACAGGCTCATTGTCCTTGAGTGAAATAGTCATTTGCAAGTTTTCAATGCAGCCTATGTTATTGTCTGTTTTAGAGAAAGAGTCACATTCTTCTCTGAGCATCTGCTTAACTATGACCCTTTGTTCTTCACTGAGGTGGCCAAGATGTACAGGAGGATCCCACTTCTCATTAGAGCGAGATGAAGGCTGTGTGCTGGTGGGATTAATTATAGCTACAGTGGCTTTTTCAAACATCTGGGCAGGTAAAAAAGCTGTTATAGTCTGTACCGTTCCAACGAAAGTACGACCTACCAGAACAATGTCGTGGTCAGTGGGGTTAGAGACATCCACAGTTATGACAGGTAAAGTGCCCTTTTTAACTTTGACCAGAGTGTCGAAGAACTCAAGATTGTCTGGCCACTGAGGGTTTAAATCTGCCTCAAATAACATAGTCATGTCTTGTTTAAATGGCTGTGCTGCTACACGGCACTCCACTTGGATATGACTTTGTTTAGGAACAGTAATACAGTCCTTTTTTGTTTTCACTTGAAACTCATCTGCTGTATTCGCACTGACAGCCTGAATGAAAGCTTTCACCTTGTTTCTTTTGAGGCTGGGGAATGCTTTTCTCACTGTACTGAATACTTTAGCTTTTTCAGTCTTATTCAAGATGCATTCAATGACATTGTAACCTATAATGGGTGCGACAAGTAACAACCTTTCATTACCAACATGGGAATGATCATTTTCTCAGGTGGTTCTGCCCCAGAAACAAGTTGGAATGTAGTCTCGATCCACCCGAGGTATGGCATGCTGGTCCCATTGGCTGCAGTGAGGCTCAGTTCAGTGGAGTCCATAATCTTGGCAACATCTCTCAGCTTTAGGTGTGGCAAGTAGTCCTCTTTCCATCTCTCATCAATGATTGACACTTGTGAGCCTGAGTTCTACAAAGCCTGAAGTTGGTGGCCATCCAGGAGACACTCGACCAAACACTGTCTGCCCACCAGAGATGTGACCTTGTGAGGGGTGTTCACCTGGGCCGGTGGCAGTGGGATGTGGACCATCTCATTTTCATTGTTTATCTTAGACTTGTTGCATTGTCTCTTATGTTCAATCCAGTGTTGCTGCTGACATGGTTTAGAACAATAAAATGTATTTTTACACGCTGAACACCGTCTCAAGCTCATGTCTGGATTTTCTTGTTTGCAGTGGGCACATTGTTGGGACATGTTGCTGTGAGCGATGGTTAACACTCGTCCCTCAGTGGTAACCATTGCCTGTTTAAATGTCTCTCTCGAGGTGGTTTTGTGCCTCTGTTTTTGTATCCATCTTAGAAGTGTTCCTCACTCCCACAGAAGAAGCAGTGGGTGCAGCGCTCATTAGCTATGGACTGCTGGCAGGTGTGGCACCTCCTTTCCGGACGAGCTGAGTGACCTTGGTAGGTCCGGCATCCTCTGACTGAACTGCACTCACACTAGTGGCTGACTGTGAGGCTAAACACCTTTTCTTGTGCTTCCTCTCTGCTTCATTAGCACAAGCTATGTTTAATCTTTCTAGCAGGAGCTCATCGGGAGTATCATAGTCTAAGAGCAGTGGCTGCATGTCTATCCTGACACTGTCACTCTGAAGGCCTGTCAGTATGGTGTGCAAGCACATACGCTGAACTAGTGCTGGGTCATACTTAAGACCTGACTCTGACTCCTGTGATGCAAATAAGACTTTCTGCTTTAAATTGAGGACCCTCATCAGGAAATTCTGGGCAGTCTCTTTAGGGTTCTGTACCTCTGAAGCAAGTTGTTTGTAGAGTTCGGTGGCACTCTTCTCCTGGAAATGAAAGCGAAGAATGCGGCGTAGAGTGGGCAAAGTGAGCTGGGCTTTCCCATCCAGGTAGCTGCGCAGTTGTAGACCTGGCAAGATAGCCCTGATGACAGCATCTACAATGTCAAGCTCCGAGTAGCCTCTGCTCAGTCCATTTTCGATCTGATGGGCAAGACTGGAAAATGTCAGTTTATCCTTCTTGCCTGGCTCGCCTATTTGGCCTGATATTTTGAAATCTTTGTGCCAATAGGTGCCTGGTTGCTGCTGACTGGGCACACTACTCACAGGGCGGTTACTTGTTTAGGACTGAATATTCACCCTGAGTCTCCTCTTTCATTTACATTTTCTTCAGGTAAGTCATTTTCAACATTTATTATTTCAGCAATCTTCAGTGACAATAGTTCAGACATCCCTTCATCCTCCAATTCTTTCATTTCCTCTCTTTCAATATGCATCTGGATGTGCGTCAGCAGGGACAGGCGTGTTTTTGTGTCAGGCTTTATTTTCCCTGCTATACCAAGAAAGTCACAGATGGACACTAACTGCTCTTTAGGCAAGATGTGCACTTCATGCACGATTTGTTCTCGTTGCTGTTCCAGCACTGACATCTTGGCAGTAAACAGGAGGAACTTTTGCAGGTACAGGGGAGGCCAAGCTGTGGGGTCTGTGCAGCTCCTGATGATCTCTGGTCGGCCTCAGGATGCGTGGACTGAAACACAGCTGCCAGCTCTCCTTAACAGCAACACCTTCCTCACTGTAGGCTGCCTGGGTGATGTGGGGGATTTAGCAGGCTCAGACTACGACGTACAGGCTGTGGACATCGGACATCTAAGCGGCAATCCCAGTGGTGCCTCCAAATGTTGTACCCCTGAATATGGGGTAATGTGCTGCAGTACCTCTGAAAATATGAGGAAATAATCACGAGAGTTATTTCTGGTTGTTTCTCTCACGCAGAGGTTTATTGCAATGAGGAGAAACCCTGCGAAATCCCTCCAGTGGTGTGGGAAGACATTACATGTTGCAAAAATAAGGATCCCAGGATTACTAGACGATTTCTGAGAATGCGGTCACAATTCCTTTGAATAGAATTACAAAACATTTAGAAAAAATAAAAAATAACATACTTTTAACCAACTCTTAACTGTATTTATATTGTTCTGAAGGTTCTTATGTAAATGTATATTTATTACAAACCTTTTTAACGTTTTAAGCACTTTCCTATTTTTAACTATTTCTATTCCCTACTATTTTTAATATGACATCACCTTATGAGTTATCATTGTTTATTGGCAGAGAGCTAATCACTATTTATTGGTGCTGAGCATAGTCTTTAAAGGCATGCTACCCTTCTAACTATGCGTTATCATTGTTTATTGGCAGAGAGCTAATCACTATTTATTGGTGCTGAGCATAGTTTTTAAAGGCGTGCTACCCTTCTAACCTATCACATAACCAGGGGTGCACCAGTATGATCGGGTGAGTCATATTATCCATTATATGAAAACCGATCGATTCCGCATGACTGTGAGAGATTAACATTTTGACCAGCTCAGTGTGGTGAGTAATTTGATGTAGAATATGACCTTCCACTGCATGTACCACCAGAGGGCGTGTGAGTTTATACATCTTTAGGTGAAGGGACCTGGCAAGAGAGAACAAAATCGGATTGGCATCAGATCCGGAATCAACAAAGGCCGGGATGGTAACAGTGGCGTGGTCAGACATGAATTTGGCTGGGATTATATTTTGAGTTGATACAGAGGAGATGGAATTAAGACTCACCCATAATTTTGATCTCGGCCGCACAGTGGCACCCCTGGTTTGACAATTAGATATTACATGTCCTGACTGTCCACAGTAATAGCAGAGGCCATCCTCTTGGCGGCACTGTCGCTCTGCTGGTGACAGGCACATGCACCCCAGCTGCATGGGCTCCTCTGAGCTGAGAGGAGGGAGGTTGGCCCGAGCATGAGTGGAGGTGGAGGGACCGCTTGGGGGACCGCTTGGGGGCGTGTCAGTCCGGTGATCTGGATTGCAACTCCCATGGCGAGGGCGTTCCTGTAGGCGATGATCAGTGTGGATGGCCAGCGATATTAACTCGTCGAGCTCATCCGGCAAGTCAATGGCTATCAGCTGGTCCTGGATGTTGGCTGACAGACCCTGGAAAAAGACACTGAGATGAGCCGCCGGGTTCCATTCACTTTTTGCTGCAAAAATGCGGAAGTCATTGGTGTAATCAGTAACCCAGCGGCTGCCCTGCCTCAGCCTCAAGAGTGCGCATGCTGTCTCGCACCCTGGAGCCATGTGCTGGAACACCTGTGCGAGTGTGTTGGTGAATGCTGGGAGTGAAGCACAAGTGGGTGATTGATGTGCCCACTCGGTGGTGGCCCAGGCCGCCGCATGACCGGACAGGTGAGTGATCATTTAGGCGATCTTTGTTCTGTCGGTCGGGAACATGGAAGACATCAGTTCGAAATGGAGCTCACACTGTGTTATGAATGGTTTGACATCTCCGGTCTCAACAGAGAAGCGGTCCGGTTGTGACAAATGATTGCATACAACAAGCGCATGTACGGAATCCAAAGAGTCAGCTGACGGCCCCAGTATAGGTGGGCAGAAATCACCGGCGCCCATCTCTGATGAAGCCTGAGAATTGAGTTGTGACAGCAGCTGACTCATTTGTGTGCTGACTGTTGACATAAAAACATCCTGGTGTTTAGCGAGTTCACTAAACGCGGAACAAAGCGAAGCAAGCAGATCTTCCTGCTGTGAAAACTGCTTGCTTTTATGACGTACTGCCTGCTGGAATGGATCTGAGTCTGCTGCCTCCATGGTTGGCTAGATTGATCTGACAGGTGGTTTGGTCTGGAGGCAAATGCAAGACTCAAACAGGCAGCTCTGGTTGCAGCAAGACTTTAGTGATGTGGGGAGCACAGGTCGGTGCACAGGGAGGCAGTGTTATGTGTCGACGCGGATTGAGGAGCGAACCTGCGTCAGACAGGACCCAGCGCTAAAAATAACCAGAAAACGGTTCCAAACAAAAGCTATTTATTATACACCTGTGTTTAAAAGTGTAAAAACATAAAAAAACAACGTCCCTCTGGTGGAGTTATCGTGGCTCGCTCTCCAGCGCCCGCAAGGATTAAAGCCGGCGCTCCTGGACTTCCTACCACCGCCAAACACCCCCCAGGTGGACACGACAAACTGATTCTCTGTGAAGCAAAGAGACGGTGAGGTAAATCAACAGATACAACTATATCTTCCAATAAACACACGCTGCCAGCAACACACTCAGGTCAGTGTCCTTTCTTTTACTTTATGCAAATGAGCAGCCTCTCACAACAAGTGGAGGATCACTTATCCTTCACGCCACAGCAGTGAGAAGCAAACTACGCAATTCTCTTTACAATTCCAGTACACTGTGTAACAAAACACCAAGTTACTATCAACAAGTACTTAAACACTTAATTACCTTTCGTGTGTGCTGACAGCATGTGTCCTCACCCCTCCCTGCTTCACGGGCTCGATGTGTCAAAACCCAGGCGCGGTCCTCAGCGTCTCACAAACGAACGTCACAAGGTCGAGTTCCCGGCAGTTCTGCTTGAATCACACATGACTTAAATGCAGAACGCCATCCAATTATCTGCTTCAGCTGCAAGTCGTCCAGGTTGCACGTGAGCACCAAGCACAGGTGCTTTCCATGATGTTGATGAGGGTGAAGACTCTTCAGCCAGCACCTTCTTCACAGACAAATCAGCCCTCATGCCACCTGGAGAGCAAAGAAAAGAAAAGAACACCAAAACATCCAGCCACGCCCCCCCCAACACACAACAGTACCCCCCCATCAACGGGAAGCCTCCCGGCGACCGAACAGACCAGGCCCGAGAACAGCCCCTCCCTCCGGGGTCCACGTCAGGAAGCAGACGGCAAGACAGGCACCGCAGCTGGAAGGCCGGCTGGAATCAACAAAAGCCCCAAAACATTCCCCAGAACAAGTCCACTCACACAAAAAAAACATAAAACCCACCCAAAACCTCCCCAGGGGACCGTCCCATCAAACCCCGGGAGGAAAAGAAAAACTCCAAAACACAAAAACCCAACACAGTCCCACAACACAGTACAAACGTAGATGCATAAAAGAAAAATAACAAACAACCCCCCCAGAATGACCTGCAGAGCCCAACCCCCCCTCAGAAGGCCTTCATTGCCAGTTCCAGGAGGAACAGCCAAAACCGTGATCCCACAAAGGTCCCCAGGTATACATGGAGTGAAACGGTGTCCCCCAGGGGACCGTATCATCAACCCCAGGAGGCACCCTCCCCACAACCCCGGAACCCCAGATCCGGTCACACTTGGCCGGCCGGTCCCAAGCCAATTCCCCCCCCCCCAGAGGACCGTCCCATCAACCCTGGAGGCGGAACCCGGAAGGAAACAAAATAAAACCAAAAACCAACCCCCGGAGGACAACCAAAAACAACCCCGGGGGGATATAAAACGACCATAAACCCCGTTGCCCTCCCCGGCACCCCAAAAGACCCCAGGTCCCTCCCAGAGCCCTTTGGCGGCTCTATTGTGGCAAACGACACAAAATAGTAAGCCGGAGAAGGGAACAGGTAAAAACTAACCCAGCTCCAACCCCAAAGCGCAGCGGAGAACCGGAAATACGTCCGGTGCCCCAACTCGACCAAACCCCAGCCACTCGGGAGGGGTGGAACTACCGAAATGGCAAACAGCAACAGATCGGCCCACCCCTCCGACTGAGGCATGTCTCCGCTGCACCACACCCCGGCAACACCCATGACAATCGGTCCAAAGGCTCACCGAGGCTGGAGTGGAACCGGGCCCTAACCAAACCAAAAAGAACGCCTCTAACACCCCCCCCCTAGGTGCAGAGGTCTTCTGAGAATGCTCAGCGTGACCAACCTGCACCACCCCACAACCCACAAGACAAGCGGTCTAAGGGCAAGTGAGGTTGGGGTTAGGAACGTAGAGAAATAAAAACAACAAAACAAAACGACCCAACAACCCAAACAGAAAATACCTAAAAACACAGACACAATTGACAGGTAAGTGAGCCCAGGCGGGCTTCTGACCGCCTATCACTCCACCAGATACGCCCCTACCACCCCAAACAAGTATAACCCCTGATTAAAGAAACCAAACATTTACGTGTGCTAGAAATTTTTTTTTTATTTTATTTTATTTTTTTTTATTTTTGTTATGTGGGTTCTGTTGTCTGTCCAAGAACACTTGGAGTTACGTCACCGCCATTTCTCTTGACGCCCACGTGTCGGGGCAACACAGGAATCTCGACTTGTCCAAGCTGCATGGGCTCGTCAATAGGAGGAGCCGGAGGTCCAGTCGGAGGAGCCGCAGTGGGGCGAAGAAGAGGTGGCCCAGCTTTGTGTCGGAGAAAGCCCCGAGACAAAAAAAAAAAATGCTCTAATGGGCGTCCTCTCTCGCGTCCACGCTCCTTCATCCGATCATCTAGACGAATCACCAACGATATTAGCTCGTCTAAATCGTTTGGCTCATCACGGACCGCCAGCTCGTCTTTTAATGACTCATTTAACCCATCCACAAATACGCCTCGTAAAACTGCGGCATTCCAACCTGTGGGTGACGGAGTTATCGGCACCGATATCGATAGTGCCGCAGCTGGAGCAGCAGGAAGCAGAACAGCTTGCGCTGCAAGCTCCGTAACACGGGCGTCTGTTTGTTTAATTTGGTTCGCGAGATGCTGTAATTGCTCCCGTATGTTCTCCAAGTGTTCCTGAACTTTTTCGACAAAAGGAACCGCTTCTGCCGCTGGGTCCATTATGGAATGGCCGGGAACTACTGTTATGTGTCGACGCGGATTGAGGAGCGAACCTGCGTCAGACAGGACCCAGCGCTAAAAATAACCAGAAAATGGTTCCAAACAAAAACTATTTATTATACACCTGTGTTTAAAAGTGTAAAAACATAAAAAAAAACAACGTCCCTCTGGTGGAGTTATCGTGGCTCGCTCTCCAGCGCCCGCAAGGATTAAAGCCGGCGCTCCTGGACTTCCTACCACCGCCAAACACCCCCCAGGTGGACACGACAAACTGATTCTCTGTGAAGCAAAGAGACGGTGAGGTAAATCAACAGATACAACTATATCTTCCAATAAACACACGCTGCCAGCAACACACTCAGGTCAGTGTCCTTTCTTTTACTTTATGCAAATGAGCAGCCTCTCACAACAAGTGGAGGATCACTTATCCTTCACGCCACAGCAGTGAGAAGCAAACTACGCAATTCTCTTTACAATTCCAGTACACTGTGTAACAAAACACCAAGTTACTATCAACAAGTACTTAAACACTTAATTACCTTTCGTGTGTGCTGACAGCATGTGTCCTCACCCCTCCCTGCTTCACGGGCTCGATGTGTCAAAACCCAGGCGCGGTCCTCAGCGTCTCACAAACGAACGTCACAAGGTCGAGTTCCCGGCAGTTCTGCTTGAATCACACATGACTTAAATGCAGAACGCCATCCAATTATCTGCTTCAGCTGCAAGTCGTCCAGGTTGCACGTGAGCACCAAGCACAGGTGCTTTCCATGATGTTGATGAGGGTGAAGACTCTTCAGCCAGCACCTTCTTCACAGACAAATCAGCCCTCATGCCACCTGGAGAGCAAAGAAAAGAAAAGAACACCAAAACATCCAGCCACGCCCCCCCAACACACAACAGGCAGTCCAAAATACACAGCAGAAGTACAAAAAACATCATGCTTAAACAAGGTCAGAGCAAACAGGCTGGAGGTCGAGAACATGCTGAGACAGGCAGGACTAAGGACACAAGAACCAAGAGCTGGAATGAAGGCACAGGACACATCAATCTGGCGAAGAAGCACAGCAACATGAGTCGTATATACGAGGTCTATTAGAAAAGTATCCGACCTTATTATTTTTTTCAAAAACCATATGGATTTGAATCACGTGTGATTACATCAGACATGCTTGAACCCTCGTGGGCATGCAAGAGTTTTTTCATGCCTGTCGGTTACGTCATTCGCCTGTGGGCAGTCTTTGAGTGAGGAGTCGCCCACCCTCTCGTCGATTTTTTCATTGTTTAGGAATGGCTCAGAGACTGCTGCTTTGTTTGATCAAAATTTTTTCAAAACTGTAAGGCACAACTGAGTGGACACCATTCGATAAATTCAGCTGGTTTTCGGTAAAAATTTTAACGGCTGATGAGAGATTTTGGTCTGTAACTGTCGCTTTAAGGACGGCCCACGGGGCCTGACGGCGATCTGCGCTTCGAGGCGGCAGCGTCTCGCCGTTTCAAGTTCAAAACTTCCACATTTCAGGCTCTGTTGACCCAGGAAGTCGTCAGAGAACAGAGAACTTTCAGAAGAAGTCGGCATGAGGAGTTTATTCGGACATTCCATTGCTAACAGACATTTTGTAATGAAAGAACGTGCGGGCAGAGTCGCATGTTGGGCCGGACCCGACCGCAGGGGGTCGCGACAGGAAAAACACCTCCGTTGGAAACCTTAAGGGGCAAGTTGGAACATGCCCAAGCTGTTAAACAATTTCTCAGTTACTCACTTGTTGAAAGCCATCAAAAGCCGCCTGAATTTTACAAATGGTTTTCAACACGGAGGTGTTTTTCCTGTCGCGGCGCACACAGATTTGCCGAGTCGTCACGGAAACGACTCGGCGAATTTGCGCACACGTCTTTCATTAAAAAAATGTCCTTAAACAGTGGAATGTCCGCATAAAGTCCTCATGCCGGCCTCTTCTGAATCTTCTCTGTTCTCTCACGACGTCCTGGGTGAATTAAGTCTTAAATTAGGATGTTTTCAGCTCGAAACAGGCCGACGACCGCGCCTGGAAGCGCTGCAGGATGTCCCGCTCCGTGGGAAGTCCTTACAGCGACAGAAACACCTCTCTCATCAGCCGTTAAACTTTTCACCGAAAACCAGTTTAATTTCTTGAATAGTGTCCACTCGGATATTCCTCACAGGTCCAGAAAAAACTTTGATAAAGCAACGCGCGCCATCTCGAGCAGCGTGTGAAACAAAGGAATTCAGCCGAGAGGGCGGGACCACATCTCACTCAAGGCCTGCCCACAGGGAAATGACGTCACTGACACGCGTGAAAAAACTCACGCATGCGCACGAGGGTTCAAGCATGATTGGTGAGAGAGAGAGAGAGAGAGACAAGCCCACATCCCAGAGAGACAGAAAAACCAACACAGGGAAAAGGGAAAACAACCAAGCAGATAAAACAAATCAAAACCAAGAGAAGCAGATCAACCTCACACTCTAAGAGTTATGGTTATCTTTACACATAAGAGAACCAAATTCAGTCTAGTTCTACCAAAATTGGGCAGTACCCAGCTGAGATTATCTGAGTCAGCTAAGTACCTTGGTGTTTTATATGGATAACAAACTTAACAGGAAGAGCCACATAACTGAGAAGTGTCATAAGGCAATTCTCAGATTACAACAGTACCATTGTATTGTTGAGCAAAGATGGGTATCTAGTCTCAATGTGATGAGATGGATCTACACTTCAGTCGTAAGACCTACGCTAAGTTATGCTGCGATAGTTTGTTGGACCAGAGTGCTATGAGGGTTATGCTGTCTCATGTTCAAAGGGAGCTGAGCCAAAAGGCGAAGCTCTCGATCTTCGTTCCTACTCATGCCTATGGTCATGAGGGTTGGGTCATGACTGAAAGAACTAGATCGTGGTTACAGGTGGCTGAAATGGGCTTCCTTAGGAGGGTGGCTGGTGTCTCCCTTATAGATAGGGTGAGGAGTTCAGTCATCCGTGGGGAGCTCTGAGCGGAGCCAGTGCTCCTTCATGTTGAAAGGAGATGGCTGAGGTGGCTCAGGCATCTATAAGGATGCCCCCTGTGTGCCTTTCTAGGGAGGTGTTCCAGACACGTCCATCTGCACCCAGTCAGAGGTGGTCAATGTGGCCTGGGAAGGAGAAGTCTGGTGTCCCCTGTAAGAGCTATTGCTCCTGCGACCCGATCCCAGATAAGTGGTTGAAGATGACTGAGTGAGTGAACTGAATTTGGCTGATTGAGGCACCAACAACTAATCCAGAATAAAATCACTTTATGCACAAACATCTTGAGGCTTTTATCCCAAAGACAAAAACAAAAACACCTCATTCCACTTTGATGCTGCTTTAGAAAACAGAGTTCAGCCTCTGGATTCATGGCCTGTTTCTGCACCTTGCTATGAACTGATCCGACAGACTGTTGAATTCCTAATTTTGATTTAGTGAGGTGTTAGAACTCTTGTTGGACTAATTCATCATTTTCATGATACTGTTTCACACTGTGACAGCAGACGTGAATGCATTTGCGTCTCAGTGACCACATGCCATTCAATAATTTATCAATATTCACTGACAATCAGCAAATATTTAATTGTGTTATCTTTTTCACTGCGGCAAAATTATTATTTTTTTTACTCCTTCCTGTTGCCAGAGTTCAGCTCATCGTTTTGTCAGACACAATCCCCCTGCAGCTGACACTCTGAATTGTTTTGGAGAACTGTTCACATGCCCGTGGTTGGACAGCAGTGGTGGGCACAGCTAACCAAAAAGTTAGCTTTGATAACTGGTAATCACCCAACTGAAAAGTTATCTTTTTAACGCTAAAATGATAAACTGCCTAAAAACTTAGCGGAAGCTACAGATAACTTTAAATTTTACCTCCCATATGCTCTCAGCTACTAAGAAGCTAATGTTGAGTTTAAACATGGCCAAAGCTTCTGATAGAACAAATGACGATCACAAACCCAAACAGCCAATGAGCCAGTGCTTGTTTTTGTGCACTCTGCCCCCTGCTGTAGGAAAGCGTCATTTACCCTGACAAAATACAGTGGCCCTGCGATGAGGCAGAGGTCTTGAAATGGAAAACAGGTTTGAATTATGGTTTTGCTATGTTTGCAATGTTTCTGTGAAGACTCTCAGTTGTCCAGGTGGTTTCCATAGTAGAGAAGCTTGAATATTCGACTGGACTGGGTTGCTTGATGAGAGGACGTTTCACTTCAAATCGCAGAAGCTTCCTCAGCTAAAATTCTTGCTCTGGTAGTCTGACTTCTGTCTTGATTCTTGGAGAGAAGAATAACAGAAGCCACAAAAGCTGGAGTTTTAAACCTAACCAGACCCCTCCTACCGAGAGGCAGACTGCTATTGGCTAGTGACTAAACAATTGCTTAGCACCTATTGTGCTCTAATTAGCACCCTGCCAATGACAGGGTAGCTGTCCCTCCTAACGATGGGACTGATGCCTCTCCTGATGAGTCTCCTGATGATGTGAATGACTCATTACCATGAACAAAAGACTGAAACTGCTTTGACCTGAGTACCCCATTGTAAACAGGGGACAAAGCGTGTCTCAGTCCCCCTCCCCTGGAAGTTAAAATCTTAACCAGAGAGAAGAAATGGTTGGAGAGAGGAGTGAAGGAGGCATTGTATGTGAACCAGTTGAAACCCAGCCTTAACAGGGGTTAGAAATGAAAGGTTAGAAACTTTAGTGTGGGAAGAGGCCCATAATAAGATCACAAAGTTCATAGTTAAAATTCAAATGTCTGAGCATTTAAAAAGTAAGGAGCGGCAATTCAGGAAGTTTCACAACCTTTTAGTGCAGAAAAGGTGTACTTTCAGTGGGGGTAGTTATAAAGATACAGCCAGACAAATTAATGACAACAGGGAAAATTGGGTAAAGAATCTCTCCGACAGGGTTCTTACACAGACAGAAAAGGATGTGCTCGCTAAAGGACAAAATTTCTCAGTGACCCCTAAATATATACCGACAGTAGATTACATCACTGCAGTAGAGTCAGCCATTAAATATAACAGTCTGTCAGAGTCAGAAGCAGGGGACCTCCGGCTAAGAGTCAAGCAGTGCTGAACAGTGCTAAGCCTCCTCCGTCCAACATCACAGGAGAAGAATGGAAAGCTTTGTCAGGACTGCAGAAGGACCAAAGCATCCTTATCCTGCCAGCGGATAAAGGCAGATGCACGGTGGTCTTGAACACAGTGGACTACGAGGCCAAGATAAACAACTTGCTTAATGACTCCAATACATACGAGCATCTGAAGAGAGACCCCACAAGTGGCTATAAGAAGAATATCATTAACTACCTCCAAAACCTGGAGAAAGAGGGACTCATCGACAGGCAGGCATACTACAGACTGTAACCTGGGGACGCCACTCCATGCATCTATGGACTGCCCAAAATCCACAAACAGGATGTGCCACTCAGGCCTATTGTATGTAGCACAGATTCCATCACTTACAATTTGTCCAAGCAACTCAAGTGGATTTCAGCTCCTATAGTGGGTAACTCAGACCACCATGTGGAGAACACACAAGATTTTGTGAACAAGATCAAGGACCTTCAGCTGGAGGCAGATGAAACTATGGTGTCATTTGATGTGACATCGTTGTTCACCTGCATCCCCACTGCTGAGGCCATCTCAGCCGTGAGGCAGAGACTGCTGGAGGATGCATTTCTACTTGAAAGGACCAAACTGACACCAGACCACGTCTGCCAACTCTTGGAGATCTGTCTTAACACCATGTATTTCCTGTTTAGGGGGAATTACTACAGGCAGATCCATGGTTGTGTGATGGGGTCTCCGGTATTCCCCATTGTGGCCAGTCAGTACATGGAGCTAGTGGAAAAGAGAGCCTTGATGTCGTTCACGGGCATCTCTCTGAGTCACTGGTTCAGATATGTCGATGACACATGGGTTAAAATAAAGCAACAGGAAGTTGAGGACTTTACAGAGCACATCAACTCGGTGGACTCCAATATCAAGTTCACACGTGAGGATGCCAGAAACAACCATTTAGCCTTCTTGGACTGTAATGTTGCGATTGGAGAGAACAGGCAGCTCCAGACGGGCTCCAGACGGACCAATATCTGCTCTTTGGCTCAAACCACCCCCTTGAACACAAGCTCGGGGTGATCAGGACTCTTCAACACAGAGCCTTACAGGTGCCCACAACTACAGAGGGAAGGGCTAAAGAACCCCAACGTGTCCGGAAAGCCCTCACAATATGCGGGTACCACGATGGTCCCTGGATAAAGTGCAGACATCCCAAAGAACAAAGAGACCAGACAGACAGGAGATGGAGACAAGAAGAAGAGGAGTGTCTCTCCCTTATTTAGCAGGAGTAGGGGAAAAACTACAGAGGATCTTCAGACAGCACAAAATCCCAGTTTACTTTAAACCTGTTAACACCTTGATACAGAAATTAGTTCACCCTAAGGACAGGATCCCTGGTTACAAACAGAGCAATGTAGTGTATTCTATCAGATGTCAGGAAAACTAATGAACACTACATAGGTGACACTAAGCAGCTGTTACACAAAAGGCTATACCAGCACAGCAGAGAGGGCACCAGTGGACCTCAGTCTGCAATTCATCTCCACCTTAAAGACACTAACCACACGTTTGAGGACAAGGAAGTTAAAATCTTAGCCAGAGAGAAGAAATGGTTTGAGAGAGGAGTGAAGGAGGCATTGTATGTGAAACAGTTGAAACCCAGCCTTAACTGGGGAGGGGGTCTTTGTCCCCTGTGTACAATGGGGTACTCAAGTCAAAGCACTTTCAGTCTTTTGTTCATAGTAATGAGTCATTCATGTCGTCAGGAGACTTGTCAGGAGAGCCGTCAGGAGAGGCATCAGTCCAATCGTTAGGAGGGACAGCTACCCTGTCATTAGGAGGGTGCTAACTAGAGCACAATAGGTGCTAATTTAAGCAATTGTTTAGTCATTAGCCAATAGCAGTCTGCCTCTCGGTAGGAGGGGTATGGTTAGGTTTTAAAACTAAAACTTTTGTGGCTTCTGTTATTCTTCTCTACAAGAGTCAAGACAGAAGTGAGACTACCAGAGCAAGAATTTTAGCTGAGGAAGCTTCTGCGATTTGAAGTGAAACATCATCTCATCGAGCAACCCAGTCCAGTTTTGCTTTAAAAATAAAATTATTCTGGATAGAATAAATACATTAATGTAACCTCTTAAAATGTACACAGTGATATATAACACATATCTGTTAATTTTAAAATAATGCACTAATTCTGAAGATTTGAACATTAACACACAGATCCCCAAAGGGGATTATGGGTAACTAACCCTCCGTTCATACTGATTGGTTGATTCATTCATTCTGTGTAAAAACCAACATGAGTGAATCAATGTAGCATGTTGGTGATTACAAATAAATGTGCTTTTGTAAAATATGTCATTATTTTTTCATGTGTGTAAAAAAGAAAGAAATTTTCAAGTTCCCACTAGACAGCACCTAAGAGCACGTGTGATGACATCACAACTCTATGTTATGGATAAGACGCGGATTGAGGAGCAGTCCAGTATCTGACTGAACCCAGCATGAAGTAATCAGAAGCAGTTCCAAAAAGAAAACATTTATTTTTCTCCCTTTGTGCTATACATGAAATACTAAATAATTCAAGTTCTGGTGAGGTGAAAAGGCGGCACGCTCTCTCAGCGTCTCAACAGTCGGAGTCCGAATGTTCAGGACTCAGAAGTTCCGCCAACACCCCCCCCAGGTGACTTTCCCAGACTGTACTCTGCGAAGGAGGAACAGAGATGAGATTATTCAACACTTATTACTACGAAATATTGTTTAGAGGCAAACTTATCAGCTACACGTTTAGGTCTGGTTTCAAACTTAGTTCAAAGAGGCTGCTGCTCACAGCTAGTGGAGGATCATTAATCCGCACGCCACTGCCGTGAGGAGCACACCAAAGAATTTCCACCAATAATTACTTATAGCTGCGTATAAACGCCAATTTACATTCACGGATAAACTTTTCAGAATATTTACCTCTGTCGTGTGCTGACAACGTTTGCCTCTCACCCTCGTCCTCCTTCACAGGCGCGATGTCAGACTCTGAAACGGCCCTCAGTGTCCCCACACGGTCGTCACAAGGTCGTATTCTCCGGCCATCTTATCCAACTCACTGCTGGTTTAAATGTAGTACTTCATCACTACATTGGTACCAGCTGGAAGTCCTCAGATCTGCACGTGAACATCACAGGTGTCGTGGATTGTCCTGATAGAGAGCCGCACAAGAATGCAACAAGTGCAGCCAATCATCGTAACAGAGGAGAGAGACTCTTCTGCAGCACATTTTCCTCAAAGAACAGCCCCAAATCACCTGGGAAGGAAAAAAAAACACAAAACCCAACCTGGTCCAGCCAACCCCCCCCAACACACAACACTCTATCCAGTTAGGGAGACGAGGTTTCTTTCAATAACAAGAACTGTCAAAAAACTTTCTCGTGTGTGGTCGGAATTGTGTGGCAATAGGAATCGCCTTTTGAATGCTTGAATAATGATGTCAGTCACACAAAGAAATCAAACAATATTGAAAACATGTTCGGTTCGGTGTCATAATGCATCAATAAGTCGCTCCATGAGGCGCCATAATATCAAGCCTGGTTCACATGGCAAGATAATTAGGCCGATATTGAACCCGATCTTCCCTTTCCAACAATCTTAAGGATGCCCCGACAATCGTGATGACGCTAAATATAATCTTATCAGATATTCCTGCCGTGTGTGGTTTGTAAGAGCACTCTGATCTGCTCAGAAGGATGTGAGGAGCTAAATGTGACATGCAGCCAATCAGAAAGCAAGGTGTCTGACCTGGGAATGTTCGTGTGTGAAATCTGTTTGTGTGTGTTGTTTTTACGGTGTGGCTGACACCACACACTGTACAACTAAACCTGTCAGATCTATTTTTTTTATCTCCCTGTTTTACCCACAATGCACTGCGCACACACCAAGTCCTAAAACCTTCAAAATTAGTGCATTACTTTAAAACTAAAACATACATCTGATATTTTCACTTTATAAAACTTCAGACGTGACGTTAATTTAAATACCTTGTCCGAAATTAGTCTGGTTAAAATTCTAACCATAAGTTAAAACTGTATGACTCTGGATGACTTGGGTGCTATTGCCAGCGTATCAGTATGGGGTCAAAAGAAATGAGTTTTTTTTTTTTTTTCTTTTCTATGACCAGTTCTCCTTTGCCTGCACAAAACCTTTGTGTGCTTTGGGACAGTGTGTTTCAAATCATGAATTGATTACGAATTGAGTGAGTGTTGTGTCTGATGGATGGTCATGCCCCCTGTTTCTTATTAGTATTTAAGCTGTACCATCTCTGTCTTTGCAGGACTCTGAGGAAGATGTGACTCTCACATCGAAACATTAGTCCCGTGTACATTTTTGCTTTCAGCACCTTATTAAATTGTCTGGCACTTATTTCTGTGTTGCACCAGTTATTTTTCTCTTTTACAAATTAGTCCTATCTGGTTGTACCAGATTTGTTTGTGCTATACAGAAGTGCGGTGAACTCTTTGTTTTTGAAAATATTTAAACTTATTTTCTTTGGTTTGGCATTGTTTCCTGTGCCAAACCACACTTCAGCTCTGCTTTCAATATGATCATTCCAGCCCTGCTGCAGGACAAGCTCTCTCAGGTTGGTGTGCCCAACTCCACCTGCAGGTGGATCATTGACTTCCTGTCCAAAAGAAGGCAGCATGTAAAGCTGGGTGGGCATGACCCCAGCACATGGCCCATCAGTACTGGATGCCCCCAAGACTGCATTCTTTCCCCTCGACTCTTCTCCCTGTACACCAACAGCTGCATCTCCAGTCACTGTAAAGCTCCTGAAGTTCATGGATGATACAACCCTCACTGGACTCATCTCTGATGGGGATGGGTCAGCCTACAGACAGGAGATTGATCACCTGGTGTAGACAGAGCAACCTAGAGCTCACTGACCTCAAGACAGTGGATATGGTTGATGACTTGAGGAAGAACCCAGTCCCAGTCAACCCCATCACCCTGTGTGACTCCCTAATTGCCATCATAGAGTCCTTCCCTTACCTGGGGATCACCATCACCCAGGACTTCAAGTGGGAGCTGAACATCAGCTCTCTCATCAAGAGAGCACAACCCCAATTCCAATGAAGTTGGGACATTGTGTAAAATGTAAATAAAAACAGAAGACAATTTGCAAATCCTCTTCAACCTATATTCAATTGAATTCACCACAAAGACAAGATGTTTTTGCGCAAAATTTTACTCATTTTAAAATGGGTGCCTGCAACACGATGTCCAAGATTTCCAAAAGCAATTTGAAATGTGGACTCATCAGACCACAGGGCACTTTTCCACTTTGCGTCTGTCCATTTCAAATGAGCTCGGGCCCAGAGAAGGTGGTAGTGTTTCTGGATGTTGTTCATGTATGGCTTTCGCTTTGCATGGTAGATTTTTAACTTGTACTTGTAGATGTAACTACAAACTGTGTTAACTGACAATGGTTTTCTGAAGTGTTCCTGAGCCCATGCGGTAAGATCATTTACACGATGACATTGGTTTTTAATGCATTGCCGCCTGAGGGATCGAAGGTCACAGACGTTCAATGTTGGTTTTCAGCCTTGCTGCTTACGTGTAGAAAGTTCTCCAGATTCTCTGAATCTGCTGATTATATTATGGACTGTAGATGATGGAATCCCTAAATTCCATGCAATTGAATGTTGAGAAACATTGTTCTTAAACTGTTGGACTATTTTTTCATGCAGTTGTTCACAAAGTGGTGATCCTCGCCCCATCTTTGATATTTTTTTATTTAAACAAAAATCTTGATTGTGATAATAAAGTATTTTGTTGTCATGTACAATGTTTGGCAAAATTCTATCCTAGGTCTTTTGGATCCTTTGGATCTATGAAGCTTAAATATCTATGATCTATGAAGCTTAAAAGTATCGGTATCTGTGATACTGGGCCTGTATTTACTTGGTATGGGATCAATACCAAAATTCCTGGTATTGCCCACCTCTACCAGACACGCCTATTGACCCTGACTCCCCGCCCCCCAATTCCACAAAGAACAGTTTGGTCATCCCTGCACTGAAACATCTGTCAATCATATGCTTTTACACAGTCGCACCCCATTAAGTTATATTTAACAGTGAACATAGTCTTGCCTATTTGACTCTTCTTTCAGAAGTTTTTTCAAGCTTTTTGTATTATTGTTTATGTGCTAATAACACCAGATCAAATTCCTTGTCGGTGAGAACTTGTTTGGCAATAAATCTGATTCTGATTTTATTGTTGGTCTGAACTGCATTTGCTGTTTTGTTTTCTTTGTTTGTATGTATTTGACACTTTGTCTAAACTGTTTTTTTGTCTATTTATCTGCTTTGTTATGCCCCAGCTTAGGGGTGAACCATGGCATAACATAAAGGTGACCCCCCCCCACCAGTGACCAAACTACAAGTCTGCAGTCCAAAATATAACAGATTTATTGCTCTTAAACCAAAAAAAAAAAAAAACCTTCTAGGTGAGAAAGGCCAAAATAACAAACAAAACAATCTTCCAAGCACCTGCTCTTCCAGAGTTATCAAATAAAACAACCAAATGAAAGATAGCCATCTTGCCTAAACTTGGAGGAAAAAACAGGAGAAAATGTTGAAATTAAATGGCTTCTCACCCCACCTGAAGAAGAGTTGGACTGCTTTCCAAAAAAACAGTTACAAAATAAAGAAAGACGTGATAAATAAATAAATAAATAAAGTATCCTCAGATACACACACACACACACACACACCAGCTGTGGACTTATCAGTGACTTTGGGAACACTTTTTCCCAGCCACATCATCTCCTTCAACAGGCATTTGATGACACACAGTACTGGACACGATGGATGAGGAACAATAAATTGTATGCAGTGGCACACAAACACTCAGTTTCACTCCTCGTACCAACAAATCAGACCCACAGTAAGAAAACAGTATATCACAATGAGCCAACATGTGTTTAGCAGTAGTGTCACGCAGAATAGTGACAGGCACGTGTTCTGTTTCACTCCCAGTCACTGACACAGGATCCTACGTAAAGAAAGGTTTAAACTCATCATCAGTAACTGTTTTGTCATCAATTTGCAGATGGATCTGACTAATGATGGGCTCACTCTGAACTGATCCTACAACATTCCTAGTTTGGCCTCTCTTCTTTCGATTGGGGCACACAGAATGAAACGGCCGGATTCATGGCAGTAGAAATATCAATCAATCAATTTTCAATCAATCAATTTTTTTATATAGCGCCAAATCACAACAAACAGTTGCCCCAAGGCGCTTTTATATGCACGCTCACACTCATGCAGACCGTGGTTTCTTATCCTTAGCCGGTACTGGAACTTCATGGTGCACAGGGGCCGAAAAAAAAAAAATATGCATTAGCACAAACTCACTTGCACACACAGCAGCTTTGGCCAAAGCAGCAACCTTGCACTCATTTAAATATGAAATGACGCGCTCAGGCAGACACTTCTTGAATTTGTCTAAGAAGATGAGCTCTCTCACTTTCCTGGCCTGGCACCACTTATCAATCAGCACGCCTTTCTCACTCGCAAACTCCACATCAGTCTGGTTAACATTTTTATCACAATTTCTACATTTTTGTCTGTATGTCTCAGGTACCAAGTCATAGGCACACAGCACTGTGGAAAAAAAGAACTCCCATGGTGGATCCTGGACCATGCAGAACATAAAGGGGTGAGAAAAGGCCAACCAAACAAACAAAACAATCTTCCAAACACCTGCTCTTCCTGCTCTGTACAAGCTCACCTGAAAAGAGAAACTCACACAGCACACAAAAGGAACAGCGCCTCACCTAGGTGGGGAGGGTAAACAGAAGTATATACCACAAAAATACTAACTATGACCTCATGGAAGTGCTTTTCAAAATGCATTTATTACTGTTATTGTTGTTAAATTAATTCATAAATGTAATTTATTTTATAAATGGCCAAGTTGTTAGTGTTCTTGTTTTTAGTGTGGAAGGTTCCTGGTTCAAGACCACACTTGCCCATTCTACATGCAGTGAGTGTGGAACTGCATCAAGAAGGGCATCCATTAAAACTTGGGCCAAATCAACATGTAGATCCACCTCAGATCTGCTGTGGTGGTCCTCAGTGAAATAAGGGTGAAGCTGGTACTCGGAGTCACCAGTATGTTGTCCGTGTGGGGATCCACGGTTTCCAGATTTGGTAGTTATAAAATAGGTACCTGACATTTTTCAAATGTGGTCACAGCTTATGCAACATTTCTATAGTGATTTTAGCTGTAAACACAGGAAATAATAATGAGGATTTTTTTTGTGAATAATTGTATTTATTATTTGGCACATTTAGCTGATGTCATGTTTTACCACTGGCAAGGTTGGGATATTTTCTTTGTTCAGAGCTTGTCTGGTTGCTCGGCACTGACTGATTACTAACGTCCATTGATCACTGTTGTTACATAATATCCCTCATTTCTCCAAAAAGATTAGTCCTATCAGCTTTCCATTTTGGTGCCCTTCATCCTTGATACACAAGCAAACAGCAAAAGTCAGCTCTCTGCAGCTGCTCTTTGATGGAAGTTCCACACATACACAAGCATACACAGAGAGAACTTGGCTTTTAATGTCTAGATGATTTACTGCCCCCTAGTGGCAGTGTGAGAGAGTCCATATTTTAATTATCATTGTCCATTGTTCACTGTTGTTACCTAATATCCCTTATTTCTCCCAAAATATTAGTCCTATCAGCTTTCCGTTTATCAATGGTGGATCCTGATTCACTGATGTACATGCAGACATTTTGGACAGTGTGTGGACAAAATGTTAAAAAGGCTGAGCAACTGGATAATTAAGAGCTTTTTGTTGAGCTGTCTGAGGTGATGACTTTACCTTTATATTTTTCACCTCAATCACTTATGTTGAAGAGAAACTTGGTGAGAACTGTCAATTTCAACCAGCAGAGTAACCGATGAGTGTTGTACCACCTGCAAAGCCACAAAGTGTATCTGCAAAGACTATAACTATAAATCTGCTGCCTGCTTTTGTGGCTTCAATCCTCATTCCTCTTCGTTGTCTCAGTCCCCAGGGAGATGTGAGAGCAGCATCAGAGTCTGTATGAAGGCCTGTTCCTTTCAGGTGGAAGATGTCAATGGTGGAAATGCAGTTTTCTTCCCCAATAACTTTACCCACAGTTAATGCCACAGCAAATTGTCCTTGGCTGTGTCTCAACTCAGGGGTCACATCCTTCAAACTGTTGGACTATTTTTTCACGCAGTTGTTCACAAAGTGGTGATCCTCACCCCATCTTTGCTTGTGAACGGCTGAGCCTTTTGGGGATGCTCCTTTTATACCAAATCATGACGATTGATGTAACACAGTGGTAAACATACCACTGTCTCAGCTTTTTTGAAACATGTTGCAGGCATCCATTTCAAAATGAGCAAATATTTGCACAAAAACAGTAAAATGTATCCGTTTGAACATTAAATATCTTGTCTTTGTTGGTGTATTCAGAGGATTTGAAAATCAATGTATTCTGTTTTTATTTACACTCAACAAAAATATAAACGCAACACTTTTGGTTTTGCTCCCATTTTGTATGAGATGAACTCAAAGATCTAAAACTTTTTCCACATACACAATATCACCATTTCCCTCAAATATTGTTCACAAACCAGTCTAAATCTGTGATAGTGAGCACTTCTCCTTTGCTGAGATAATCCATCCCACCTCACAGGTGTGCCATACCAAGATGCTGATTAGACACCATGATTAGTGCACAGGTGTGCCTTAGACTGCCCACAATAAAAGGCCACTCTGAAAGGTGCAGTTTTATCACACAGCACAATGCCACAGATGTCGCAAGATTTGAGGGAGCGTGCAATTGGCATGCTGACAGCAGGAATGTCAACCAGAGCTGTTGCTCGTGTATTGAATGTTCATGTCTCTACCATAAGCCGTCTCCAAAGGCGTTTCAGAGAATTTGGCAGTACATCCAACCAGCTTCACAACCGCAGACCACGTGTAACCACACCAGCCCAGGACCTGCACATCCAGCATGTTCACCTCCAAGATCGTCTGAGACCAGCCACTCGGACAGCTGCTGAAACAATCGGTTTGCATAACCAAAGAATTTCTGAACAAACTGTCAGAAACCATCTCAGGGAAGCTCATCTGCATGCTCGTCGTCCTCATCGGGGTCTCGACCTGACTCCAGTTCGTCGTCGTAACCAACTTGAGTGGGCAAATGCTCACATTCGCTGGCATTTGGCATGTTGGAGAGGTGTTCTCTTCACGGATGATGCGAAGGAGATGTGTTGCACTGCATGAGGCAAATGGTGGTCACACCAGATACTGACTGGTATCCCCCCCCAATAAAACAAAACTGCACCTTTCAGAGTGGCCTTTTATTGTGGGCAGTCTAAGGCACACCTGTGCACTAATCATGGTGTCTAATCAGCATCTTGATATGGCACACCTGTGAGGTGGGATGGATTATCTCAGCAAAGGAGAAATGCTCACTATCACAGATTTAGACTGGTTTGTGAACAATATTTGAGGGAAATGGTGATATTGTGTATGTGGAAAAAGTTTTAGATCTTTCAGTTCATCTCATACAAAATGGGAGCAAAACCAAAAGTGTTGCGTTTATATTTTTGTTGAGTGTACATTTTACACAACGTCCCAACTTCATTGGAATTGGGGTTGTACATTGTCATGTGAATAGAATCTTAAACTTTATGAACTTCTCTCTTTTAAAGCAAAGCCCACCTTCAACTGTTCCCGTACAGCTAGAACCAGCGGTCACCTCAGAACTACAGTCATATCTGCTGTCAAGCAATAGTGGCAGTGATGAACACCCTTTTAGTGTGGAAGACAACGGTTAACATTCAAGACTGTCTTTAATGGCAGGGAAGTACCTCTGACATCCTCCTTCAGAACGAAACATTGTAAAGCCTCAGTCCCACCGAATAATAAGCCATGAATAATGAGCCACACATGGGTGTGTCAGCGATTATTTGAAGAATGATCCACGTTTTAAGCTCTCATATATCCACTACTGAAGTGTCTCTATGTGCCTCTAAGTACCTCACGTGTGCCAGGTATCAGCCTCTATTGAGCCACGACCAACCTGTCATTTGAGCCCTGTCCAGCCTTGAATGGCTCATGTCGCCACATATGATCCACGTAGCGCCATGTAACACAACGTTGGTGCACGTTTAGGTATGGGTTTGGTCCAAACCTCCATTCGTCCCACATTCGGTCCCATTAAAGTGTGGGTTTTCAATTCACAGCATACATTAAAGATGTTGTCACATTTTTTAAACGCAATCCAAAAAAAGATGCTGCACTGAGTAAGTGCGCGCTCCTGCGGCAGTCTGCTGTTCACCTGTGGTCCAGAGTCATTAAATGCAGCAGTACTGTGTGTTCACCAAAAAAAAAAAAAAAAAAAAGACACCACAATGAGGTGGCCACTTTAATTATATATACCCGCTGCCACAACTGTGTGGCTCACCCCCCCCCCCCCCACCACCACCACCACCAAAAAAAAAGCACACACATCCATAACCAGACCAAGTCAAATCAAATCAATTTTATTTATATAGCGCCAAATCACAACAAACAGTTGCCCCAAAGCGCTTTATATTGTAAGGCAAAAGACATACAATAATTACAGAAAAACCTCAACGGTCAAAACCACCCCCTGTGAGCAAGCACTTGGTGACAGTGGGAAGGAAAAACTCCCTTTTAACAGGAAGAAACCTCCAGCAGAACCAGGCTCAGGGAGGGGCAGTCTTCTGCTGGGACTGGTTGGGGCTGAGGGAGAGAACCAGGAAAAGGACATGCTGTGGAGGGGAGCAGAGATCAGTTACTAATGATTAAATGCAGAGTGGTGCATACAGAGCAAAAAGAGAACGTAAACACTCAGTGCATCATGGGAACCCCCCAGCAGTCTAAGTCTATAGCAGCATAACTAAGGGATGGTTCAGGGTCACCTGATCCAACCCTAACTATAAGGTTTAGCAAAAAGGAAAGTTTTAAGCCTAATCTTAAAAGTAGAGAGGGTGTCTGTCTCCCTGATCCGAATTGGGAGCTGGTTCCACAGGAGAGGAGCCTGAAAGCTGAAGGCTCTGCCTCCCATTCTACTCTTACAAACCCTAGGAACTACAAGTAAGCCTGCAGTCTGAGAGCGAAGCGCTCTATTGGGGTGATATGGTACTATGAGGTCCCTAAGATAAGATGGGACCTGATTATTCAAAACCTTATAAGTAAGTAGAAGAATTTTAAATTCTATTCTGGAATTAACAGGAAGCCAATGAAGAGAGGCCAATATGGGTGAGATATGCTCTCTCCTTCTAGTCCCCGTCAGTACTCTAGCTGCAGCATTTTGAATTAACTGAAGGTTTTTCAGGAAACTTTTAGGACAACCTGATAATAATGAATTACAATAGTCCAGCCTAGAGGAAATAAATGCATGAATTAGTTTTTCAGCATCACTATGAGACAAGACCTTTCTAATTTTAGAGATATTGCGCAAATGCAGTCCTACATATTTGCTTAATATGCGCATTGAAGGACATATCCTGGTCAAAAATGACTCCAAGATTTCTCACAGTATTACTAGAGGTCAGGGTAATGCCATCCAGCTACCAGAGACCAGCTACAACCGAACCATAGACTCCTGGACAGTTGCCTCTGCGCTTGTTCTCGCTGGCTTTATTTCTTCCACAGATTACAGTCACCGGGAACCAACTTTTAACTTTGTGTTAATCCGTTATTAACGGCAAAATCAGTATTTTGCGAGCTGGCGTTTTGTGTAAATGCTTGAGTGCCAGTCATTGTGTGAGTGCACAGAGAGTGCGCCTCATCTGATCTATCATAAACTGATCTACGATAAATCTATCATAAACATACTTTTACAGTAACAAAGGAACATGCAACTGTTTTACCAAGCTATTAAAACATTACAAATAGTTACCTTTTAAGCTGTTCCAAATACCTTCCTCATGGAGCAGGGGGAAGAGAAAAAAAGGGTCCAGATGAAACAGTCTGTGAATCCAGAAGCGATTAGAGGTGTTCTCAGTACCCAAGCTCTGACGGAAAATGATTAATCTGCTACAAAATAATTAATTTATATACAACATCCAGCACACAAAACAGGTGGAATTGTAGTGCGCAAGAGGGCTGAGCCAAAATAGCCTGTCCAAAATAGCCTGTCCTGTCCTCGTAGCTGCCAGGTGCTCGGATAATGGGCTTTGAACAGCCTCATCCTCACCACAAACATGCCTCTAAAATCCTCGTTTGTCCTCGTAGTACCTCGTACACAAACTGCCCCACACTGTTGTTGCTAAATTTTGAACTTCTTGAAATTAGTGCCATGCTCAGAGAGCAGCCTCATTAGTCAGATATTCTGCCTCTAAGAGCCTCTCAGAGCCACTATTCTATTGAATACCTCCTCTCGTACCAAAAAAGAACCATGCTGCGTGGCTCATTATTCATGTCATGATCTGGACTTTTTGTGTCATGTTTGCGGTGTTAAATCTTGCTTAGTTTAGTGTTGACAGTTTTGCCTGTGTGGGATTTCTCTTGTTGGGTTTTTCCTGCTTTGGCTTTTTCTTTCCCTATCTCTCTTGTCTGTCTCTCTTGGTGCTTGGTGGTGGGCGGTGCACACTGTCTGGGCCACACCCTGTTGTGGAATTTTCCAAACACCTGTTTTTAATTTGTAGCTCATCACCAGGGTGTATTGAAGCTTCACTGGTTGCACTGGGGGCAGCATGGTGGTTTAGTGGTTAGCACTGTTGCCGCACAGCAAGAAGGTCATGGGTTTGATTCCCACCTGGCCTTTCTGTGTGGAGTTTGCGTGTTCTCCCCTTGTTTGCGTGGGTTCTCTCCGGGTGCTCCAGCTTCCTCCCGCATCCAAAGACAAGCAGGTTAGGTGGTTTGGAAACTTTAAATTGCCCGTGGGTGTAGGTGTAGGAGTGAATGTGTTTGTTTGTCTATATGTGGCTGTGCGACAAACTGGTGTCCTGTCCAGGGTGTGCCCCGCCTCGTGCTCTATGACTGCTGGGATAGGCTTCAGCCCCCTGTGACCGCGGTTGAAGATGAGTGAGTGAGTGAGTGAGTGGTTGCACTGGTTCTCCGCCACATTGTTGTGATCTGTGCCTTCACTTCCAGCTCTGTACCTGTTTGCTCCAAGTCCTTCTAACCAAATTTTTTGACCACGCCTTATCGCCTGATGTTTCGGATTTGTTTGCTGATATTGGACTGCCTTTTTGTGTACCGACCCTGCATTACCAGCCTATTAACGATCTTAAAATTCAGAGCTGTGAGTTTGAGTCCTGTATTTGTGTCCAGACGTCTCTGTCCATGCAACCTGATAATTCACTGTTCATTATTTGGTGGGACCAGGGCTTAACATGTCTCCGTGACTTACTGAACCTTTAAAATGTTGACCGGCTATACCAGGAGCCTGGAATAAAAAGGAACAGTTTCCCAAAAGTTTGCTACTTTTACTTTTCCAAAGCTTGTGTTAATAAGTAACAGAACAAATAATGTGTTGTGTCACATTCAACAACAATACTCGTATAAGCTAAAACCCAGAATGTTCCCTTTCTGTTGTCCAAACATGTTGTGCTGATCCAACACATCATACTTTTCTTGTTGTCTGTAATCAGAAAATGAACCAATTAATGGTTAGTTTAGGGAAAACAAAATTATGAAAAATCGTGATCTCAATTTTAAGCAAGAAGAATCTATTTTTGCCCCAAATCATGTCACCCTAGCCTGCCTTGGTGCTGCTTCTGTCAAAAGAAGCATGCCAAGCATTTCAATCATGTTTTTTGCAACATCTGGCATTTTTTGGCATACTGCATTAGCAGTACATCTGTCACTGCCAGCGATAAGTTCCACGTTGACTGTGTTCCATCCATTTCATGTCCTGCAAAGTTGGATACAGGCTGTGAAAGCTAGAACACTGTTAAGTACACTTCACATCTCTGCAGCTACTTGTTGGATTACAGGTGAAAGCTCTGTCCACAGTTCACATCCACCTGGTAGCTGAGCTGTGGCACCACAGCCAAGACCACAGCATCAGCACCAAATGTGCTTACTTATGGCTAAACGACTGTGGGGCAACTATTCAGGCTGAGCATTGCACAAACACTGTATCAGTCATCCACAAATAAACAGTGGAACTGAATGGAACGAGTGGAGAGAGTCAAGTGAGAGTGACTGCAAGGGGCGGAGCCAGAAGAGCACGAGTGATTCAGAAGAGACTTTGAAGCTTTCAGACTGAGATGCATCAGTAGAAATCTGACATTTGGGATTGAAACCACTTTTGTATGTTGCTTGAATCATTTTCAAAAAAATGATCACATTTCATTTGTTTTTCAAGATAGAATCTGGATATACTGAAAATCAAATTGGACTGACAGTCTGAAAGGGGCCAAGCCAAAGTCTGAAAGTTGAAAGTTGTCCAACACAACCAAAATGATCCAAAACTTCAACTTAGGGAGAAGTACCACCAAGAAACTGTCTGCTCACTTCCTCTCTTGTTCAAAGCTGGATAAGCAGTGGGAACATTATGAGGGCACACAGCGAGAAACATGGTCCTTTCTGTTTAAATGATGATACTTTAATTAGTGGTTCTGTTACAACAAAGCATTGAGAATGTGAGCTTGTCTGAAGGAAGGCTTTTTGATTCTGCAGATACAAGATATGTCTTTTTTGGGGATGGGGTGATCCGTAACAGTGTGTTGGAGAGAGATGGGCAGAAGAAGGTCAGCTGCTGAGATGTGATGAGATGTGACATCTGTGTCCACAGGTAAGGCAGGCATGAGGATCAGAGGAATAAAGTGAAGCCGGGCCGACACAGACCAAGCTGTCACAGGACTTTGACAGGCGGTTCCTATCAGACGGACACACACACACACACACACGTCAAGGTGAATGTGGCCAAAAGATAGACAGACTGAAATGTGAAGTGACAGCAGACTTGTGAATGGGTCTTTGGTCAAAGAGAAGTCTTGTTCTATTTGAAATATTAAAGGCAGATTTTTGTGTTGAACCGGGCTATAAATGACAAACATCAGGAATCTGTGATCTGAACATGACATTTCACAGTGGTTCAACATTTACCCTCCTCAGAGTCCACACTACCACCCTGCAGAAAACAACAGAGTCGCACCTTTAACCTGGCATACTGGTTCCGAGTCAGCAGAAGGCTCATGGTCACGTGATTCACTGCATTTGTATACTGTTTGCTGCTCTACAAACGTCCTTGGACGAGGTCATGTCTGGTGGTTCACAAATGTACTTTTGAAATACTGCACATGTACAGTGTACATCTCACTCCACATACAGTAGTATATGCATCAAAGAAACTGTGTCCGCAACCAACCCCAAACTGAAACACAAAGCAAGAGTTAGTTTGGTGGATGTTCACAAAACCACCCCTGATGGTGGTGTGGGCTGGAGGGAAGCAGCCCTGTCTGAAGCCACTTTGCGGGGAGGTGATTGTCTTGTGGTTAAGCGTTGGGCTTGAGACCAGAGCATCCTTGGTTCAAATCCCAGCCTGACTGGAAAATCACTAAGGACCCTTGGACAAGGTCCTTAATCCCCTAGTTGCTCTCGGTGTGTCGTGAGCCCCTTGTATGGCAGCAGCCTCACATCGGGGTAAATGTGAGGCACTGATGTGTAAAGCGCTTTGAGCGTCTGATGCAGATGGAAAAGTGCTATATAAATGTGAGAATTGTGAGAAGGACAAAGGATGTGAGTACTTGGGTTCAGGAGAGTACAAGTCCATTGGGTCGTCAATGTACAGAGGAACACGTTGTTGAATAAATAGGGATGTTATGTGGTGGAGGTCTGGATATGTAGCCACAATATGGGTTATGTAGCCACAATAAAGGATTCAATCCCATTCAGTGTCTAAAAGGAAACCGTCCTCTAACTCTGAGCAATCAAAATCAATTCCAGGCAGTGCGGGTTTCACTCGCAGGTACGCCTTCGGATTCCACACCCAGTCTGGATGCCTACCTGCCTCAAACAAACTGTCCATCCACATTGTACAGTTCTGGTAAAAGGTCAAATTGTTGTGTGGGCCGCTGAAGAGGAGGTACTGCTGGCCCACCACCACCAGAGGGCGCCCTGCCTGGAGTGCGGGCTCCAGGCACCAGAGGGCGCTGCCGCCTTATGGGAGCAGCCTGGGTGACAGCTGTCACCCATCACTGGACACAGCTGTTCCACTCAGCACAGAGGTATATCAGGAGGACGGCGTCTCCACCTCAGTGCCGAGATATCGCCTTTAGACGAAGGTAACGTTCTCTGCATTTATATTCTGATTAACTGGCTAAAGATTTGTTAAACCTTTGCAGGACAGCTGATTATTGTGAGCTAAATTGCTTGGAGAAGTATTCACCTTCCTCCATTGTCCGTTCATTGCGCCCCCTGTTGTGGGTCCGTGTTCCTACACTTTCACAACAGGATATCTCGGCCAGCGACATGGATCCCGAGGGGCGTCAACTGGCTGTTGAACGGCCAATGGAAGAACAAGGCGCGTCGGCGGCTTCGGGAGGGGTAATCGGTGAGTTGCAGCGGATCCTCACCGCTTTCACCTCTCGGATCGATTTAATGACCGAGCAGCACGTTCTCCTAAACCGCAGGGTGGAGGTTCTCGCCGCGCAAGTGGAGGCGCGCCCTCCGGGCGCCGCTGCGGCTCTCCCTCCCGAGGACCCTGCGCGTGAAAGTGACGTTCCACTGGTCGTTCAACGGTCCCTTCCTCCGTCCCCAGAAGCATACATAAGCCCTCCAGAACCGTACGGAGGCTGTGTGGAGACGTGCGCGGATTTCCTGATGCAGTGTTCGCTCGTCTTCGCACAGCGTCCCGTGATGTACGCGACTGATGCTAGCAAAGTCGCTTATGTAATAAACCTGCTTCGCGGGGAGGCACGCGCTTGGGCTACAGCGCTCTGGGAGCAGAACTCACGGCTCCTTCATACCTACGATGGGTTTGTACGGGAGCTCAGAACGGTGTTCGACCATCCCAACAGAGGAGAGTCCGCTTCAACCGCGCTACTGTCGATGAGACAGGGGCGTCGGAGTGCAGCTGCCTATGCAGTCGCCTTCCGCATCGCGGCGGCGAGATCCGGCTGGAATAGCACTGCCCTCCGCGCCGCCTTTGTAAACGGACTGTCACTGGTCCTAAAAGAACACCTGGTGGCGAAGGACGAACCGCGGGACTTAGATGGTCTCATCGATCTGGTCATACGACTCGACAACCGGTTAGAAGAACGCCGTCGGGAACGAGGCGAAGGGCGTGGCCAGGCACGCGTCGTCCCTCTCCCTTCCGGTTCCGACCGAGCTCCGCCCTCCCCACGCTCCTCTGTTCCTGCGCTCCGTGCGCCTACGGCTCCCCCTGCTGACGAAGCTATGGACACGAGTAGGGCAACATTTAGGGCACCTGGAGCACAAAGGAGGCGGGCCCACGGAGCTTGTTTTGTTTGTGGCTCGAGTGAGCATCTCGCAAACGACTGCCCCGAGCGGTTAAACTCCAACGCCCGCCCCTAGAGACTGGGCCAGGGGTGGGCCAAAACATTCACGTGGGACACACCCACATTGCTACACGACTCCCAGTCACGATCCTGTTTGAGGATTCAACCCTGAAGGCCCCAGCACTGGTGGACACGGGCTCTGAGGGGAATCTGCTAGACAGCAGATGGGCTAGGGAGATAGGGCTCCCTCTGGTGGCTCTTACCTCGCCTGTGCAGGTTCGGGCACTAGATGGCTCCCTACTCCCACCAATCACGCACAAGACACCTCCAGTAACTCTGGTGGTGTCAGGTAACCACCGGGAGGTGATCGAGTTCTTTGTGACTCAGGCCACCTCCCGTGTGGTTTTGGGTTTTCCCTGGATGCTGAAGCACAATCCCCGGATCGATTGGCCGTCCGGGGTAGTGGTTCAGTGGAGCGAAACCTGCCACCGGGAGTGTCTAGGTTCCTCGGTTCCTCCCGGCTCCCAGGCTAAGGAGGAGGTCCGAGTCCCGCCCAATCTGAAGGCGGTGCCGGCGGAGTACCATGACCTCGCTGACGTGTTCAGCAAGGATCTGGCTCTCATGCTTCCTCCCCACCGTCCTTATGATTGTGCCATTGATTTGGTTCCAGGCTGTGAGTACCCGTCCAGTAGGCTGTACAACCTCTCACGGCCGGAGCGTGAATCAATGGAGACCTACATCCGGGACTCATTAGCTGCCGGGTGATCCGGAATTCCACCTCTCCGATGGGTGCTGGTTTCTTTTTTGTGGGTAAAAAAGACGGCGGGCTTCGTCCATGCATTGATTACAGGGGGTTGAACGAAATCACGGTTCGCAACCGATACCCGTTGCCCTTGTTGGATTCGGTGTTCACCCCCTTGCATGGAGCCAAAATTTTCACCAAGCTGGATCTTAGGAATGCGTACCATTTGGTTCGGGTCCGGAAGGGAGACGAATGGAAGACGGCATTCAACACCCCCTTAGGTCATTTTGAGTACCTGGTCATGCCGTTCGGTCTCACTAATGCTCCCGCGACTTTCCAAGCGTTGGTAAACGATGTCTTGCGGGACTTCCTGCACCGGTTCGTCTTCGTATATCTGGACGATATACTCATCTTTTCCCCGGATCCTGAGACACATGTCCGGCATGTCCGTCAGGTCCTGCAGCGGTTGTTGGAGAACCGCCTGTTTGTGAAGGGCGAGAAGTGTGAATTCCACCGCACTTCTTTGTCCTTCCTGGGGTTCATCATCTCCTCCAACTCCGTCGCCCCTGATCCGGCCAAGGTTGCGGCGGTGAGAGACTGGCCCCAACCAACAAGCCGTAGGAAGCTGCAACAGTTCCTCGGCTTTGCTAATTTCTACAGGAGGTTTATTAAGGGCTACAGTCAGGTAGTTAGCCCCCTGACAGCCCTGACCTCCCCAAAAGTCCCCTTCACCTGGTCGGATCGGTGTGAAGCCGCGTTCAAGGAGTTGAAACGGCGCTTCTCGTCTGCACCAGTTCTGGTGCAGCCCGATCCTAGCCGCCAGTTAGTGGTTGAAGTGGATGCCTCGGACTCAGGGATAGGAGCGGTGCTCTCCCAGAGCGGGAAGACCGATAAGGTCCTTCACCCGTGTGCCTATTTTTCCTGCAGGTTGACCCCCGCTGAACGGAACTATGACGTCGGCAATCGGGAACTCCTTGCTGTGAAAGAGGCCCTCGAAGAGTGGAGACATCTGTTGGAGGGAACAGCCGTGCCATTCACGGTTTTCACTGACCATCGGAACCTGGAGTACATCAGGACCGCCAAGCGGCTGAACCCCAGGCAAGCCCGCTGGTCACTGTTCTTTGGCCGTTTTGACTTCCGGATCACCTACCGTCCCGGGACCAAGAATCAAAGATCGGATGCATTGTCCCGGGTGCACGAAGACGAAGTCAAAACGGAACCGTCGGATCCCATCATCCCGGAGTCCGCTATCGTGGCCGCCCTCACCTGGGACGTAGAGAAGACCGTCCGGGAGGCCCTGACCCGTGACCCGGACCCCGGAAACGGACCAAAGGACAGACTATACGTCCCACCAGAAGCTAGGGCTGCAGTCCTGGACTTCTGTCACGGTTCTAAACTCTCCTGTCACCCTGGGGTGCGAAGGACCGTGACAGTCGTCCGGCAACGCTTCTGGTGGGCATCCCTGGAGGCCGACGTCCGGGACTACGTCCAGGCCTGTACCACCTGCGCCAGGGGCAAGGCCGACCATAGAAAGACCTCAGGGCAGCTACAGCCACTGCCCGTGCCTCATCGCCCCTGGTCCCACATCGGCCTGGACTTCGTCACGGGTCTCCCGCCGTCCCAGGGACACACCGTCGTCTTCACGATAGTGGACCGTTTCTCCAAGGCGGCCCACTTCGTGGCCCTCCCGAAGCTCCCAACGGCCCAGGAGACAGCGGACCTCCTGGTCCACCACGTCGTCCGTCTGCATGGCATACCATCAGACATCGTCTCCGATCGCGGTCCCCAGTTCACCTCGCACGTCTGGAGGAGCTTCTGCCGGGAACTGGGGGTCACGGTCAGCCTCTCGTCTGGGTACCACCCCCAGACCAACAGGCAGGCAGAGCGGGTGAATCAGGAACTAGAGCAGACACTTCGCTGTGTGACAGCCGCGCACCCGACGGCCTGGAGTACCCACCTGGCCTGGATCGAGTACGCCCACAACAGCCAAGTGTCATCAGCCACCGGCCTCTCCCCGTTTGAGGTGTGCTTGGGGTATCAGCCCCCCTTGTTTCCGGTGGTTGAGGGAGAGGTCGGTGTGCCCTCGGTCCAGGCCCACCTACGGAAGTGCCGTCGGGTGTGGCGTGCCGCCTGCTCTGCTTTGTTAAAGGCCCGGACGAGGGCGAAGAAACATGCAGACCGGTGGCGGGCCCCGGCCCCCAAGTATCGTCCTGGGCAGGAGGTGTGGTTGTCCACCAAGGACATTCCTCTGCAGGTGGACTCGCCGAAACTTCAAGAACGGTACATCGGACCTTACAAGATCCTCAAGGTCATCAACCCCGCCGCAGTGAGGCTCCAGCTTCCGGCCTCACTGCGGATCCATCCAGTTTTTCATGTTTCCCGGATCAAGCCCCTTCACACCTCACCCCTCTGCACCCCGGGTCCGGCGCCGCCTCCTGCCCGGATCATCGACGGGGAACCGGCTTGGACTGTACGCCGGCTCCTTGATGTCCGTCGGATGGGCCGGGGTTTTCAATATCTGGTGGACTGGGAGGGGTACGGTCCCAAGGAGCGCTCCTGGGTGAAGAAGGGCTTCATCCTGGACCCGGCCCTCCTGGCCGACTTCTACCGTCGCCATCCAGACAAGCCCGGCCGTGCGCCAGGAGGCGCCCATTGAGGGGGGGGTCCTGTTGTGTGGGCCGCTGAAGAGGAGGTACTGCTGGCCCACCACCACCAGAGGGCGCCCTGCCTGGAGTGCGGGCTCCAGGCACCAGAGGGCGCTGCCGCCTTATGGGAGCAGCCTGGGTGACAGCTGTCACCCATCACTGGACACAGCTGTTCCACTCAGCACAGAGGTATATCAGGAGGACGGCGTCTCCACCTCAGTGCCGAGATATCGCCTTTAGACGAAGGTAACGTTCTCTGCATTTATATTCTGATTAACTGGCTAAAAGATCTGTTAAACCTTTGCAGGACAGCTGATTATTGTGAGCTAAATTGCTTGGAGAAGTACTCACCTGCCTGCCATACTGTGACTAGAGGTGGAGGCGGCTTCTCCCCTCTCCGTTACTGGGTGCTGTCGCATCCACGCCTGTGTTGTTGCTCTCTCCCGCCAGCAGTACCGGATCCGACGAGCGGAGGCAGTGGCCACCTGGGAATTCGGGACTTGGCGGTTCCAGTATTTCCAGGGTTCGGTTGCAGAGGAGATCTGGGTGGTTTCGGTTCGACTGAGACAGACGTCTCCTACCTTCGAGCCTGCCCACACGACACCAGCGGATTCGACCCCAAATTGTGATTGTTGTATTCATTGTGCTCGTTTCACAATAGTAAACCTTGTTATTCACCTTCCTCCATTGTCCGTTCATTGCGCCCCCTGTTGTGGGTCCGTGTTCCTACACTTTCACAACACAAATACCCAGTCGTTGGCTTTGATTAAGTCCCATGCTTCAATTAAAAACCCGTACCTTTTCCCAGGTGTGTAATTGCTATGGAAACAGTTGAATAATAGATTCAATTTTGAAAAAATGGCCTTGAGGGCCACCAGGTCAAGGGAGCTATCTGCTGGGTTTGTTACTGCATGGTTCATTCTGCTACAATATGTGGTATGAATTGAACCCAAATATGCAGACATGAGAAGTCCAAGGGATGAGATAATTCAGTGGTTTATTACATGAGTCCAGTAAAAATGGGTGACAGGATGTGAGAACAACAGGGGATCCAACAAAACAGAGTTGACAGCAGGGAGAACAACTAACAAAGAACCAGGAACAACTGAATGAGCACAGGGAATGTCCAGAGATAATACTCATAATATGAGGCATGGAGCAGATCTGGGAAAGGCAAAAACAAAAGCAAGGCAAGCAATGTCAAACAATGAATCACCAACCAGACAACAGAACAGCTGTGCTTAAATACTGAAATATCTCATGAAACAGGTGGGTAAAAATGAAGGCAGGAAAACAAAAGTGCACATGGAAAATAAAGTGTCTGTGCCTACAAGCAGTAGTAGGCACAGTTCCACTAATTATCTAAGCTAATGTTTTCATTAGCGGATTAGGTTATCAGATAACTTTGAAAACCATCGGTGGACCAATTAGCTTCCGCTAAATTTAGGTTCAATAATTTTTTGACTGCTAACATATTTTTGTGGGCATAGTGAATAAAGCTTAACAGTTAAAAACACATATTAAAAAAGACTTATTGCCTGCTTGTTACATGTTTTGTAGCAGACAGACAGCTATGAGAGGTGCAACTCTATCCTCTGCAGGCACAGGAGAGTTAACTACCCAAGAGAAAGAAAGAGGGAGAAAAAAAAGATAATTTGTCTTCACACTATACAGTCTCATCAGCATATCACCCAAGTCATGCACAGGTTTTAAACAAACTAATTCAGGACAACGTATTTAAATTAACGTCACGTCTGTCATGTTATGAAGTAAAAATATCAGCTATATGTTTTAGTTTTAAAGTAATGCATTATTTTTTAAGGTTTTAGCATTTAGACGCACATGCCACAGTGCATTATGGGTCATTTAGTTTCCTGACAGACATAAGTGGTGGTTGATGAAAACTGAAAATTCTGTTTGTTAAGTGGATTCAGCACTTTAAGCAAATGTGTGGCACTTGGTATTCATACTGCCATGGCCAGTAGATGGAAGTGTTCATGGCAGTATAAATACCAAGTGGCACACATTCACCCTATTGAGGATTCAAATCCAACAAAATCTCGCAAAACTTCTAAGAGGTCGCCGTGCTGCGATATGTCATTAATATTGAGAACTGCATTGAAATGCTCTGATCAGGCTGCAATTTAACAGCTGCACATGGATGACTGTATTAATATTGCAACATAAAACTCTTTGTATATTATGCCTAAAACTCTCGTGACTATATTCTCTGGGTTTATAGACATTGTTATTGTGTATTGTTGTGGCTTAGCTGACCTGGATGTTTTTATCTCTGCAGCGCTTGTAGTCTGGGATCGTCAGACTATTTTCTGTTCACAAAAACAAAATTTTTTCGTTTTTAGAAGCCGGATCAAATCACAAAAATTGATACAAAAATAGTTGACTAGTGAGAAAAATGTTCACAAGAGGAATTTCGAGTTTAAGAAGAAAAATGTTTTAATTTGAAAAATTGTCAAAATAAGTTAAATACGCCTGTGCATTTTAACTTTACAAAAGTTGAAAAAGTTATTTGTAGAAAAAACGGAAAAGTAATTTCTTGTTGGCGCGCACAAACAAGAAATAAATTTTAAGCACCACATGGTTGTAGACAAAGGGTCATAAATCTAGACAGCTGAGGCGGTGTCTGGACACAAGAAGAAGTCAGCGTGTAACAAAGAAGAGGAGCAGAAGAGCAAGAGGAAGAGGCAAGCTAAGAGAGCGATTCCCCGTGGGCGCCTGCTTTTAAAGGGTTAAAAGCTCCACACCCAAGAATTCTGGGTACTGAAGTTTTCTCTGTTTCTTTGTCTAGTTTTCTAATAAATCAGCGTCTGTTATTCCTAAATCCCCACTTAGAAACCACGGAAGTCCTGTATTGCAAACTCTAGTAAACAAGGTTTTCCATGGAGATACCACACAACACAGTTATATGAAAAACACACTTGATAAACTTCCTACAGTCTATAATCAAAGTACAAAATACCAGATATATATAAATCTCAAGTGTAAGGTTAAATGGTCACATGTTGTTTCTTTTTCTTTTCTTTTCTTTTTCTGTTACCACAATAAAATACACTTTTTAAAACATGGTTACAATTTAACACTGCACGAGTTGGTCACATGCCCTTCCCTAATTCGTCCAACAGGGGTCACTCTTGTTCCATGAATTGGAAGGGACTGTGTTTTGGATTTCATCACAAAATGTGAACTCTGTCAATATTGGGTCGATTTTGACCAGAAAAACTGGACTGTCGTCAACAAGTTGATGGCAATTCTTCAGTGAGATGTTTTTACTTGAATTTTGTTGTAAAGATACATTTCTAGGACTTTTGGGAAGAAAGTATGTTCTTCTGGTGTCTGTGTTTTTTTAGATGAGAAAGGAATTAGCACATCTGGTTTCGGGCTGATAAGGGAATTCGCAGCTCCGTGAGGAATTCACTTTGGGGAGTCTTAAATGCTGGAAAGGGTGGGGGTTTATGGCACCGAGCCATCCTGGGTTGGCTCGGAGGGTCTCCCTTTGACACCTGGAGAAATACCAGGCCTTGTTTCTCCTTTTGACGAAATTTCATGACCTCTGCTTGATGCAAACTTAGGATGTTGAAGGTTGGCACAGCTTTCCGCTACACAGAGGATGGGTTTCTTTCTGACCAGGAAGGGGACCATTTCCTGGAGTCTAAAGAGGACTTTGACGTCTTGCCTCCATAACACAGCAGAAGTGTTTTTTTCAGATTCAAGATCTTTATTTAGATTATGTAGACAGCACTGATCGGACTGAACAACATTAAATCTTGGATTTAGTAGACAACCCCACGCACGCTGAACCTGGTCTTCTGACTGCTTATCCAGACCTCCACTGTATTAGATCTCTTTTTATACAAAGATGAGTCCCCCATACATTGACAACCCCATGGAATTTTGTATTCCACTGACCTTAGTGTTAAGACCTCCATAGTAGCTGGGAGGTCCATGTCCTGTCTGACTTCCTCACTGGCCCCAAGTCTGTCCTCCCTTGTTTTCCCTTCCTATTTAGTGCCCCTTACTGACAGACACTCAGACTGACAAACATATGTGCCACCGGTCTCCACAGACAAACACAATCCACAAGACACCCATACTCAAGCAACTACACACACCAGACATCTCATCCTCACATCTCACCCACTCAACCAACATGACAGACCCTATCCCTGCCCAAGACCTCCTCACAGCTTTCCAACCAATGGTTTCCTGTCCACAATCAGTAAGCCCTCAGTGTGAGATCTGTTGCCCCCTCTCTCTTACCACAGACACAGATCTGATTAACTCACCTCCATAGCACCTTGACTCTGTTTTTTGTCTGCCACAACCGGCCAGCCACATTCCCCCGTCGCCGTTGATAACCACGCTGGCACCCCCAGTCACCAGTTGCTCTGCTTTTGCCACCCACACTTAAGGTCTCTTCCGGTTTGGGTAGCAATCCCCCAAAAAAGAAAGAAATGCCGGCCCTAATCCGGCAGGAAGGTGCATCAGCCAACTTCTGATGGGGATGCTGCTCTTGAGCCAAGACCACCATCATGGTCTGAATTGGGAGCAGTCAGTGAGCTATCTGGTGCTTTTTGTTCCAGTTCGGGGGTAGTCGCAAGGCGACGCACCTCCTCTGCTGTGTTTTGCAGGTCCGGGAATGAGTATGGACTTTTACAGCCAAACAGAGAGGTCCCGATGGAGCAGGCTACTGCCACTATGGAGGTCTGTATGGTTTGTGAAGGGCCGGCTGTCCCTCAGTCCTACCAACTCAGCGGTTCTGGGGAGTTTGGACAAGGTGCACACTTAGTGCACATGACCTTACCTGTGTGAAGCGCTTTGAGGCAACTCTGTTGTGATTTAGCGCTATATAAATGAGAATAAATTGAAATTGAATTGAAAGTGAATTGAGTCAGCAGACGTGGGATCATCAGGTCCAGCACCCGAGAGGGTCAGGAGCCCAGAGGAGCCAAGCAGCTTCGTGCTCAGGGGTGTCTGTGCTCCGATGGAGCCGTCCTCCCCGGTTCAAATGACATGAATGTCTCTGAGGAGCCATTCGGTTCAATGCAGTTGGCTGTGGGTGCACCTGTGGACCTGGTGACCACTCTCCTGATGTTGTTGTGGGCCTCTGTTGTCCGGTTGGTCACACGCCTGAGTCGACTTTGGCATCTCATTGTGCCATCCGGCAAGCCGCCCGCGGCTGAGGAGGTTCTCAGTGCACCATCTGGTAATCCGCCCGTGGCAGCGGCAGTTCTCAGTGTGCCATCTGGCAATCCGCCCATTGCAGCGGCAGTTCTCAGTGCGCCATCCGGCAATCCTAATGCAGCAGCAGTGGTTCTTGGTGTGCCATCTGGCAATCCGCCCACAGCAGTGCCGGTTCTCGGTGTGTCGTCCGGCAATTCGCCGGCAGCCGGGGTGGTTCTCAGTGTGCCATCTGGCAATTCGCCCGCGGCAGCGACGGTTCCCAGGGTACCGTCCGGGAAGCCGCCCAAGGTGGAGGCAGAATTCTGTGGGCCTGCCTGCAACACTCACCGTCTCACCACCCACTCACCCACTAACCCTAACCCTAACCCTGGCGTCATTGTGGACTTTTGCCGGTGGCCTGGTCACCATCCTGATGCTGCACTGGACTCCTGCCGACCATGTGGTCACCCGCCTGACCCTGCTTGGGACACTTTCCAGCCCCATAGTCGACCTTCGAATGTTGCTTTGGATCTTGCCCGTCTGCACAGTCAGACCCCAGCTCCTGCCTTCGCCTCAGGCTGGTCAGGGAACATTGACTTAGGTTCCTGTAGGCCCTTGGGTCATTTTTGGGGTTCTGTATTATTCTTTGCATGTCTTGTTGGTGTTCCGGGATTGTTTGGTGGTGGGTTATCTGGTATTTAAGTTGTCACCTGTTAGACTTTGGTTGTGGGTTCATTTGCCGTTATTCGTTCTCCATGCACTCAGTGAGTAATATATTTCTCTCCGTGCTTTATCGGTAGTCACCTGCTCTGTTACTGTTTTGTGTTCGCATGCTCAGCTGTTCTCCCATTGTTGCTGCTGCCTTTTTGGATTAACTTTTGTATTTTGTTTTTGCATTTCATGAATTGTTTACTCTTGGCTCTGCCAACAAATCACTCTGGGGTGTTGATCGCACACTTCTCGTGGTTTCTGTCTGCTACTCTAGGATCATTATTAGAGCAAAACTGTAACAATATATATATATATATATATGTATATATATATATATATATGTATATATATATATATATACGAGGGCTGTCAATAAAGTATAGGTCCTTTTTATTTTTTTCAAAAACTATATGGATTTCATTCATATGTTTTTACGTCAGACATGCTTGAACCCTCGTGCGCATGCGTGAGTTTTTCCACGCCTGTCGGTGACGTCATTCGCCTGTGAGCACTCCTTGTGGGAGGAGTCGTCCAGCCCCTCGTCGGAATTCCTTTGTCTGAGAAGTTGCTGAGAGACTGACGCTTTGTTTCATCAAAATTTTTTCTAAACCTGTGAGGCACATCAAAGTGAAAAAATTAAGCTGCTTTTCGGTGAAAATTTTAACGGCTGATGAGAGATTTTGAGGTGATACTGTCGCTTTAAGGACTTCCCACGGAGCGGGACATCGCGCAGCGCTCCCAGGCGGCGTCGTCAGCCTGTTTCAAGCTGAAAACCTCCACATTTCAGGCTCTATTGCTCCAGGACATTGTGAGAGAACAGAGAAGTTTCAGAAGAAGTCGGTTTCAGCATTTTATCCGGATATTCCACTGTTAAAGGAGATTTTTTTAATGAAAGACGTGCGGACGGGTCCGCGCGTCAGGACGCAGCCGGCGCGGTGCGGCGGCACAGGAAAAACACCTCCGTGTTGATAACCATTTGTAAAATCCAGGCGGCTTTTGATGGCTTTCAGTGGAGTGAGTATATGAGAAATTGTTTAACAGCTGGGCATGATCCAACTTGTCCTTAAGGCTTCCAACAGAGGTGTTTTTCCTGTGGCGGAGCGTCGCGGCGGCTGCGAGCCGATTCTGCAATCCATCCGCACGTCTTTCATTAAATTAAATGTGGAGGTTGACGACGGCGCCTGGGAGCGCTGTGCGACATCCCGCTCTGTGGGAAGTCCTTAAAGCGACAGTATCACCTCAAAATCTCTCATCAGCCGTTAAAATTTTCACCGAAAACCAGCTTAATTTTTTGAACCGTGTCCACTTTGATGTGCCTCACAGGTTTAGAAAAAATTTTGATCAAACAAAGCGCCAATCTCTCAGCAACTTCTCAGACAAAGGAATTCCGACGAGGGGCTGGACGACTCCTCCCACAAAGAGTGCTCACAGGTGAATGACGTCACTGACAGGCGTGGAAAAACTCACGCATGCGCACGAGGGTTCAAGCATGTCTGATGTAAAAACATATGAATGAAATCCATATAGTTTTTGAAAAAAATAAAAAGGACCTATACTTTATTGACAGACCTCGTATATATATATATATATATATACAAGGTTGGGTAGGATTACTTTGAAAGAATACATGTGGATTACATGCATGTATGTACATACATTTGGATTAATTATAATCTGATTACTTTTGGATTCCATTTCAAAGTAATCCTACCCAACCTTGTGTGTATATATATCTATATATATATATATATATATATATATATATATATATATATATATATATAGTGAGGAAAATAAGTATTTTAACACCCTGTGATTTTCCAAGTTCTCCCACAGAAATCATGGATGGGTCTGAAATTTTCATCTTAGGTGCATGTCCACTGTGAGAGACTTAATCTAAAAAAAAAAAAATCCAGAAATCACAATATATGATTTTTTAAATAATTTATTTCTATGTTACTGCTGCAAATAAATATTTGAACACCTACCAACCAGCAAGAATTCTGGCTCACACAGACCTGTTAATTTTTCTTTAAGAAGCCCTCTTATTCTGCACTCTTTACCTGTATTAATTTCACCTGTTTGAACTTGTTACCTGTATAAAAGACACCTGTTCACACACTCAATCAATCACACTCCAACCTGTCCAACATAGCCAACACCAAAGAGCTATCTAAGGACACCAGGGATAAAACTGTAGACCTGCACAAGGCTGGGATGGACTACAGGACAAAAGGCAAGCAGCTTGGTAGAAGACAACAACTGTTATGATTATTTATTAGAAAGTGGAAGAAACACAAGATGACTGTCAATCTCCCTCCGTCTGGGATTCCATGCAAGATCTCACTTTGTGGGGTAAGGAAGATTCTGAGAAAGCTCAGAACTACACAGGAGGACCTGGTCAATGACCTGAAGAGAGCTGGGACCACAGTCACAAAGATTACATTAGTAACACATGATGCTGTTATGGTTTAAAATCCTGCAGGGCAGCAAGGTCCCCCTTCTCAAGCCAGCACATGTCCAGGCCCATTTGAAGTTCACCAGTGACCATCTGGATGATCCAGAGGAGGCATGGGAGAAGGTCATGTGGTCAGATGAGACCAGAATAGAGCTTTTTGGAATCAACTCCACTTACCATGTTTAGAGGATGAAAACAACTGCAAGAAAACAATCTAAACCATGAAGCATGGGGGTGGAAACATCATACTCCGGGGGTGCTCTTCTGCAAAGGGGACAGAACGACTGCACCGTATTGAAGCGAAGATGGATGGGGTCATGTATTGCAAGATTTTGGCAAACAGCTTCCTTCCCTCAGTAAGAGCATTGAAAATGGGTCATGGCTGGGTCTTCCAGCATGACAGTGACCCCAAACACACAGCCAGGGCAACTAAGGAGGGGCTCCGTAAGAAGCATTTCAAGGTCCTGGAGTGGCCTGGCCAGTCTCCAGACCTGAACTCAACAGAAAATCTCTGGAGGGAGCTGAAACTCCAAATCTGAAAGATATAGAGAAGATCTGTATGGAGGAGTGGACCAAAATCCCTGCTGCAGTGTGTGCAAACCTGGTAAAAAACTACAGGTTTTTCTTTAGATTATCTCTCTCACAGTGAACATGCACCTAAGATGAAAGACTCCTCCATGATTTCTAAGTGGGAGAACTTGCAAAATCGCAGGGTGTTCAAATACTTATTTTCCTCACTGTATATATATATATATATAGAGAGAGAGAGAGAGAGAGAGAGAGAGTACATAATTCATATTTAGTAAATTTTGTGGTGCATAAGATGTCCTGTGTACAGTAACTCCACGGGAGCACCCCTAATTTCATTGTACTCCCCTCCCCCTGTACAATGACAACAAGGATTATTCTAAGTATTCTGTACTTTTCTATTCTCCATATTGGGTGGGGAGGGGGGGCAGTGTAGATCCTGGAGAAACATTATAGCCCATCCACATATTAATTTATGACAGCATGATTTGGCTGTTGGACTAAGGGCCCCTTCACACATAGTGCAAAGTTTGGACAAAGTGCACACTTAGTGCACATGAAGCAAGAATTGTGTGCAAACCGTGTCATGTCGTCCCTGTCGCCAACGCCTCGTACACCTGTTGCTACAACTATTTACACACACAAGCACCTGAAAGACAAAGTGTGTGCTGTGCGAACCCATCGCACCCTCTCGCGGCAGGTGTCGGCCAAATTCCAGGTGACACACACAAACATCTAACACCGCTTGCATGGCACTTAGAAAATGTGTGGCCAGTCGCATTCTTGGCATGACAAGAGACTGCAAACAATCACTGTCATACTGCTGTGAAATTTGTCTCAGTTCCCCACGAGTGTGACTTTGCAAACACACACACTGACACGTGGGTGTGTGTGCTCCACTCACGGAAGGCATGGCTTTTGACAGAAGTAGCTGTGGTGATCTGTCATTCTGGACATTCCA